>NC_067248.2:127264116-127567146 GCF_019359855.2 Lolium perenne
GTCGAGATGGCTAAGTACTAGGGTAACCTAGCTCTAAACTTCTGTTGGCTAAGATCGCTAAGATTGATTGTGTCCCTCGACAGCCCCTCTCCTGGCCTTTATATAGGAAGCCAGGTCTCAAGAGGTATAATCGAGTACGACTAGGTTTACAGTAGATCTATCTCTAAACTTTCCTTGTTCGGCTCCTTCCGCGTCTTGTACTTCAAGGAATCTTCCGTTGCACCTCCTAGTGGCCCACCTTGCCATCGGGTACCTTCATGGGCCTCCAACTAGGAAATACGGGATAAGGCAACATTGGTTAGCCGAAGGGTAATGCCCACGTCAGGGATAAATTGCCGACGTGGAAGGCATCTATGATGCCTAAAGCGGGGCGAGGGCTCGGTGCTCGCTGCAATCCCTCTTCACCAACTTATGATGCTTTCTCTAAACAAGAAAGCGCAGGTGGATAAGATTGCTAGGAAGAAGGTTAATGGTGGTCACTGCCACGTAAACCGGGACAGGGTGTGTAGGCCACTGTGCTATGGAGGTCTCGGTATCCCTGATCTCGCACGAATGGCCATCAGCCTTAGGACCGGTTGGAGGTGGAGGATGTGTACAGATCCCTTACGATCTTGGCGCGGGCTTGATATGCAGTTCACTAGCAACGAGTGTGACATCTTCTTCACCTCCACCATCATGGTGCTTGGTGATGGATCCTCCACTCTGTGAAGATAGGTGGTTGGATGGGAGGTCGGTCAAGGAAGTAGCGCCGGATTTACTAGCGCTAATTCCACGACGCCTCAGGAAGCGTCGTATGGTAGAGCAGGCGCTTACCAAACGTAGCTAGATCACAGACATTACGGGAGCCATGAGGCCCTTGGCACTCTGGCAGTACGTTCAGCTTTGGTCCAGGTTGCGGAGGGTGCAGTTGGTGGAGGAGATAGACAAGCTTGTCTGGCGATGGACGATCGATGGCCAGTATTTCTCTAAGTCCTGCTACTACGCCCTCTTCCAAGGGTCGGTAGTGTCGAGATCTTGGAAGTTGAACTGGAAATCTTGGGTGCCACCTAGGGTGAGGTTCTTCATCTGGCTGGGATGCCAAGATAGATGTTGGACGAGTGAGAGGCTCGCGCGCCGCCAGTTGCCTCACGGCCGCGATGCGTGTTCTGTGACCAGACAGAGGAGACTATGACACACATTCTTACTAGGTGCCCGTTCTCGCGGACTATCTGGCATGAGGTACTTTCCTGGATTCGATCTATTGCCGGACCTCCCTTTGTTGAAGGGGATTTCGCGTAGTGGTAGACGCTAGTGGTGTGTTCCAACCAATGACATATGCGTAAAGGAACCTCGTCGTTGGTTATGCTCACTGCGTGGTGGATTTGGAAGCATAGGAATGTGATTATCTTCGACAACGAACCGCCTACGGTGACCTCCCTAGTCAACACGATCAAGGCTGAGGCGAGATCTTGGGTAGATGCACGAGGGCTATGTCAACTTATCCCTTAGACTAGGTTTCTTGGGTTGAGTTGTATGACGTGGGTAGATGCACGAGGGCTATGTCCACTCTTTGAACTTGTAAATACAACTTATTTTTTCAATCAATGCATCGAAACACAATGCTTTTTTGTGTTTTCGCGAAAAAGGAGCAAAACGAAACCTCGGAACCAAACTACAACCATTTGACACATCCACTGGTCCTTTTGTTCACTACTCCACTTCTACAAAAAGTACAGAAAACAGCCTCCAAATGCCACCACGATAACATCCCAGCTTTAAAGGTTATAAATAGATGAGCCACAAATGTAGATTGCATTCATGCATGTAAAATCTGGAAAAAAATAAACTATCCGATAAAACATATCAAAGTGAAGTTCCACCAAGCTGATGATTTAGAACTAGTTAATCATGCTGAGTGTTATAGCTTTAATATCCCTTTTGGTAAACTTCTATTATTAAGAAGGCAAAAGTAATATCCATAAATAAAAGTAAACATCACACGAGAAAATAAATAAAACTTGATTCTTAACTCATCTTCTCTGGCCATCATTAAACCTACGTGCTAAACAATTGTTTAGCACATGTCATCGACCAAAACCCAATCCATTCTATTCTTGCCTTATTCTACCCCATCAGATATCATCTTGTCTTATCCCCATCACCAATTGATCATCATTACTTGTAATTGACACTTGTTAATAATCAAGTAAATCATCTAAAACCTTGCACTCCAGCCTTATCATCATCCCTTCACCTTCGGAATGGTTCAATCAAACCCTTGATCATATCTAGTGAGATCTAGTCATTAGGGTTTAACCAGAGTTCCCAAACCCAAAGCCATCCATTGTCACACTTAACCTCAACCAAATCTCTTGTCCAAGGAAAGTACACAATATAACCTTATACCTAAACCTATTCCACCAAATCCAATCCAAGCTTGAGCTAAAACCAATTTCTGGCCTCAATCACTACCTAGTCAAAGTAGACCATGTTGACAACTCATTAGAGTCTAGGTAAAGCCAATCCTACCACTTAATACGATAATTACTTAGGGAATCATTCCAACCCTAGTAGGGGGATCACCTAATGATGTTTTAAGGCCTAAGCCATGATCCATTCCACCAAGTCATTACCAGAGAACATTTGGATTCTAGAAAAATTCTCTGATGCTAGTAGGGGAGAGATAGTCAAACCAATGGAAGCATCATGTTGGAGACATTATTAGGGATGTGTTAACCAAAAGCCATAGTAACCTAGGGATAATATCCTATAAACCTTAAGCCTTAAACCTGAGAATAGAAAGAGAGTAAGACAACCTATGTAGTTTATCTCAAACTGGATCATTCCCAATCTTATCCAAGTCATCGATAAACCATTGACCATTCCTAAGCCCATGGAAAAAACCATCTTCCTTATACAATCTTTGTTGTGAGTATGATCCTTACTTAATAATGAGAGACATTAAGTGGATTGAATGCTCCATTCCAAACTAGGGTATAGTCATGGCTTAGTAATCCAAAGCAAGTCAAGTCTATGTGTCCATGCATACTACTTGAAATTAGCCCTATAAATCAATCAAAGATAATCCTCTGATTGAAAGGCAAATCTATCTTGCTCAACCTAAAACCCTAAACTCTAGAAATATGTTGAGATGAACCATGCCTCACACATTTGTGGGTCAATTCTATGAGTAAGCCATGGTCATAACTCATAATCTTGTCTCTAGCAATTACTTAGTGCCACAATTTAAGTAAGATAGAATGACAAGTGGATTTCTCCCTATCGTAAGCCAAACCCATACCCATCCTTGAAAACTTTTCAAGTACATCAAAAAACCTAGGAAATGAAAATGCTTCCAAATTTCTTTGGAACTAAATTTTCATATAAAGGTTTTACCAATATCTTAAACTTCGCAAGTATTGATCCAAACCTTGTCAAATATGGGAATAACCCAGGCCACTTATTTTCATCTCTGACCTAAACCACACTCTCTCTTATGAATAAATCATAATAATATGAATACCCAATTCCTTTCAATCCAAACCAACCTATTCCTTAAATTATTTATACATATCTTGACTCAATTTTGAGCAGCTAGAGATATTATAAAATACCTTTCAACAAAAGGACGTTTGATGTTAAATCTTTTAAGTAATAAAACAAGTGTGGCATTTTGGAGGCCCAGCTACACGTAGCGCTTTATTTTCAAACATTTAAAATTCGTATTTCAAAGTTTCAGAAAAATGTGAAAAAAAATCTAGAGGTTGCCAATGACGTATGCTACAATAGTGTAAAATCTCAATGCAAGCAATTTTGTATTCTTGGGTACACAAAATTGACAAAATATGACAACTTTTAGTCTTGAAATGTGCACTGTTCACTATAAAATTTGTCAGAAATTATCTTTTTTTGTGTAGCCTAAAATATGAAGTTGTTTGAATTGAGATTTGACCCAAGATTGTACTATACACCATTGGCTATTTCTAGAATTTTGTTTTGGATTTTTTGAAACTTTAAAATACAAATTCTGAGTGTTTGCAAATAAATGGCTACCCATGTAACTTAGCCGCTATTTTAAGTTTTCCGATATAATGTAATCCATTTTTAAGTAACCCACTGCTTCCACCACAATGGGGAGGGTCTCAAAACGGGCGCCCACACGTTTCTATTTATAAGTTGCTACTTCATATCTCATCATTATATGGAACCTGGGGGCTACGCCACATCGGCCTTGAATAAAATGACACTAAATGTCACTAACCTGTTGCCCAGTGAAGCCATGTGTCATGACAAATGAAGTGTCAATTCATCCGCGGGTCGTCAACTTTCGGATGTTGAGCGCAGATGCAAATCACACCACTTGAATGTAACAGAAGCCAGTGGCTCAGGGAAACATGCTACAGACTACACATGAACTTGGAAGGTAACCACCGATTAGAGTACTACAGTAACCTCCCATAGAAAAAAGGTACTACTGTTACTGTTACAGCAATGGCAGAAATCACAATGAACACCAGAACAAATTGTCAAGTCTGTTCTAATTAAGGATCATCAAGACCAAGATCTATCACACTACCAGATTAGGGCTAAATTGACTGACCTCGCTCTAGCCTAGCTTCTCCCCCCGATGTTGAACTGCTGACCTACCAGATTAGGATAGAGCATAATTTGTTACCATGGCAGGTTACAGCCATGCCTAAAAAGAGTGTCAGGGATGAGGAGACCAATTCAAAATGGCAGCCAATTCTACTCCTGGGGTGTCAAGCAGAGGTTGATATCAGGGGATGGCATGTGCCTCATAGGCTGCGCGCTGCTGACAGGCCAACCAACCATGGTGAAACCGGTGGAGCTTGAGTTCAGGTTCATGGTCCCGGTGGTTGCAGCGTGCTCCATGTTAGGACGAGCTTGTAGGGGTGCCGCGGGGACTGGTGGCGCATGGCGGTCATTGCCGGGAGCTGCCTGAGATATGGGCATTGCAGCTGTGAGCACCGGAGGAGGGGCGGCAGTCGCCGGTAGTGGCGCAGATGGCTGTTGCAGGCCCATCCTCCTCTGATGCTGCCTCAGACTGTTTGGTAGGAAACTCCCCACAATCACCTGCCCAGACGGTTTGTGTTAGAGAACAAGGAAAATATGGCTTCAAAGTGCGATCCTTATGTGTTCCAATAAGCGTTTGGATGAACAAACAGAGTAACAACTAACAACGTGTTCTGTTTCATCGACTTGTGCAAGTGTAGCGAATTGGTAATTTGCAGTTGATGTGGGTTGTGTAGTCAGGTTTGTACCTGGATAGGAGTGGCAGCACGGAGTGTCCCAGCCACTACGCCGCCAACGACACGGCCATCCGGGCCAGCAAGTGAGACGCTGAGCCCGCCGGTCCTCCTCCGGCCTTCCTCGGCCATTGTGAAGGAGCCAGTCAGCTGAAGAATCTCAAACAGACCCTGCAAATCAGATACAAGAGGTGTTGCCATTTGGTATCAGGGAGACACGAACAAAATACAGTAATTCATGCACAGGACCATTAAAATTGGCGAGAAAATTGGCCTCTCCACAGGTACATAGCCATTAGCCAAGTTGCATTACTGTACCAGGCAATACTCTGAACCTAGCTAAATAAGCACAAATAAGTGCAGCCTCTGTACTACTTGGGACAACTCAAATACTACTCAACAGAGATTCATCAATAGCTAAACAGGTGAGTAAGATGCAAACAGCAAATTCAATACCTCGTAGTTGAAGGTGCTACCGGATGATCCAGATGAGCCAGGCTGATTAAATGCCACAGTGGAGATGGTCCCATTGGCAGAGAGGATGCAGACCGAGCGTGGACCCTTCTGGGAGAACGACATTATGCGCGCCGCCACGTCCTGCATAACAAAATCGGATAATAAGAACATATAAGTGTTTCTCAGATTGTGAAAGGCCTTCAGAACAAGGATCACAATGCCAAACCACTGAGCGCTAAGTATAACATGTGAAGGGAAAATTCAGGTTTACAGTGTCAAAGATAGCTAGTTAATTACCTCTCCAGCGGGGACGATGATGACATGGGGTGTGAAGCTCCCTCCAGCAGACAGAGCATACCATTCCCCTTCACAAACCACGAGTGTTGAAGGATGACAATCAGGCAAACAATTGCGCTAATTTTTCTAGGTCACTGAACTAGTAGTACTAGAGAGTAAGAAACAGGAACCTTGGTCAAGGTTAATATCTATGAATCTAACGAAATCATCTAAATCTAGCAGATTAGGCCGACTAGTTAATCCTCCTAGAAAAATCTTGTACTACTAGTAATCCATAGTTAGTACACAAGTAAAGGCTGGTGAGAATAAATGGGGGGCAGAAGCTGAAGAACGACACAAGGCAAAGGTTGGTGAGAATAAATGGGAGATTAACCATCAGAATCATTTTAATAACATAAGAGATGGATGCGACAAGATGAGAAGAGAAGTCAAGAATAGCAGTGCTGACCTAACGGATACCACCCTAACTGGACCCCATCCTAGTAGCAATGGAACAGAAATGCACAAGGCGGAGCAAACATGGCAAGAACCTAAACAGCAAAAATGGAAGCCGAAGCTCTGGTTCCAGAGGGAGCATACGCACCTAGGGTGGCTAGGATCTGGCGTCTCCCGGAGCCGCGTGGCCGGCCCCTGCGCCGCCCGGAGCTCAAGCCAGCGGCGTGCTCGCCGTGCCCCGGCATCTGCATGCCGTTGCCGTTGTCCCCGCCGCCGGCCTCGCTCGGCTTCTCCTGCTCGGCACCAAAGCTCCACGCATGCGGCGTCGCAGCAGCGTACCCTCCTCCTCCTCCTCCATGGCCAGGCTCGGCCCGCGGCGGGGACGGCGTGAGGGACGTGGACGGAGAGGAGGGAGAGGAGCGGTACTCCACTTTCGCCGCTCCATGCGGCTCCGCCTCCGCCATGGAAACATCTCTGAACAGGCCGAGGCCGGCCTCATGGCCACCTGCCACCGCAATGCCCACCCTCCCTTCCATGTGAGAGGAGCTCGGCTCGGCTCTTCTTGTTTGGCCGGTCTTTGCTTCCGTTTCTTGGTTTGCTGGCTTGGCCACGAAACGAGGAAGAAGACAGACAAGAGGAGACGCCTACTCTAGTTCAGCAAGTTTGCTTTCTTTCCCCGGTTAATACTAGGACACTGTAGTGGAGTACTATATGCGGCCAAAGTTCTACGGGGGAAAAGATTTTAAAGATGTGGAGGGAGGGAAACAGAGGGAAATGGTGAAGCAAATAAAAAGGAGAGAAATTTTGGGGGCAGAAACTGCACAAGAATGGCGGGGTTCCTGCTCTCTCTCCTCTCCTCTCTCTGCGCAAGAAACACCCACGCTCTCTCTCCTCTCTCCTTTGACCAACCAGCTGATTGGTTGGACTGCAAAGGTGCACTGGAGTACAACATACTTTCATTACGTTGAACAGTAAAATACGGTAGGCAACAAGACAAATTCTGGCTTGTTGAAAAATGAATTAGACACATGAAATAAATATTCTAAGTACATGGGAAACAGCTCACACTAAAGAAAGCAGTTTAATGCCATGGCGTCTTAGTTTGAATTTGACACGCCATACTTATATGCAACGATTTTTTCGATGGTAAGCCAATTTACAAGATAAAATTTGCAACATGTGACCCAAGTTTTGCAAAACAGCAGCAGAAGCATGGTGACCCAAGTTTTGATGAATCTGGTATGCTTGTGTTTCTTCCGTATAGCATCCTTCTTTTATAGTAACATGTGATTCTTCCTTGTAGAAAACAAAGTAGGCGATAGAAAGCAATCACGTTGGAGGACGTGCCCTTTTGTTTCATTACATTGAGAAGCAGTGCTGCTAAAATACTATTTCATGCGTATCCATGCAATGCAGCCGTTCATCTTGTTTTGAATTTTCACACACGCATAAAAGGCATAAAATGTATAGATTCTTGTTTGTTCCCTCTTAGGTCCCTCAACCCACCACCAGGACAATTCCAATAGATAATACACAACATTTTTGGTGAAAACACTAATTTTTAGGGTATAAAAGAAAGAAAACAGTGCTCCGGCAAATACATTGTCCCTATATGGTGATGCTTTTTTGGGAGGCATCAAATTATTGCCTCGTATGCTCCAAATTTGCAAAAGGAAGCCACCGCTCCAAAACAAATTGACACCCACACGCCTACGCCAACTGCCGAGCGGAAAACTCCCGCACGCCACCTCCCCTGCCCCGCTCCCCACCTACCGCTAGCGACCAAAGCACCACCAATCGCCCTATCGCCGCTCCCCCACCGTCCTCGGGGCCCACACGCCTACGCCAACTGCCGAGTGGAAAACTCCCGCACGCCACCCCCTGCCCGCTCCCCACCTACTGCTAGCGACCAAAGCACCACCAATCGCCCATGCTGCCGCTCCCTATCGTCCTGGGCCCCACACGCCTATGCCAACTGCCGAGCGGAAAACTCCCGCACGCCACCTCCCCTACCCCGCTCCCCACCTACCGCTAGCGACCAAAGCACCACCAATCGCCCTGTCGCCGCTCCCCCACCGTCCTCGGGGCCCACACGCCTACGCCAACTGCCGAGCGGAAAACTCCCGCACGCCACCGCCCCTGCCCCGCTCCCCACCTACTGCTAGCGACCAAAACACCACCAATCGCCCCTGCTGCCGCTCCCCTATCGTCCTGGGCCCCACACGCCTATGCCAACTGCCGAGCGGAAAACTCCCGCACGCCACCGCCCTTGCCCGCTCCCCACCTACCACTAGCGACCAAAGCACCACCAATCGCCCTGTCGCCGCTCCCCCATTGTCCCTGGGGCCAACCCTGCATTGCCCGTCCTTTCCCTCATTGTGAAATCCCCTCGACTCGCTCGCCCTTTCCCTCACTTTGGGATGGCCGGCCCCGCCCCGCTACCACAATGATTTCTAATCGGTCGCCAAGACAATTTCGGTCAATTGCGCCCGGCCGCCGCATCTCCCGCTATTGTTTTCAGGGCCACGCGGCCCCACAACTTTGATTTAGTGGCAGGGAGATGCCGCAACACACGCCCGTGACCGGTCAACAGGTGCCACCTCTCGCATGATGTTGATGCCTTGGCTGCCATTGTGACCTACCGCACATCAAAAAGTAGTAGAAAACCTTTCTGCAACCCTCTTGCTAGCCTTGTTTCTCTCTGTCAGTTCATCGACATAGCCATTGATGTCTGCAAGGTCACATATCACGTGTAGCTAGTTTTTAAAAGTAAGAGTATCAAATCCACGGTGGAGATTGATTGTCAAAGATTCTATTGCCTCGTGTTACCTTCACTTAAATGTATCTTCAAGTTGTCCTTAAATCCAAAACAAAGAAATGATAGTTGTTTTTGAGAGTTTGTGAATAACAAAGTAAATAAAATGACTAAAGTAAACGAGATGTGCGAATGGTAGTAAAGTAAATAAAACCTAACAAGGGCAAAGCGTTCTCGGGGAGTAGCGGATCCACCTCTAGCGGGTCCAATCACTTTCTTTCACATGGTAAATGATGTCAGCGTCAATTAAACGAATTACATCTTTTCTTACATCTTCTTACATTTGAGATTTTAGTCTCCTTTGAAAATCAGCCACTTGTTCGACTCCATCCTTTAGGAATATTCGATGAGTGACTATAGTTGGGTTTATCCCTTTAAGATTATCTAGGGAATACCCAAATGCCGTGCGGTGCTTTCTCAAGACAGCCACGAGTTTGATTATTTCTTCTTCTAAATGTTCAGTACTAATAATGATTGGATGCTTATTTAAATCATCTAAAAAATCATACCTTAATCCATCTGGTAGCGGTTTGATCGAGTTCTGGTGCTGGAAGTTCTTCATTTCACATCCTTTCCAGTTCTTCATATTCTTCATTTGTAGGAGGCTCCATAATAGGAACCGAGTCAACATACTCATTTATTTCTTCATTCTCTCGATCTTCAATTATACCTCTTCATTATATATGATTTTTTATGTATCATCAATTGGAATACCATAGAATATAGCAGCTAGGTCATCTATGGTTGTGCCCTCTTGATCTTCAAGGTCCTTGAAGTAAGGCTTCTCTCTAAATTTTGAGAAGTGGAATTTCACTTGTTCTTCCCCAAACTTAAGAGATATAGTCTCTTCCTTGCAATCAATTTTAATATTCACATTGTTTAAAAATGTTCTTCCAAAGATAACAGGACAAAGAGGATCGTGTGGCATATCAATGAGAACAAGTTCAATGGGAAAAGTATACGGACCAACATCCAATTAAGCATTTTTAACTATTCCCAAAGGTTCATGAGGGTTCTATCCGCCATTTGAATAGTAATATCGGTACCACGAACAACGGGTGGTGCTATATCCTCTAGAATCTCATGATCGAAAGTATTGGAAATAACATTTACAGCAGATCCTATATCACATAAACCATAGTTAGAGACTCCTCCAAATGAACATGGTAGTAAGGGCTTACTGGACTCCTTACTCTTGATCTTACCATAAATAAGCTTGGAAGTATCCTCTTCCATTTTTACTATTTTGCAGTTTGGTAACATGGGTCTCTCAAGACTTTTTTACCTCTTCAATAACTTCGGGTTCCTTGGGTGCTTCTTCAATGATCTTAGGAGCAAGTTTCTCTTCTTCAACGTGTTTTGCACGTTGTTGAGCTTCATATGCTAGATCATGCATTCTTTTGGTCCTAGGGAAGGGGTAGGCTCCTCGTTGAAGGGCTCTCCTTCGTTGGGCTCAAAGGATAATCAATATAAGCATATCCAACCTCTCGCTTGGGAGGTGCCTTCTCAGCGGGCTTACCATATCCATACCACTCCTTCTTCGGTGCCTTAATTTGTTCTATAACAACTTGTAAGACATGCAAGACAATATATGTATCTACATGATGTTTTCAGCAAGTTGTTCTAGTTGTCATGTTGCTACAAAATATTTGATACAGTCATGTTCAATTTTAATTCCTCCAAGCTTTCGTAGTTTTACGTATTGTGTCTAGTAATTTCCATGCCTTTGTAATAGTGAAGTCTAGAAAAGATCCTCTAGAGGTCATATCTATTTCATTATTATTTGCTTCACTTATCCCTCCATCAAAAACATATAAAACATACCAATTAGATAAACCATGATAGGGACATTTATTAAAAAAATTATATCTAACATGGAATCTTAAAAGAATTTCACATGGTCTTTTGTTGAAATAAGCAATAGTATGTCTTCCTCCAATAGGTTTGCTCATTGGTAAATAATGAGACATGAAAGCTTGTGATAAATTCTTCTGTGTGTCTTTCAATTCAATGGATAAAGCCATATACCAAGCTAGTGCCTAACTTGAAAGTGTTTGACTGAATAATTTCAATTTCATATCACCATAAGAGAAGGCTTTCAATTAAAATTTTCACACATATCATTAAAGTAACCAAGGTGTGCATATCGTTCTTCCGAATCATCTTCTCCTGCAAATACTTTTATAGTATGCAGTATCTGGAGTAGATAAGGGTTAACCCCATATTCAATAGTTTGCGGCTTCGGATATAGGCTCGATTGAGCAACATTAAATTAATCTCCAAAGTCCTTCAAAGTCACATGTTTGGGTTGATTCCCAAACATAGCCATGGTGCATGCTTCAAACCTGCAAACAACTAAGTACAAATACTAAAATAAAAATAAGTTGAAACCAAAAACAAAAAACGCTAAACTCCTCGGTAACGGTGCCATAAAATAGGTTAGTAATTGCAAGGTCACAGATCAAATGTAGGTAGTTTTCAATAGTAAGAGTATTGAATTCACGATGGAGATTGAGTGTTAAAGGTTTTATTACCTCTTGTTACCTTCACTTAAATGTACATGCAAGTTGTCCTTAAATTAAAAGAGAATAAATAATAGTTGTTTTTTAGATTTTGTGAATGAAGTAAATAAAATGACTAAAGTAATCAAGACGGTGCGAATGATAGTAAAGTAAATGAAAATCAATAAGGGTAAAGTGTTCTGGGGGAGTAGAGGATCTATTGCTAGCCTAGATATGATCATTAGGAATATCGATTGTCTTTTAGATATGTTTGTTTGTGGCAAGGTTCCGTGTATGGATACTCTGTTTCACATTCTTTTAGATATGTTTGTTTGTGGCAAGGTTCCGTGTATGGATACTCTGTTTCACATCCCTTATGCCCACTATTTTATCCCTCCGCATGTCGCGTGAGTCTAGTAATTAAGGGTATCTCCATGGTCATGATCATAGGTACCAGTCCTTGTTACCTCGTACACACATGATTGACAGAGGCAGTGGATTGCTGCCACATGTACGCCCATGTACCGCCAATCATACGCAACGATGATTCTTAACAACGTCTCTCGAGCAAATATTATGTGGTCGACAATACATAACATCGTTGATAAGAACCAACACACTTCATAATTATTAGACAATCAACGAACTTTATTTCATTTCATAGTTTGTCTAGGGTTTCTCTATGTCACCTAGAACAAATGGATCTACTCACACATGAAGGCAAATAACATCAACGTCTCTTGAGAAAATGGAAGATCGAAGTATACAAATATGAATCTCACTCAAGGTTAATGATTACAATGTGATGCCCAATGGTGATGATGATGATTATGATGATGATGACGATGATGAAGATAGACGTCTTAGCCTCCAATGATACCAACAACGGTGATGAGGGACCCCTTCTTGTGAGTTCCCCCTCTGAATCCCTCCTGGAGGTCAACTTTCGTGGTTTTCTGGTGGCTCTGTGTCTCGCATCTGAGATCTGACTTCACGGGTGATTTTATTTGACGAGGTTGTGCTAATGACGGGTGGTAGGGTCAGGAAGTATGGGCGGGCATGACCGTACCATTGGTTGTTAAAACGTCTGTGATTGCCTCTTCGCGAATTTTTGCCTTGGCTTCATGTGGTTTATTATTGGAAGGCATTTAATGCTCCAAATCATCAATATTTGGCCCAGATTTGGCCCCTTTTGCATTTGTTGAAAATCCTCCTCCTTATTTCAAAGATTACATGAAACAAATAGAATAGGTGCACGGTCAACGTAGTAAAATACGAAAATCCTAACACTATTAAGGCATTTAAGCGTGGTACAACATGGTTCTTTTTGCGCTCATCGCCATCGACCACCACAGGCCGATGAGCATCACCTTGCACACATGGTATTTGACAATATTTTCCAAGGTAAATTTCTCTCATTTTCAAGTTTATTCTTCTGAATATTTTGTTACGATGTAGTAGTAGTAGTTTGAACCAAATATTATTGTCTCGTAGATGAGTTTGTTTGATGATTCCTCGCCTGGCGAGGAATTTGACATGGATGAAGAGGAATACATTGATATGATTTTAGCATTGCACAAGAACAAGCACCGAAGAACACCGGTTCCGTTATCGGTCGCCAGAGGCTACAGAGAGCAAGAATTGATGGGCACAACAGGTTGATGCTCAAATGCTTTATTTCTAACGCGGTGTATCGCGAGAGATACTTATGTGCTTGTTTAGAATGGGAAACGAATTTTTCATAATTCACAAGCGACCACTAGGAAAGATGTGGAGAGAGTATTTGAGACTTTGCAAGCCCGAATTATTGTTGTGAGCGGATCGGCTAGGTTTTCGGACCAAGAAGGGTGCTTTGGTACATCATGAACGCTTATGTTATCATCCACAAGATGATCATTAAAAACGAGTATGTAAAAGTTTTTACTGTGACTTCGACAAGTTGATGGACCAACTCGTGCGGCCACAAAATAGGCATGACAAAATCACTAGTTTCATGTTGTATGTGAACTTTATGTTGTATGTGATGAACTTTAGATGTATGCATGTTTATTTGTGTTCTACTCGATAAACTATTTGTGTTAAAATTGATGAACAATTTGTGTATTAATTGATGAACTATTTATGTGATGTAACAATAAAGTATTATTGTTACAAAAACAAAATGCATGGACAACTTACCAAAAATATTAGCAATCGGTTGAGCTCTGTTTTTTTATTAAAATAAAAATACTTAACCGTTAACAAGAAAAATTAACCGAAAATAGATACATCCCCGACACACACACCAACCCCAAGGTTGTACATTAACAAAGTCGGTTTCTCTGAAACCCAAAAAAACCAAGCCTACCACTGATGTGGGCATTACCTTTCGGGTACTCGACATTAGTCTACCTCCTCCGGCCCAACTAGGGCCCATGAAGATTGCCCAACAACTAAGGTGGACCATACGTCGGTTCCAGCAAAGGAAACTTACCAGAAGATGGATTCTTGACGAACAAGACAAGAAGACGTTGTTGAAGGAAAGACTAGAATAGATCTCATTGTAACCTACTCGAGTCCGAACATGACTCTCGGGACCTGGCCTGCTATATAATGGCCAGGAGGGAGCCTGCCGAAACACAACATCAATACGTAGAACCACCGCAAGTTAGAGCAAGAAACCTAGAATCCTTGCCTCTCGGCGAGTCGACCATAGCAGCCTATCGGCTACCCATTGTAACCCGATATATTCGATAATCAAGACCAGACAAGCAGGAAGTAAGTGTTTTACCTCATCGAGGGCCCCGGTGACAAGGTATTAACTTGTCAATGCCTACGGATTGTAGACTAGGGTTTAGTTGGATGTAGAGGGCAAGTAGATCTCAAAGGTTTCAGCCGAAAAGTACTCGACGAATATGAAAACTAGGGTTTGAGAAACAATGATTCGATGCCTTCTGTGTCCCTCGACTCCCCCTTATATAGGAGGCGGAGCCGAGGGATTCGTATTGTACAAGTTACAGAGTCCGGGAAGGTTTCTAACTCCTCCCGCAAGATTACAAATAATGCTTCCTATTACAACTCTAGCTTTCCTTAACAATATCTTGGGCTTCCGAGTCTTCTTATTCTTCGGGTAGTGGGCCTTCAGTAAACCCCGGGTACTATCATCGGCAGGCCCATTGGGGATGCCTATGTCAGTAGCCCCCGAGATTTTGCTTGAATCATAGAGTCAGGGAAAATCTCCGCTGTTTATTTTTACTCGACAACTTAAAACCTTTCTATATTTCTTCACATAAATTTCTATATTGTACAGGGATAATGGTAGTTGGGGCTAGTTCATCTGACGGATCAGGTACTAGTTAACTGCTCTAGTGGCAATCCGCAAAAACCTACTTCAAAATCACGTCCCTGGACATGATCTCGGGATGCTGGTGTAAACTTCGACAGGTGCCACTTAAGGTCTTACCATTATGTCGAGTCCCAGTTAAATTTATCGGGTACCTAACGCGTCCGTTAGGATTTTTCTTCGTATCTGTTGATACGGATAAAAGTAGCAGACCGACGTCAGAGACGGCGCCACGCCTCACAGAACGGATCTGGGGTCTTACCTTTGCAAAGTTTTGCGGCATTCAGAAATTGATCGCAACTTTGGCATTCTGAGAATATATTGTCGAGTGCTTATTCGGCTGTTGGAATGGCACATTTTATTGAGTCAAAGATGACTTATATTGCTCTCCCGATGGGAGTATATGCAGAGTTATTTATAACTCGAAATATACTCTTTTGCTCTTCTATCTTTTTTTTTTTTAATTTCATCGGGCACGCGAACAGCGTTCCCGATGGGAGTAGCCCCCGAGGCTACAACCAAGGACTTGTGCTTGGTTGTAGGCTCCACGCCTTATGCCGCTATATTTTCTTTCTCTCCCGAAGTTTTATAATTTCTCGGGTGCGCGAACAGCGCTCCCGATGGGAGTAGTCCCCGAGGCTATGAACAAATATTTGTATTTGATCATAGGCTCATGCCATTTCTATTTTGTCTTTCTTGATCTTTTCATTTTTTCAGAGTAGCCCCCGAGCATTTGATCAAAAACTTGTATTTGATCAAAGGCTCTCCAATTTTTTGCATGTCACCTTTTTATGCCGCTGTTGAGTCGAATTTTTCTCTCTGACAAGGTGACGTTGTTGCTGACGATAGCCACGATTGCGAATCCGAAAATTGCGAGAAGTTTTCTCCCGCTGCCTTGCGGGCCCAAATTATCCATTATCTTGACACGTCGTGTAGGTGGGGGACACACGTCCTCCGCTTTTCCTGGCGCACGTACCGTAACTTCTCCAGTGTTAAAATACTTTTTTACCCTTGTTTCTACGTGGTTATCATCTGCCACACCCCTTTTCCATCCAACGGTCCGCCGCTTCACCGCACCTCTATATAAGATCTCCTTCTTCTTCCTCGAGCACTTCCGCTCGCGCCGTTCTCCTACTCTCCTCTGCAAAACCTCCTCCTGCGCCCCACAATCCCCTAAGCTCATCTTCTCCAAGCTGTATTCCTGCGCCATTGTTGATGCCACCGTGTCGGTTGATCAAGCGCAGCACGCCTGAATCGTCAATGGCTGCCGTAGATCTGGGAAGCGCGGAGTGGGAAAGGTCCAAAATTTCTTCTCAAGACATCAATCTCTTGAAGAAGCTAGGGATTAGCAAGAAGCCCAAAGCGCTGTGCTTCCCTAGTGAAGAAAGCTACCCAACCTCTCCAATGGGGTATCGGGTAAGTTTCGTCGACCATCTCATCCGCGGTCTTTCCGCCCCCACTCATCCTTTTCTCCGTGGATTGCTTTTTGTTTATGGTCTTCAACTTCACCACCTCACGCCCAACTCAATCCTCCATATCTCCATTTTCATCACCCTCTGTGAGGCCTTCCTTGGCGTCCAGCCTAACTGGGCGCTATGAAGCGCATTTTCTTTTGTCGCCGCAATGGCTCTCCCAATGTCGCCTATAATATAGGCGGCGTTGTTATTTTTGTTCGCCCCACAGTCGATTACTTCGACGTCAAACTCCCTGACTCAGTTCAAGGGTGGCGCAAGAAGTGGTTGTACATTCAGGAGGAGAACCATGGATGCGCTGAAGACAACATCCCTCCTTTCGATGGTGCCGAGAAAATCCTTCGCCGCCGCTCCTCGGATGCAGAGGCTACCGAGGAAGAAAAAACATCGACAGAGGCCTTGATGACTCGCATCCATGAGTTGCAAAATACTCGCGGTAAAGAATTGTCAGGTATCCAAATCACAGCGTATTTTCTTAGAACCAGAGTGCAGCCTCTTCAGGCTCGCAAAAACCCTCTCTAGAAGTATGCTGGCGACGAGGACGCAGATCGGTTGTCAGTGGATTTGGAGGTCAAGGATTTAGAAAAGCTTGTCCGAAAAATCTCCTCTCTCAGCAAAAAAGATTATGTCCCTTCTTCTTGTCGTGTAAAACCGTACAGCGCCACCAATGCGCTTCCCAAGGTAAACTTTGTCGATTGATTTGTTATTGCCTTGCTATCGTTTTGTAACTCCTTTTTTGACATCTTCCCCTGTTTTTATATAGAACCATCCAAATCTTGTCTCGCTTCCTCCCCTTCCTGAGGGTGGAGAAGTCGAGGAAAGGGCCGTTGTCACCGACGACAACCAAGATGCTCCCTCTTTTGTGAATGAACCCGCAGATTCTCGAAAATCTGCGGGATCTTATGAAAAGGAGGCTACCTCTGAAGGCACTGCATCGGCACAATCTCCTCCTCCTGCTGTTTCTCCAAAGAACAAAAGGAAAAGGAATGATGTCGAAGATTCCAGCACCTCCAAAGCCGAAGAAGCTGTTCCTGCACGTCAGAAGGCAGCTTATGATCCATACCTTGAGGCCCTCATCAGTTCGTAAGTCACTTTTTTTTTACTCGAAGATTTTTGTCTATCTTGCTTTTTATGTTGCCAACATTTAATCGCAGTGATGATGAGGAAGAAGTGCTAGCTTTTGATGTGGCTGCTCGAACGAGTACGTCACATACTCTAGTTGTTTCGGAGACGCCAGTTGAAGGGGAGGAATCCTCGCCTCCTCAACAAAACGTCGGCGTTCCTACACCTCCTTCAAGCCCCCTTGTCCCATCACCAAAAAGGGCAAGGATTGAAACAATCCCGGAGCCTACTCTCCAATTGAGTAGCTCCTCTAACCCTCTCTTGGATGATGTAAGTTCTTAATTTTCTTGTCGCTGTCTATATTTCTTTTGTTTGCTTCTTTATGCCATCATATTTTCCCCATATCGACATTTTTTCTTTGTCCTTCTTTGACAGCCTATGATCAAAGAGCTTATTCGCATCGGTGCCCAATTCATTGGGTACCGTGAGTATGCCAGTAAGACTGAAGGTAATGCCTTGCTGCTTATTTTTGCCCTTGCCTTCTTACTCCTTTATTGTCGATGTTTTTAACTAAATTTTATCTTTTCTTGGCAGAAAAACTGGCGGAGGCCAACGAGCGTGCCAATGCACTTGCTCAGAAATTAGAGCAAAGTGAAGAGGCTCGTAAGAAAGCCGAATCAGATGCTATTCAAGCTAGAGCAGAGGCTGACAAGGCCAAGGCCGATGCTGCTGGTGTCGAAGATCTTAAGAAGAAACTTCATGATGCCGAAACTTCGCTGAGCGAGCATATAGCCGCACAATCTGCTCGCGAGGAAGCGATTATTAAACGCCTAAGGTCGCAGAACCGTCGCTTTGTCAGTAAGTATCTGAACCACTTCACATCCTTTGGACTTTCTTTCCTTCACTCGTTTGTTGATCAATAGTTTTTTATCTTGACAGGTAAAACATCTCAAGAATTTGAACTTGAAGATCCCGACAATGATCCTCTTCTTGACACCCTTTCGTTCCTTGAGTTTCATGGAACAGAAGCACGCGAGGGCATTGATCAAGCTAAAGCAGGGCTGTCGCGACTCTTCCCCTACTTCTTCCCGAAGAAAGAGGAACCCGCAACTTTCCTTGCTCTTGCCAAGTGTTTTAATCCACCAGAGGATCTTGGACTGAAGATGCGCCAGGAGAACATGAAGATTGCTATCGAAAGCACTGTTGCCTTGGTCGCTGATAGCCAACAAACTATCGACTGGGCGAAAGTAGGCGACACAGAACAGATAGAGCAGACAAAATGGCGATCGTTGATCAAGGCGGCAAAGCCCAACACGAAGAAAATCCTGTCCTATCACGGGATCAAGCCATCTTCAACTCCTAGCTCATCAAAGCTGGAGGTCTAGTTGAATGCCCCTTCTTTTTATTTTTCCCGTTTCTTTAGCTATTGTCGCCATATTAGCTTTGGCGACAGTTTCCTTAGTAGTCCTTTTGAAGAACTCCTTCTGTAATATCCATGTAAATTTCTTGAAGATCAATGGAATTCTGTCTTGTGCAATCCTTTGATATTGGTGTTTTCTTTTCCAGTTGATATTTGATAACTACTCTGTCAATCCTTATTCTGCCGATACTTCTCCTGCTTCCTCCTTCTCGAAGAAAACATTAGTCAATGATAACCTCATCGAAGGTTCTTCAAGACAACATTTGTCGCAAGATTTGCAAGAATTGCGCCAGCAACTCCAATCCATGAAGAAACAAACTCTTGCGATGATGGAACAATCTCGAGGAGCATCCGAGAGAGAAAAAATTGCCCTTCAACAAGCAAAAGAAGCCATTGCTGCAAAGGATGCTGCTGTTACTGAGGCTACTGAAGCTTCCTCTCGAGAAAATTATATGCTTCAGCTAATGACTGACGCCAGCCTGGACATGACAGGTATGTTTCTTGTTCATAACCATGCTGGATGTTATATTTGCTATTTTTCCTTCCTTATCAATTTATTTACTGTACTAGGCTCATTTGTGGATACTGCTGCCGAAGATCAACGTGTTGAAGCTCGAGCCAATGTTCTGCTCAGACTGGCTGCACAACATGGTTCTAACTTTTGGGTTACTCCTGAGCGTACCCGCCAAATTGTCAGATTCCAAGATCGTGCGGCTCAGGTCCGTGACTTCCTTGACTTCTGTACGAAGACTTTATTTTTAGTTTATGGAACCATGTTTCCTCGCAACAAGATGCCAGAAACTCTTCCTGCATTAATGGAAAAATTTCGAGATGCTCCTCGAATCCATGGCTTTGTGCGGGCTCAACTCTCTGCTGGCGCAAGATTTGCTATGATGATGATAAAGATTTGCTATCCAAAATTGCCTATGAATCAAATTGTTCCCACGTGCTTGGCTAAAATGTCGAAGAAAAAGAGAAACATGAGCAAGATTGATGATCTGGTGACTCCTGTAGCCGAAGATATGATGGATGAACTTCTTCGGATGGATGCTGAGTTTTTCGTGAAGGGTAGCTATGCCGAGCACAGTACTCGTCCTTCCAATGAACGAATAACCATAGACCATGTGCTAGGTATCCATTGAGGGTTTTTCCCTTTTTCTTGCTGTAGTTTCACCATTGATACGTCTTTGTAAACATGATCTATATTGTAAAGCTATCAACTCTGTAAGTTCTATTTTTGATCGTCTAGCCCCCGAGCCTTTGGCTGGAGCTTGTACTATTTTGTTATCCCGGAGATTTTTCTCTTATTGCGAGAAGGTATATATATTTTGCTATCAATGGGCATGAGCCCCCGAGTGTCTTGGTGGTGACGTTCTATATTTTTGTTGCGAGGTTTTCAGACCAAAGCAATAATATTTTGACGATTGCGCTATATTTACAGTTGTTAGCTTCCGATATTCTATTTGGCGAGGTATTCTTGTACCAAGGCGAAATATTTCGGTAAGTCTAGTTTATCTATATTGTATATATTTTGTAACTTGAAGGCATTGAGCCCCCGAGCGTGTCGAAGAATAAGAAGTATATCTCCACTATCTTTATTATATTGCAGCACCGCGAGCCCGCCTCATTAAAAACCTTTCTCGGCCCCACTCGGTGCCCCGAAAAAGGAAAAGAGTGCATCTGAAAACTCGCGGGAGTTTCAGTACATTGTATTTTTACAAGGAGGACTATATTTTGACACTAAGCGTAAAAACGCCTTAGCTGTGCCACGTTCCAGGGGTTTTTCTCGGGAACCCCTGTCTTCTTGTCTTTTATCCTGTACGCTCCTCCTTCGATTACTTCCGTAATGACGTAAGGGCCAAGCCATGGTGACTCGAGTTTTTCAGTACGCTCTTGATTGAGTCGCAAAACTAGGTCTCCAACTTGAAAGGATCTTGGTCGCAAACGTCGACTGTGGTAGTTTTTCAGGTCCTGCTGATACTTAGTTACCCTTGACAATACTTCGTCTCGAGCTTCGTCGAGTGCGTCGACGTCGTCTTCCAAAGCTTTCCTGGAAACTTCTTCGTTGTACTCTGTGACTCTGGGGGAGTCGTGCTCTATTTCTATCGGCAGTACTGCCTCTGCTCCGTGGACTAGGAAGAACGGGGTCTCCTGTGTTGCTGTATTTGGTGTTGTTCGGATGCTCCATAACACACTTGGTAATTCTTCTGGCCAGGTATGTCGAGCTTTTTCCAGTGGTCCTAACAAGCGTTTCTTGATGCCATTGCAGATGATGCCATTGGCTTTCTCGACTTGACCATTGGTTTGAGGATGTGCAACTGACGCGAAGTGCAATTTGATGCCTACCTCTGCACAGTACGCCTTGAACTCCTTTGACGTAAAGTTGCTGCCATTGTCTGTGACGATGCTGTGAGGTACTCCAAATCGAAAAACGATGCCCTTCACGAACTTTATTGCTGATGCTGCATCTGGTGAATTTATCGGCTTTGCTTCTATCCACTTGGTGAATTTGTCAACAGCAACCAACATGTACTCGTATCCTCCTGGCGAAGCTTTGTGTAATTTTCCCACCATATCGAGACCCCATTGAGCAAAAGGCCAAGATAAGGGTATTGGTATTAATTCTGCTGCCGGAGAGTGAGGTTTTGCGGCAAATCTCTGACATGCGTCACAAGTTCGCACTATCTCCTTCGCGTCCTCAATTGCTGTCAACCAGTAGAATCCTGCTCGAAAAACTTTGGCTGCAATAGCTCGACTGCTCGCGTGGTGGCCACATACTCCTTCGTGTACGTCCTTCAGAATTATCCTTCCTTTTTCGGGTGTGACGCACCTTTGTAACACACCCGAGATACTGCGTTTGTACAACTCCCCTTTGACCACCGTGAAAGCTTTGGATCGCCTAATAACTCGCCTTGCTTCAACTGGATCATCGGGTATTGTCTTTCTTAGGATGTATGATATGTATGCTTGCATCCATGGGATTTGTACCATCAGTACTAGATCTTGTTCCTCGTCTTCTTCTTCCAATGCTTCTTTCACAGCCCCCGAGGGTTTCTCACTCTTCTCTTTCTTTGTTAATTTCATCGGCTTCGTGGACCTCTCTGTTATTTCTTCCCAGAACACACCTGGGGGAATTGCGAGGCACTGCGACCCGATGTTTGCAAGAACATCGGCTTCATCATTGCTCAGCCTACTGATATGGTTTACTTCGCATCCGTCAAACAGCTTCTCCAGCTCATTATACATCTCTTTGTACGCCACCATGCTATCATTGACCGCATCACATTGGTTCATGACTTGCTGAGCTACCAATTGTGAGTCGCCAAATATTTTTAGTCGAGTTGCGCCACAGGCTTTCGCCATCTTCATCCCATGTATAAGGGCTTCATATTCTGTCTCATTATTAGATGCGTTTGGGAACGTCATCCGCAGGACGTATTTCAATTTGTCGCCTTCAGGTGATATGAGTATTACCCCTGCTCCAGCTCCTTCTAACCTTTTGGACCCGTCGAAGTTCATGGTCCAGGTTCTCGATAAATCCGGAGGTCCTGTGTTTTGCAACTCCATCCACTCTGCGATGAAGTCTGGTAGAATTTGTGACTTTATTGCCTTTCTTTTTTCATACGTGATGTCCCGAGGAGAAAGTTCTATTCCCCAAAGGGAGACACGGCCTGTAGCTTCTGGGTTATTGAGTATGTTGGATAAAGGCGCCTCATTTACCACTATTATCGGATGCGCCGAAAAATAGTGGCGCAATTTTCTTGCGGTTGTGAATACTCCATATGCTAGCTTTTGGTACTGCGGGTACCTCTGTTTTGAAGGCGATAATACTTCGCTGATGAAATATACTGGTCTCTGCACTCCATGGAGTTTTCCTTCTTCTTCTCTTTCGACAACTAGTGCCGTGCTGACCACCTGAGGTGTAGCCGCAATATATAACAGGAGAATTGGTGGTGTCGAAATTTTCCGTTTGAGGTCCTCGAAGGCCCTATCTGCCTCTTCGTTCCACTGGAACTTCTCTCCTTGTTTGATTAGGGCGTAGAATGGTAGCGCCTTTTCTCCTAGCCTAGCGATGAATCTGCTTAAAGCTGCGACTCGCCCAGTTAACTGCTGTATTTCCTTCAACTTTGTTGGCTTCCTCATTGTTACGATAGCTTGGATTTTTTCGGGATTTGCTTCAATCCCTCTTGCTGAAACTAGGAACCCGAGAAGTTCTCCTGCAGGGACGCCGAAAGAACATTTCGTCGGATTCAACTTGAGACAAAATTTGTCGAGTTTGTCGAAAGTTTCCTTCAAGTCCTCGATTAATGTTGCCCCCTTTTTTGATGTGATGACGACGTCGTCGATGTACACTTGTACATTTTTCCCAATCTGTGTTGCTAGGCACTTCTGCATCATCCGTTGATATGTTGCTCCCGCGTTTTTCAACCCGAAGGGCATTGTTTTGTAACAAAATACGCCATACAGTGTGATGAACGCTATTTTGGCTTCGTCGTCTTCTTTTAATCTGATCTGATTGTAACCAGAATATGCGTCCAAGAAGGAAAGACGTTCACATCCTGCCGTGGAGTCGATAATCTGATCGATCCTTGGGAGGGGAAAGTGATCCTTTGGACAATGTTTATTGAGGCACGTAAAGTCGACACACATGCGAAGGACTTTCGTGTTTTTCTTCGGCACCATCACTGGGTTAGCTACCCAAGTGGCCTCAGTAGATATCTCTTTGATGAAACCAGCTTCTCTAAGTCGATCAATTTCTGACAGCATGGCTTTGCGGTTTGGTTCCGAAAAACGCCGCAAAGGTTGCTTGATTGGTCTCGCAATAGGATCCAAGTTTAGGTGGTGCTCGGCAAGTTCCCTGGGTACTCCTGGCATGTCAGCTGGACACCATGCGAAGATTTTCCAGTGCTCACGGAGGAACTCGATGAGCGCGCTTTCCTATGCGAGGTCCATGTTTGTTGCGATAGACGTCGTTTTCTTCGGATCTGTCGGGTGAATCTGCACTTTCTTAGAATCTTTTGCTGTATTGAAAGTTGATTCCTTGTTGGGCCTCCCTACGTCTGGCAGCACATCATAATCAGTCATGAGCCTTGACGCTGCGTACTCTGCCTGCATCCCGAAAGTTTCTGATAGTCGATGAAAATCTTTGTCGCATTTATCGGCTAGCGCGAAGCTTCCTTTGACTGTGATTGGTCCCTTAGGTCCAGGTAACCTCCAAAGCAAGTACGTTTAGTGTGGTACCGCCATAAACCTGGCATATGTTGGTCGCCCCAACAAAGCGTGATACTGCGACGGGAAATCCACAACTTCGAATTCCAACCTTTCTATCCTGTAGTTTTCTCGGGTCCCAAACTGAACGTCGAGATTGATCCTCCCCAGTGGGTAACTTGGCTTCTCTGGTGTGATACCGTGGAAACGTGTGTCGGTTGGTTTCAAATTTGCGAGGGAAATATTCATTTTCCTTAGCGTATCTGTGTACATAAGGTTTAAACTGCTGCCGCCATCTATGAATACCCGAGATACATCGAATCCCGCAATTACTGCTGGTAAGATCAGTGTTGACTGCCCTGGTCGAGGAACTTGTTGTGGATGATCTGCTATTGTGAAGCCAATATCTTGCCCTGACCAGTTAAGGTACTCGACTGTTGGTGGTGGCATCTTCTCTGCCATAAACACCTGTCGCGAGATTACTTTCTGAGCTCTATTGGATGGCCTTCCTTTCTGAATCATCGAGACCGCTCCGTTAGAGTTAGGATCGACATAGGGTGGTGGAGAAGGTGCTGCCGCTATTCTGAGCTGATGTCGATTTTCATCTGTAACTGCGGGAGGAGGTGGCAAGTGAATCTCACTCCTAGGTCCTTGAGGATTTCTGTGCGCTGCCTGAGCATTTGCATGTCCTGCCCATCTTAACATTGCCTGGAAATTTCGGCAATCTTTTTGCAAATGTCCCGACTGTCTTTTTCCATTGCTATCAAGAAAGAAATGCATCTGACATGGCCCGTTCATCATCTCTTCGGGAGACACAAAAGGTCTCTGGAACCTTGGCCCGCTATTTTGCCTGTTATCTCTATTGTCGCCTTGCTGTGCATTACTTCTCTGGTAGTCATATCTACTGTTTCCTCCATTGTTTCCCCGAAAGCCAGCTGATATTTGGCCAGGTGCATCGTAACTTGAAAATTGGCGGGGGAATCGACGTCTATTTTGAAAATTTCGACTTCGATCTTCCTCTTGGGACCTATGTCGTTTGTTATGTACCGCATCTTCGCCATCTGCCCATCTGTTTGCTATCTCCATTAAAGCTGATACTGTTCTTGGGTTTGTCCTCCCCAAGTCCTCCACGAAATCTCCTCGTCGAACTCCTGCAACAAATGCATCTATCGCTCTTTCGTCAGATATATTTTCTGCCGAGTTTTTGATGATGTTCCACCTTTGGATGTACTTCCTCATTGATTCATCATGCTTTTGTCGACATGACCTCAACTCCTCTAGTGTCGCAGGTTTCTTGCAGGTTGACCGGAAATTCTTGATAAACACGTCCTCGAAACTTTCCCAGCTGTCGATGGAACCTGGGGGAAGCTTTTTTATCCATGATCTGGCGGCTCCGCTCAGATGTATCTGGATGCTCTGCATGGCTGTCGCTCTGGTCCCGCCTATCAATTTTACTGTCTCGAGGTAATCCACAAGCCAATCCATGGGGTCTTGCAGGCCATCGAATTTCTTGAAACTATCGGGTAGCTTGAATCCTGATGGAACTCAAGTTTTTCGGACCCGTCGTGTGAAACATGGAAGTCCACACATGTCCTCTTCAGCAAGTTCTAGTGAATGCCGACGTTCCCTTCTTTCTTGTCGCGCTCTATCAACTCTGGCCTGAGTTGTTGTGTCCCTGGCTCCACTTGCTCTTGGTGGATCTTGTACTGCTGCGGTAGGTCTCGGACTATTTTGCCTTGCAGTTCCTTCGGGAGGTGTGGCTGTGAACGCTGCTCCCATGGCTCCACATCCTGCCATGGCCATGTTGTACAACGCCTCTCTTGGATCTCCGAGAGGTGGCCTGGACGCTAAGATGAAAGCTTGTGTCGCCATGTACCCTGCTTCCGGTGTTTTTGGGATAATATTCCCCCTCGTGTCGATTGACATAAAGGACATGTCGAGGTTTTGGATTAGAGTCTCTCTTTCAGCTTCCAGTATATTTTGCAGCCGAGATCTTGCTCTTCTCCGAGCTTCTCTGTGACTATCTCCCGAAGTTTCTGAGTGTCGACTTAATTCCGCTCGTCGCCTGCTTGATGCGGAAGCTGCCTCCCTTCTTCTGTTCAAAGCAGCTGTCTGTTTTTCCAACTCTCTTCCAGCTCGGGCGAGTCTATATTGATAAGCTTGCAGTTCTTCGACTGTAGCAGTTGTTTCCATTGGTTCGGAACCATCCAAAGCTTTCGCAGCTCTATCCCAGGCTGCTTGTGGAAGTTGAACTCTGACACATGGTGTAGGCCCGACATATTTAGTGCCCAAACCTCTCCTTAGATCTGAGGGATCGACATAGGGGTTTCCCAAATCGTCGAAAGCCTCTGATGTTTTCTCTTGATCGCGACTTGCTTCTCCAATGGCATAAACTTGGTGATATTTTGGAATTTTCACTTTGCTTGGTTTGGTGACACCATTATAGAGATTGGTGAAGACCTTCCCAATAGAGATGGATTTGTCGATGAAGTCGAAGCTGTCGGTGTCGCTCGAATCATCGCTTATATAGGAGTCCGCCGATGACTCGAAGGACATGTCGCTGAAGATTTTGGCGAGTTTTTCACTTGCCCTGCTGCCGATGAAGCGTGGCGACGAAATCTCCTTGTCGTTTGACTCGATGGATGATACTGAGTTTGAGAAATCAGTACCAACTGCCGATAATCCCGACGAGATCGGAACTTCGAGACGATACGCTCCTTCTTTCTCGACGCGGAAGTGGAACTTTCCAAACGTCATCTCCATGGGCTCCTCCAAATACGCATATGCATCCAAACGGGAGGGCGGGTGAGGAATAAAATCAACGAGACCAGTTTCGATCTGTTTACCTCTCTCCATGATGTTGCTTGCTACTGATGAAGTCGATGATCTTGAACGTGCCATCGAGATCAGCTCCTTGTCGCCTCTAGATCCCACAGACGGCGCCAATTGACAAGGTATTAACTTGTCAATGCCTACGGATTGTAGACTAGAGTTTAGTTGGATGTAGAGGGCAAGTAGATCTCGAAGGTTTCAGCCGAAAAGTACTCGATGAATATGAAAACTAGGGTTTGAGAAACAATAATTCGATGCCTTCTGTGTCCCTCGACTCCCCCTTATATAGGAGGCGGAGCCGAGGGATTCGTATTGTACAAGTTACAGAGTCCGGGAAGGTTTCTAACTCCTCCCGCAAGATTACAAATAATGCTTCCTATTACAACTCTGGCTTTTCTTAACAATATCTTGGGCTTCCGAGTCTTCTTATTCTTCGGGTAGTGGGCCTTCAGTAAACCCCGGGTACTATCATCGGCAGGCCCATTGGGGATGCCTATGTCACCCGGACATGGGTAAATCTCTCTCCACGTTTGTTTGGTATCCGATGTCTCGTGCTAGCCTGCAGGATTTCGTCAACCCTAAGCCCCTCATGGTGGGCCCGTTAGGTCATGTCCTGTCAATCGAGCCGCCGTAGAGGCCACATCACTGATGATGTCATCAAATTTATCGGCTCCTCATTAATGAAGCATCCGAAGGAATCTACAACATTGGACTATTCGGCTTGAGTCTACGCACGGTTGCAAGCATCCGTCCTTAGACTCGGGGGCTACTCCCATCGGGAGCGCTGGACGCGCACCCGATAAAAATTTCTGAAGCAGAAGAAAAATGAACCCGGAGGTTCCAGAAGATTCAGGATCGAGCCCGGGGACTTGATCTTGAGTGGAGTAACGTTGTTTTGCCATCGTCAGTTAACTAGCATCGATTTATTGAATAAGACTGGGCTCGTTACTTTTATCCCTTATGTCATACTACATGACTTCACTCAAAGTTTTTGGAAGACCCGGAAGATATCAGATGATGAAGGAAATTCGGAAAGCATCAACATCAGGTTCTTCGAGTAGTACAACTTGAGTCTACGTACGGTTGTAAGCATCCGTCCCTAGACTTGGGGGCTACTCCCATCAGGAGCGCTGGACGCGCATCCGATATCAAGCAATTTCGATTTCAAGATGATGAGGAAAGACCAATTCTTTTCAACAGTTAAAGATATTCGGATGAAGGCAATTATAGTCCCTGCTCGAAGCTTCACTTTGGCCACTCGCTCGGGGGCTACTGATGTGGGCATTACCCATCGGGTACTCGACACT
Organism: Lolium perenne; assembly: GCF_019359855.2. NCBI lineage: Eukaryota > Viridiplantae > Streptophyta > Magnoliopsida > Poales > Poaceae > Lolium > Lolium perenne. The sequence continues at coordinate 127,292,490 of NC_067248.2, forward strand.
AGTCTACCTCCTCCGGCCCAACTAGGGCCCATGAAGATTGCTCAACAGCCAAGGTGGACCCATACGTCGGTTCCAGCAAATGAAACTTACCAGAAGATGGATTCTTGACGAACAAGGCAAGAAGACGTCGTTGAAGGAAAGATTAGAACAGATCTAATTGTAACCTAGTCGAGTTCGGACAGGGTTCTCGGGACCTGGCTTGCAATATAAAGGCCAGGAGGGGGCCGGCATGCTGAAACACAACATCAATACGTAGAACCACCGCAAGTTAGAGCAAGAAACCTAGAATCCTTGCCTCTCGACGAGTTGACCATAGCAGCCTAGCGGCTACCCCATTGTAACATGATATATTCGATAATCAAGATCAGACAAGCAGGAAGTAAGAGTTTTACCTCATCGAGGGCCCCGAACCTAGGTAAATCTCTCTCCCTGTTTGTTTGGTATCCGATGTCTCGTGCTAGCCTACAGGATTTTGTCAACCCTAAGCCCCTCATGGTGGGCATTGCCGAGGAGCACCCTCGCCAGCCACCTTACAAGACTATTTCTCGGGCCTTTGCTCCGGCTTATGTAATAACGCGAGGCGATGCACCATTCGAGTTAATAGCTCTTCCACCGACATGACCATAGCCGACACCCTAACAACACAACGAGACGTTCCGAAGAATGCGCTTCGACGTCCACACCGACCATGAGGTCGCACACAAGGTGAGTTCATGACTCTGCCACCCAAGCAACTAGAGCTAACACCCTACAACACGAGGACGGTATTCGAAGCCTCCACACTAGCCACGATGTTGCATGCCGACCAAGGCAACAAATAAAAAATGTAACATCAAAAGCGAACGTAGTCTCACGAAAGACCAGGACACTAAGGCAACCTCCCCCAATACAGAAAGCGACGAGTACACCGCTGTTACCCACCCCATCAGGACCGAATCTTGGATTTTCACCCAAAGTGCCCGAGAAGCAAATGATGAGGGATGCGAATAGGTTACATGTCGATGCCTCCAAAAAGGGGATTTGGGTAGGTCCCACTCTCGTCGTTGCTTGCCTGCGGGTGTGCGACCCCCGACAACCAGATCTGGCATGCTCCACTAAGCATATGCATCCACTATTTCAATTTACTCCCCGTGTCCCAATGCATGTGGCTTACTTGTTTTTCGTGTTTCAACTTTGGCCATTGATTTAACCCATAGTACATATGTCACATGTTATAAATTTATAATATTAGAAACATTATTGGAATATAAATTTAATGGTATAACTTTTAAACATAGACCTTGAAAGATGCGCACACCGTATAAATTGGGACATTGGAATACTTTGGATATTAGTTTTGATCAAAGTTAAAATTTGTATAGTTTGGCCAATTATATAAAAAAATGTTGATATTTAAAATATCCAATCAACATTATTAGAACTTTCCCATTTCTTCATATTATCAAAATATATTTCCATATTATATGCGCAAATATCGAATACACTCTTGTATTATACATTTGGCATTGTATATGTTATCATTTTAATAGTATAATTGGTTCAAGTTTATGAATTTAACTGTAAACAAATTTAATATATTGAGTAATTCGAAATAGAGGAAGTGTTACTAGATTTGACATAAGAAATATTGCAATGACACTATGTTTTAAAATTTTCCCACTAAGGCATGTTTCTTTTGGGCAAAATAAAATAGCCAATAAAGTATGCTTTTTTTAGCCAACCTGCACCGCTGTCATCCCACCCGAGGATAAGACCGAGAGGGAGGGGTACCCTTCGGGCCTTTTGGGAAATCACTAGCTGGAGTTCATTCAAAGTGGAAAATAAAATAGGGCAGTCAAATCCGTTACGTGCTGTAACTGTAAAAGCCCCAAGTCCCTCGTAGTCATAAAACTAATAAATAGGTCTGAATAAACAAGTCCAACGGCGCTATGCTGTTCCATCCGTTTTAATCACTCCAAACCATTTAATACCCACTGCACCGCGACAAGACAAAAAAAACTACTCCGGGAGATAAGGAGAGATTCCGAATATAGAGAAAAACAGTAGCAACACTTGTGTAGCATGTTTGATCAACTTTCCCATAGTTTTGGGCGTGTTTGAATGAAGCATTCTACTCTTTATAATACTTTCTCATAATTTTAATTCTTTTAGCAAAAGTAAGTGTCTGGTTGAATGCTAATATAATCGTGCAAGCATATGTTTACATTTTTTGATAAAAATATTAATATCAAGAGATACCAATAACATCCGGTCTCTGCAAAAACGCAATACCCTAATAGTAGTACGGATGCACATAGCTAAAATAAGAGGAAAATGAAACTATGAAAATAAAAGTTCCGCCACGGTATTCCAGCATAAGCAGCAACAATACATTCACCACCAAGACAACACATAATCTCCAGCTCTCCAAAAGCGACGGCTCCAAGAAGGAAACATGGCACAAGCGACGTTGTTGCCCAATCAAAGATCTTAGATTTTCACATTGAAGATAGTCCTCGCTCTCAAAATAATGCCTCCAACAAGCCCATTGCCAAGCACAACCAATTAAGGTTGGACCTTAGATTTTTCACCCTAAAAGGTAAGACTCTGAACTTCACGTGTCTTGCCGCCCCACTTGCATACTGCTGCTGTCAAGCAGGTTCCTCAACAGCGCAAAGACTTGCTAGTACTCCAATCTGGCACTCATGGTATTCTCCGCCTCTAATTTTGCTAAGAAGCAACATGTCTCTAGATGGTAATAAAGAACAGAGCTTCGCGTCGCTCCCTCCAAAACCAAACAGCCGAAAAAAATCATGGGTGCGCATGAGCGAATACCACCCGATCTAGCAAACTCCAAACATAAGGTACGCAGTTACATTAGTCGGCGGGGCATTACGGAACTGACCACTCCCACCAGATCAAGAAGGGTCGGCATCAGGAAGGTCTCCATCTTCGCACAAGCGGAACCCTAGGACCGCCACCTTTATTCTTCGATGCGGAAGAACATGCTCCCACGTCGCCATCCGCTGGCCAACAACGATGAAGGAGGAATCGGTGGACAAACAGCAGCCAAGACCCACGTGGCCCAGATCAAGCCCGTGTGGCCCAAAAATGAGCCTCGCATCCCAGATTGGGCCCGTCCGGCGAACGCCGGCGAAGCCGCGCCACCACGCCACGTGGTCCTGGACGCCGCCATCATACCATCTTCGCCCCGCAAGGTCGCTGCCCCCTCCTCGTGCCGCCAGCTAAACCATGCCGACGACAGGTCTTTGCGGGAACTAGATCCGCAACCATCGCCAGCATCCATTACCCGTGAAGACCATGGAGGGAGCATCCGCCGCCGCACATCCAGGGGCCTCTCCTATACGCCGTGTGCGCCTACCCCATCGCCCCTGCAGCCACCACATATCGCTGCCACCACCATCCCCCCGAGCACCTTCGGCACCAGGGCTCGCCTCCCCATGGCCGACGTCGATGGCACCGGTGGAGAGGGAGAGGACGCGGGAGGAAAGGCTAGCGGCGCTAGGGTTTCGCCCTGGGGAGCGATGCGAGGAGGCGCAGTACAATGTTCCAAGTATATAAGCATACTTGCGGTGGTCAAAACTCAAAGAAAAATGAAGCTACAGGTGTGATACCCTTGGGTACATAGAAGTGTACGAGGCATTGACAATAAGGCCATGTCAAGCGGAAACTCTTTTTGGCTTTCAAGGTCGACTGGTCCTTATGTATTTTTTTTAACCAAAAGGTATAATTCCAAAAAAAAAATCCAAAAGGCATTGACAATTTGCACTATTTACTATAATCGGATTAATGCATTGATCATTTTGTGTAGCTTAAAATACAACGTATTTCAAAATGAGATTTTATACGTTTGTAGGATACATCATTGAGTACATCCACAATTCTATTACTCCCTCCATTTCTAGATAAAACGTATAGTTTTTTGAGGAAAAAAATTAAAATATAAGGTGTACTGCGTTGCACCACTTGTATGGAAGAATATTTTTAGTGATTTGATTATGTTTTGTTATTTATGCAAAGTCCTCTATTTTCAGGCCAAAATTTATAGCTTGTATCTAGAAACAGAAGGAGTATAGTTTTTTAACTTAAAAAAGTGATCATCAAACTTTTAAGAAGAAAGGGATCACCAATAAAATCTTATACCGAACAAAGTATACTGGTATTCGTAATTTTTTTGCAAATTTAAAGTTTTTTGATAAATTTTGGACAAATTTATAAATTTATTTGTTAAATCTCGACCAGTATTATGGCCTGTATTTCCGAAAACTGATAATGCCTGTGCCTACCGCTATTTTTTCCTAACCGAGAAAAAGAACCTTGATCCCTACTTTACTCCAAGCTACAGATTGTGAGAGGGGACAAAACACTAGCGGCAAAACATACCATGCTGACGCTACTAATAAAAATATAGTATGCAAAATTGAAAACATACAGTAACATGAAAAATTGCAAAATGATGAAAACTAGTATATTGCTACGAACCAAAATCTGGCCGGTGAGAAATACAGAGTAACGAAGTACAGAAAGAAAACCTTAGAATATACTCCGCCTTGGAAACAAGAAACTTGCAATGTGTACAGCTGTAGCTCTGAACCCGCACGGCAAGTGGATCAAATTTTCTGAACCACGAAGGATGAGAGTGTATGAGCTGCGGATATACACAACCGTAGCAGCACTAGATATTGCATTCATTGCATTTCGGGTACTGAAACAAGCACAGGCGAGTCAGAAAGCGGACCTTGGATCCGGCCACTTTAACAGAATCTCCATTTGTCTCTTCTTTCCACATCAAAAGGACGAGAAAATAATTCTCTCAAAAAAAAAAAGGAACGAGAAATAATACCATACACACTTTATTTCGCTTTCTTGGGAGTAATTAACAGATGGAAATAGTTCCAAAAAAAGAGTCTTGCAGAAGAACAGGAACCTTGGCATAAAACTCAACGATGACAAATTCAGACCAACTGTAACAGTCAGTCATGTCAGGAGTGTTGATTAAACTGAGACATTTCAAATTAACTTGAAGTTGGATAGCAAAAGGCACTATATGGCCTAGGAAGTTGGATTTTGTTTTGGCTCCTAAGCTCCTTTGACTTTATGTTTAGCTTAACAATGAAATATTGATAAATCTAAATAAAGTTTAACCTGTATTCCCTCCTCCATACACATTATAAGATGTTTTAGATATTTCACAATGATTATATACGGACCGGAAATGAGGAAATCTACGCACTGAAACATTTTTAGATATATATTTTTTCGGAAAAAAACCAAAATATCTTATAATAGTAAATGGAGGGAGTACATTAAGAATCTTCATTTCACATAAAAGGAGTGCAAAATCAAAAAGACATATTTGTAATTAAAAATAATAATGTGTAGCATGTAAATTACCTTCTAGGTTTTATATTACAGAAAGAAAAACGCTCTGCCTATTTCATTTGCCAGATTTCATGGAACCAAATTCAAACGTGGCATGCACAACAAAGGACAGATGTTGTGATCTAAATTACTGTAGCAAACAATGGCAACGGTATTTAAGCGGGCACTCTAAATGATCTTGTGTTTGAGTTCTAGGCAGTTAAAACTTGAAAGCCCATATACCAGAGCATAAATTTCTTGAAGACTCCACTATTGGATGATCTGCAAAAAGGGAAAGTGAACACAGTTGGTTCACCGAAGATACAAAGTACCGACAGACATGGAGTATGGATGAAAGGGTCGGTGTACTTGCTTCAAGATTACTCACAAGGAGCCAAAACTCGCCCCCCAACGTTTATAATAGAAGCGATTACCGATAAGGCTTTGATTAAAGAGATGTGGTGGCAGTGTAATAAAATTAACCATATAAGGTGGGCATTCTTAATTCAAACGTTTTTGCAGGCTTCTTGTAAATATAAAAAGCAAACAGGAAAGGAAAAGCAGCTCACACTCCTCTGTTATTTTTTCAATTTTTTATATCTAAACCGGTAAAAGTAGAGCAAGAACCAAAATTATAAAGCTGCCAGACAATAATTAAAGTGAAAACAAACAGGGAATTCTGACCTATGGGACCTTTTACTATTGTAGGCTGCCAAATAGTGTGTAATTTAATCTAACCTTGCACATGGCTGGCCTTCAAGCATCCTTTCATGGGAACATAACCTAAATGAACTAGCACACCAGACAAGTAGCTGCACCATTTCGCTGAGGTCCGGGAACAATGAAAGTATTTTACTCTTCCTGTTTCATGTCGTGTCAACACTGAGCTTTAGTGTGCAGTTTTTTTTTAACCTCAGTGTGCAGCTTTCATTTGCATGTTAGTGTACAAATGAAAAACCTTGTTGCTTAGAGGATAAGAGATGCAAACCTGACAGCTGTTTACCGTGAAATTTCATAGAATCAAGTAGGTCATAAAATAAGTACTATGAAGGTCCAGTTGATTTGCTTTGCATTCATATTCGTGGGCATTGGCAATGTCAAATCCATAGAGCCTTTTCAGTTACAGTGTTTAATAAAGAGCATTGAAAACAAACAGCTATGCACTGTAATGACTTCCTGCAAAATATTGAGCAGTGACATATCAAACCTTTTGTACTAAGATCACGTGAAGTACAGGTAAATAACCATTCAAAAAATAGTACAGGCAAATAAACTAGCGGAAAAACAATATCCATTTGTTATGACTTTCTTGACACTAATTTGTTTTGTTAAAAGTAAAAAGTGCACGGCCGAATCTAGTGAGGAGCTTCAACTCAAGACATAATTTAAATACTCATGTAACTACAATGCTGCTTTGGCTTCAATCTTGCTGAAAAAAGTTGAGAGTATAAGATGGTAAATATACACGATTTAATGGTGCAAAAGCGCAGCTTGTTCATCTCATACCATGCAAATTTATATACTGAAGTACTGACTAATTCTTACATGATGCATAGTCTTACTTTTAGACTTGACCACAACGGCATATACTCTTACTTTCAGAGTAATTTCCAATTAAAAGTTACTGGAGTATATAAGTAACATGACAAAGGATTACGTATGATGCAGCTTTTATTGACCATGATGCCCTGAAACAACAATTTACTAATGATAAAAGCAAGATGTGCAAGGAATCAGCTGTGATGTTCTCATTCAAAATGCCTTCGCATGAGGCCATAAAAACTTAACAAGGAACGCCAAGACTGACTTTCCGTGAAAAGAAGTACTATTTGAACCCTGGTTATTACAGCCTCCGTTCCATAATGTAGTACGTTTTGGCAAACTTGGAAAAGAGGTAATACTTACCATATTTCTATATTAAAACACTAAAAGCAATGGCAAGTTGATTGGCTTTGTATTCATAGCCGAGGGAATTGGCAATTACTAGTCCTTAGAGCCTCTTCAGTTACAGTGTAAAATAAAGATCAAAGAAAACAAACAACTATGCACGGTAATAACTTTCTGCAAAATGTTGAACAGTGACATATCAAACCTTTTGTACTAAGATCAAGTGAAGTACTCCCTCCATGGCTCCATCCAGAAAGCATGTTGTTGTATGTAGACAAATCCGCGACATCCTTTTCCAAACAGTGTACAAGTAAATAATGTAGTGGAAAAAAAAGCCATTTGTTATGAGTTTCTTGCCACTAATTTGTTTTGTTAAAAATGTACCGCCGAATCCAGTTCAAATCAAGACATAATTTAAATTTACTCATATAACTACAATGATGCTGTAGCTTGAATCTTCCTGAATAAACTTATACGATGCTATCTCTTCAGAATTTTTCGCTCTCGCAAAAGCAAGAAAAAATGCATTCCTTTGTATAAATGTTCTAAAAGCGAGACATCAGAGCATTATCGTGCTTGAACTATAACTCCTCTAGGCACCAAATATATTCTGCTACAATATTTAAGCACATAACCATCAGAGCCATGCTGAAAATCTACTTGTTTGTCAACGGTGCCCACAAGCAATGGCAGAATATACATGATTTAATGATGCAATAGCACAGCTTGTTCATCTTATGCTAATTTATATATTGAATTACTCACGAATTCCTACGTATTTCCGAGTGACTACAACGGCATGTAGTCTTATTTTCAGACTAACTTCCAATTAAAAGTTACTGGAGCGTATAAGTAACATGGCAGGGACTACGGTGCAGCTTTTATTGACCATGATGCCCTGAAACCACAATTAACTACTCTTTACTGGAGCATATAAGCAGTGATAAAAGGAAGATGTGCAAGGAATCAGCTCTGATGTTCTCGTTCAAAATGCCTTCATGAGGTCATAAAATCTTGCTACAGACTTTCGGTTAAAAGAAGTATTGTTTCAACCCTGATTGCCACTTACCATATTTTCTATATTAAAACACAAATCATTTTTTTCCTTCCTAATATAAAAGGGAAAGCAAAATCTTGAGATTGATCACTGTATATTTAATACTTCAGACCTGGAGCTGCATCAGAATTCGTTTCAGCATACAGGGGCGGTAATACACAACGCAAGGGACATGTGGGGTGAAATATAAACAAAAAAGAGATATAGTGGTCCAAGCTTATCACCTAGCTTTAATATTGAAAACCGGAGATTAGCCATTTTATAGGAAGTCCTTTTTCATTAGAGCATCTCCACTCGTTGGCGCTCCCCACGGCGAAATCCGGACGAAACAACCGCCGGATTGGACGAAATTAAGTCGTGGGGAGTACCGTATTTCCAGTCGTCCACCCGGAGTTCGGCGGACATAGTTTAAATTCAAACAAAGTGTCGTCCCACGCTACAAGTACGGCCAGTTGATTGGCAAAAGGAGCAGCCACCGATCGGCGATCGGAGGGAAATTACACGGAAACAGGCTCATCGGCAGTCCCGGCCGGCACGGCGGTGTCCGACGGACCAGTTTCCTCATAAGCCGTGGCCGAAGCGGCTGCGGCAGTCGACGACGAGGCTGCGGCAGTGGACGTCGAAGCAGCGGCAGTGGACGACGGTGAGGAAGCCGAGGTAGGAGCCGGCGGAGACGACGAAGGACTGGCCGGAGTGGCTCGGAAGATGTCACTGCGGTGGCCCTGGTACCAATTCCTCGTCTCGTCGTCCATCAGTTCCATGTTGCCGCCGCCCATCAGGAACGTCAAGTCTGTGTTCCTCTTCTTCGCCGCCGCCGTCGTCTTGGCGATCCGGACGCCTTGGTTGGCGAGCATCTCCCGCCACCTGCCGTCGAACTTGTCGTTCCTCCCGTCGGCGTGCGACCTCAAGTCGGCCCAGCACTTGTCGATCGACGCCTGCATCCTGTCGGCGGGATTGCCCGTCTTTTTGAGCTCTTTGAGCTTCTTCTGGCCTTGTTCAGGGCGTCCTTCCGCCGCGCCAGCCGCCGGAGCGTCGGGGTTGTACGGCTCGGTCTTGCTCTTCGAGAGGGTCGTGCGGGTTTCCTTCCACTTCTCGCAGTTCTCGAGGCGGGCGTAGACGTTCAGGAACTTGAACTGCATGCCGGTGTCATCCGAGTACATGTCCAAAGCACGGCGCAGCTGGGGAAAAGAGTACGGCGATACGGGTCAGCTCACGACGATGTACCTCGGTATTGCAGGGTCGACGGAGCATACCTTTTGCTCCAAGTCGTGGCCGCTGATCGGCCGTTCTTCGACCTCCTCCTGTATGCCGTGCCATTTGCTGCACGCCGTCTGCATGATCCCCCAATGGGTGGCCATTGCCTTGTCTCCCCGGTACACGTTCATGTTCGTCTTGTTGAAGTAGGGATCGACGAGTTTGCGTTCCTCGTACGCCAGCTTCACTCGAAGCCAATATGTGTCGAACGTCTGATTGGCCCCGTTTATGCCGTTCATGGACACGGTCATCCAAGCTTCGGCGAGGCACTCATCTTCCTTCGGCGTCCATTTGATACGCGGTTCGGCAGGCGGCGAGTCCTTCCTCCTCTTCTTCTTCCCCTTCGACAGGTTGGCGGCGGCTTGAGTTGGCTCTTCTTCTCCTTCGTCTTCTTCTTCGACGGCTTGGCTTCCGTCGGCCACATCCTCCACGTACTCGTTGCGCGCCGCCACAGCTGCCGTCGCCCTCGCCTCCTCTTGCGTGAAGAACCCCGGGCTCGCGGCGGCGGCCATGAAGAACCCCGGGCTCGCAGCGGCGGCCATGGAGCCGGAGGTGATCATATCGTGGATCTCCTCTTCGTTCGGCGCCGCCATCGCACCGAATGGGAGCGGCCCTCGTCGCATGACCGGCGAGGTGCCCTCGAACTGGCCGCCGCTACCGACGTCAAGCTCGGGCGTGAACCTGGACGGTTGGACGTAGGCGCCGTCTTGGAACATGGCAGGCGGCGACGGCGAGTACATCGAAGGGGAGAAGGACGACGGGGAACTGCTTGTACCTTGCGCCGGCCATTGGCCGGGGAACATGGCGCCGCCGCCGCCGCTAAAGGCCATGCTGATCTTCCTCGCTTGTTCGTCCTGGGCCGCCGCCGCTAAAGGCCATGCTGATCTTCCTCGCTTGTTCGTCCTGGGCCGCCGCCGCCGCCCTCTTGGCGGCGGCTTTTTTCACCCTCTCCGCCCTACCGCTTGTTTCCACCTCGCGCCGTTTCTCGTCCGCCGCCCACTGTGCGTTCGTCATGCCCGGCGGCCGCTCCTTCTTCGCCCGCGGCTTCCTCGTCGTCGCCTTCGGCGGCATTGCGGTGGACGAGAAGACGAGGAGGAAAGCGGTGGTGGACGAGAAGACGCCGCCGGGAACTGGAACTGGAAGACGAGGAGATTGGGCAAATTCGGCGGGAGAGAATGGGGATATGCAAGCAAATTGGAGGGAATGGGGATAAGCAAGCAAATTGGAGGGAAAATCGACAGGATTTGGTTTTCCTGTCGCCGACTACGCGGGTCCACACGACGTTTCGCGCCAAAATCTTTCGTCCGGAGTCCCCGAGCGCGCCCCGGGGGACCGGGGATGGCGTGGGCTCGCCGGATGGATGAAGGGCCAAATCCGGACGAAAACGATGAACCGGGGGCGCGACTGGGCCGATTTACGCCGTCCGGATGGAAAAAACGTCGCTCGGGGGCCTCGTCGGGGGGACGAGTGGAGATGCTCTTACACTACACAAGCTTTACTGTGTCGGCACATGTTATCATCAGTAGAAGTGAGGTTTCCGTTGCAATTTATAGGAAGTTCTTATCTGACCTCTAGGATATCAAGGGGGGAAGGTGGAGCAAACAGATGTGCTCATCATGAAACAGTTGGCTGACATGAATATTGGTCCACTTCCTAAATTGATTTCGAGCTGCACAAATCAATAGTATGATACAGTTAACTACAAGGGGAACTAAGAACAACATAAATCTCATCTGAATGCCGAAATTATGTACCTAGGAGAGTTTCGGCGATGTTATATTTGGACTCACATCGGTTGAATAACAATTCAGACCACAAAATTCCAAGCATGCAAGCAAGGGCTTGACTCCTAACCGGATCAACCAGACCCTTAGAAAAACAAGTGTTCCATACGAAAACATTAGAAGAAATTGCTATGTACCTGTGCTAATTTTGGCATGATAAGGCGTTGTAGAGCTCGTTGATGGAAGCAGAGGATGAGAATTAAAATAGTCGATTTGCACCTGCGGGACAAAAGACGCTCCCCCTCGCGTCGCTCCCCGAGCGACGCCAGGGGCACATCCGAGCGCCGCCGAAGGTCCTCCCCGTCTGGCCCCTCCCAGCCGCTGCCGCCGGCGGCCTCCCCCGCGGTGGTGGCGGCACCCCCGCTGCCAAAGGTGGCCGGGGAGTTCGTGTGCGCGCGGTGGAGGGCCGGCTCGTGGGGGCGACGCCGGTCGGGTGAGAGGAGGCCGGGCCGGCGGGCTCGGGTCGGGGATTCGATGGCGGCTGCTCGCATGCTCTGCGGTGGTCGGCCAGTGCTGGAGGTGGTCGTCCTCTGCGCGCGGGCGTGCGGGGCGATCTGGTGCGGCGCCGCCTGGCCAAGATCCGATCGGATCTGGGGCGTGCGGGTCGCCCACGCTCATGGTGGCCAGGGCAGCGGCCCTGGGACGCCGTGGTGGTGCGCGTGAGGTTGGGGCGGTGTCCTCGACCGCGGGATGCCGGCTGGTGGCGGCCGGGATGCATCTCCGGTGGCGGCGTGTCCTCGTGCTGCCGGAGCGGAGGACGCCGGGGCGGCGGCTCCGGGTGTGCGCTGCTTCGTCTCGCCTCTGCTGCGGCTTGGCGGCAGCTGCCGTCTTGGGGATCGCGTGCTGCAGCATGGAGGGCGCGGTCCCAGGCACCACACTCGCTGCGAAAGGAGGTGTCGCGGCCGGTGTGGTGCACGTCTGGTGGGGATGCCGGAGCGGCGGCTCCGGGAGAGGAGGCCGGGGCGGCGGCCCCGGGAATGCGGTGGCGCTTGGGTGGTCGGAAGCCAGGTGGTGCCTCGACGCAGAGGTTGTGTGGAGGTCGATGGTTCTCGGAGGTGCCTCGACGCGGTGGTCGTGTGGCGGCTGCCCCCAGACTTGTCGGCAACCTGGCGGCTTTGGTGGGCCACTGCGTGTGGCAGGTTGCCATCGCTGGCACCTGCAGCCATGGTAGTGGTGTGCCATGGTGTTTGGACGGCGGCGCGGCGGCGCCGCTCTTCTGGTGGTCGGGGTGCTGTCCGGCGCCCCGCGGCGGGTGGCGAGTCGACATGAGGTGTTTGCTCTGCTGCTGCGCGTGAAGGACGGAGCGGCGGCTCCGGGACGTGGAGGTTCTGCTGCTCTGCCCTGGCCGCCGCACGGCAGGGCACGATTGCGTGGGCGGCCGTGGGGCGCGTCCTGGAGCACCGTGGCTTTGCGGCATGGTTGGCTTCGTGTGGCGGCGGCGGCGAGCTGCGACGCGGGCGCTATTTCTTCGCCTTCTCGGATAGGCTTCTATGACTTGGGTTTTGGTGAACTCCGTGCGAAAGCACTGCACCCACTTCGGTTGGTGCCGGCGATGTCGGCGTCCTCGGACGTCGCTTCCCTCGTTGGAGGCATTGTCGAGGAGCTCCTTCACCTCCCTCGTCGTGTGAAGTTTCACACTCTCCGGGTGAAAACCTGAGCTTTGGCTTTCGCTAGAGCGGGCATCGGCGGCGTCATCGCCGTCTCCCCCTTGGGGGCGATGTCTTGGAGGTCTGGTACTCCGCTAGGCAAGTTTTGGCTTGCTTTGCATGGCAGCTGCTTCGCCGGCCAGGTGGGTGCACGGTCTTGGGACCGGTGTGGACGTCGGAGCGGCGGCTTCGAAACATCTGTGTCTTTGAGTGTCGTCCCTTCTTGCGTGGGCTGAAGTGTCGTCGGCTCGTAGCGTGCGCGGCCTCGGGGCCGGTGTGTGTTGTGGGTATACTTTATGGGTATATCAATGGCAGGGCCTAGATCCGGCAAGCCCGGGTGGCCCATAGTTGGTGGTGAGGCATGTGGCCCATCGGGCGGCCCAGTTGCTGTAGATCATGAAGGATGAAGTCCAGCCCAGGAACGAGGAGCCGGATCCTAACCGACCTACGAAGGAGGCCGGATCCGTGGAGGCCCATAAAGTATCCGGATCCAGCACGGCCTAGAAGGAAGGCGGATCCTTGACGTACACGGCAAGATATTGTACCGTAGTTAGGTAACTTGTATTCCGGCTAGGACTCTCCATGTAAACCCTAGATCCGTGCGCCTATATAAGCCGGATCCCGGGAGCCCTAGAGGCACAACCACAACTCATTGTAACAACGCGAGAGCACCCAGATAATTCCAGACAAGCAGCAGTAGGCCCTGTCATCGTGCAGGTGTTCCGAAGCTGGGTAAATCGCGTACCACCGTCCCGTGTGCACTCCGCCCTATGGCCCCTACTTCTTCTCCCCCTCGTGAGGATCCCTCCTCCGAGGTACCGTCGATTAGGCAACGACAGTTGGCGCCCACCGTGGGGCCTGTGGCGTCTGGAGGCCGGAACCGGGAGGGTTCCGCCATGGGAAGCTACGACGACACCATCGCTGTGGGGCGCGTCCTCTACGCCGGAAATCTGCCGATCGTCCCTCCGGATGAGTGTTGGATTCCGGCTAAGACAAACCCCGTCAAGCTCTCCATCGTCCCAATTGGCGGCATACACATCTTCATCGGGGAAACCGTCGATTCCGACGGAAACCCACTGGTAAGTAACGCAGACGCGACCGCCGCAGAGCTGGACGCTGTCGCGAAGATCCGATCTGAGATGCAGGAGCTTCCCAAGGAAGATTCCGCCTCGGATCTGGAATTTTCAAAGCCCACCCAATCCGCCCCTGAGCAGGAAACAACGGTGGAAGACCAATGCAGATCCGCCTGGGTCTCCCAGGTGTTAGAAAAGCAGAGGTGCCACTTCGTACACTTCTTGGCCCATACCGCCGGAACCGCCCCTCAAGAAGACGGAGCTGGTCCTGAGCAGGTAGAGGCACCGGAAAACGACGCGGATCCGGATCAGGCTGAGCCTGTCGGAGAAAGCGAAACTCCGGTTGAAGAGTCGATTTTGGGCAATCTGAGCCCAATTTCCGGAGATACCCCCTCCATGGATACTGACGAGTTTAACCGCAAGCTAGGGGAGTACGGTTTCGGTGATCAACCTGAGGTCGACTCCGCCCAGCCTAAGCAGGTTCTCGCAACCGTAGCAGCGCTGGGGCAACCTGGATCAGAAGAGGCAACCAACCAATCTGACCCTCAGCCATCCCGCCAAGGATCTCCAATGTCACGGGAGCGACCCCGCAGGGATTCTTCCTCGGAGGAACTCCTGTCAGCTGAAGAGATGGTTGCGCGAGCAGTTCTTAACAAACCTATAACCCCGGGCGACGCCGCAGATCCGGAGGCTCTAGAGGCCACTAGAAAGGAAATGCTGGCCACAGCCAAGAAGCTCGCCGACGCCGCAGCCGCATTAAGGGATGAAAGGGCAGAAGCTGCAGGTTTGGTGGACCAATTCGACAGACAGGATCGCGAAATTGCTGCCACACTCGAGCATGTCAAGAGCATGGCGCAAGAGTGGGAAGTAAAGATGACCTATGCGCAGGCGGAGGCCGATCGAATTGTTAGAGAAGCAATTCCGCCTCGCAGAATCAACTTCGCCACGCCCGCAGAGCAGCAGCCGCTAGAAACCCCAAAGGACAACATGCTAAAAGCTGCGGAACTGTTGAAGAAGAAGGACGAAGAGGTTGATATCAACTACCTCCGCAAACTTGTCGCTTCAGCAATGCAGCAGCAAAGCAAGGCGGATACTTCGCGCAGGTTAGAATCCAATCCGGATAACTGTGTATCCACCGCGCAGAAGGACGCTCGCGCCGGTCGGCATCCCGATGATGAATCACACACCGGATCCTCGGAGCGCAGAAGAAGAACCAGGGAACACCCAAATCCGATCCCCGTTCCGTCAAAGACGCCTTCGTCAGATCCAAGAAAGGGAAAGGATGCAATGTAATCTGGACGAGACAAATATCGCAACCCCTCTCCTCCACCTAATGGTTACCCGCGACCCCCTCGCCGCCGTAGTCCAGCCGGAAACACCAGGCCCCCAGGGCATGGTGGGATTTTTATCCGCGACAACGTGCTGCCAAGAAACAGAAACAGGGAGCGCTCGCCGGAACCTCGCCGGAACCAGAACAACGATCGTGAGCCCGAGCCCAGGAGGAGTCGGAATGAAGAGCGCGTCCCAGAGCCTCGCCGGAGCCGCGACCCGGAACCTCGCCGGAGCCGGAACGACCAGGGCAGCCAGCGCCATGGCGAAGGCAGCCACAGAAGCCGGAGCCAGCACCGGGAAGGCCGAGGAGAATCGGACGGCGGAAGCAAGAAATCGGACCGACCACCTCGCAGGTCTCCCTCACCACCACCTAGCGGTGGCGGCGGAGGTGGAGGCGGAGTCGACGACCGGAGATCTCGCTCTCGCTCACAATCCCCTCGCCACGGCCCGCGCGACGCGCGGGATCGCCTTAACGAATACAGAACCGACTACATTGGCCCGAAGTGCTTTGGCAGGATGATTCGAGAGGAACCAAAGCCAAGGATGAACCTCAAGCTACCCGGAAATCTGAAGCATTATGATGGCACCGAAAGGCCGGATACCTGGATTGAGGATTACTATAATGCAGTAACCTTTGCCGGAGGAACCCCTAACATCGCCTGCCGCATGCTCCAGTTGTACCTTGTAGGTCTAGCCCGGATCTGGCTCAGTGACCTCGAGAAGAATTCCATCTTTTGCTGGTTCGACCTGAAGACCGCTTTCGAGAAACACTTCAGAGGCACCTACAAAAGACCTGCCACGGCAAGCGACCTGCAAGCCTGCATCCAGAAGAAGGGAGAAACCTCCAGAAACTACCTCACACGATGGTTGGCATGCAGGAACGAGTGCGAAAACGTCGACCACACCACCGCCATGTACGCTTTCATTGGTGGACTGCAGAGGGGAGGATTGCTGAGGCATACGCTCACTCGTTTGGCTAACTCAAACAAGCTGACTTTGGATGAGATGATCTCCATTGCCAGTGATCATACTGCCGCCGATGATGACGCAGGTGGTGATCTCGCAGCTACAGCAATCCCCCTACATCAACAAAAGAAGAACCGTGATAACGGCAACAGCAGCAGCCATAAGCGCAAGAACCCTGATGACCAGAAGAGTGGCGGATCCGAGATGGTCGCCATGGCGTTTCAACGCGGAGGTTCAGGAGGCGGAAGAGGACGCGGCCGTGGAGGCGGAGCCGGCAGGGGTCAGCAGCATGCCACTGAGGCCACAGCTGGCGGATCCCGCGCCCCGCAAACCTACGAGGAGTACAGAGACATGCCCTGCCTGGCCCACCTGGATCCGGTTACAGGGAAGTCCACTCACACCAACCGCAACTGCAAGTGGGTCAATGATCTAAAGAACGACCCGGAGGCAGGATACAAGCGAGCCCGGAAGCACCGCCCACGCGGCAAGGGAGGCAAGGGCAAGAATAAGGACAAAGAGGAAGATAATTCCGAGGCGATGGACGAGGATGATAACTCAAACGAGTAAGCCGGAAAATTAACAAACCAGCACTTGCTTTTAACAAACAAAACATGCAAAATAATTCTAACGGATAGCAGGATAAGTTTTCCGCCCACGCATAATTGTTTCGTCCCTAGATACTTAAGAATTAAAGTTATATTACAAACCCTCGCTGGGGCCAAAATGATGCATTGTTTCTCCCGCAGGAATAAAAGTTTTCACTCCCCCTTAGCCGGAGAAGTCTTGCCCTCTGGATCTTTTTCCTTGGCGTCTTCGGCCGGAGATGACACGTCTTCATCACTTTCTTCCTCTTCTTCAGAAGCTGCAGCGCTGGTCTTGGGTTCCTCTTGGGGAGCGTCCTTGGAGCTGGTCCAGGTAAATTGGGTTCCGGATTCCGCAGGTCGCGCCTCCGCGTCGTGCTCCTTTTGAAGTTCGGCTTCCAAGGGCTCGTCCGCAGGAAGAACGACCTTGTCGTAGAATTCATTATGCCGGATCCTGCGCGCGATACGGGTGTCGTAGCCGCTCACTGCATCCAGGAGAGCGTTAACATCCGCATCCGGAGGAACGCCCGTGGTTACCTGCTCAAGATCAAGCTCCGGGTTATGTGCTAAGCACATAGTTAAGGTCATTGCAGCTGCGCCTCGGGCTGATGATGCTTGTAGATCCGTCACCAGCTCCGGCAGAACGTCCATTTTTCTAACAAGTTTGCGAACGTTGCAAGTGCGACTCCTCTTGATGGATAAGTTGTAGCATATCTTGCGGGAGGCGGAGATGAGATCTTTGCAATCATCGCCTGCAAGTTGAAGAAGGTCGTCTCGTGGGAACAAATTCCGATGCTTTTCCGGATACCCAAGCGGCTCTGCATAAGATAATCAGGATATCAGCATGCAATTTGAGCACAAAGAAAAAGGTCGGAGCAAACATCTGGACAAGGTTTCAGCATAGTACCCAAGATGTTCTCGTTGAGCAAGTCCCAGTGATGTTCCGCGGTCTCCATATATTTCTGGAACCCATAGAGCTCTTTCTGCTGCCTCTTGATGGTCTCGCTGTCAGCATTCCTTTTCAATATAAATTCGCCCTTTTCCCTGATGTGCTCGGAGTTTTTCTCCGCCAGCTGTTTCTCGGCCTGCTCCCTCTTTAGTTCCGCCTCCTTTTGTTTCGTTTCCAATTCTTGGTACGAGGAGCGCAGGTTCTCAAGTTCCGACGAGGCTGTAGCAAGGGAAGAGGATGCGCCTATAATAACATAAGTCAAAAGCAAGTTCAAAGTCGGAATATGAACTAATGACGAAAAAGACGGAAACCAACCTTGGGCGTCCGCCAGTTGTTTGTTCAGTTCCGCATTCGCATCTTTCAGAGTCCGGATATTTTCCGCCTGATTCAGAGTAACGCGGCGCTGAAGGGCAATGTTCTTGTGCAGCTCGTAATGCAGCGCCTGCTGTTCCTGTAAAACATAGACAGGGCAGGAGTAAAAATTCGGCCTGTAACAGTGGTTTCCTTCAAAGCATTATTGCCGGAACCTTTCCGCCATAATGCTTGGGGGCTACTGATCCAATTTCAAAACTTTCCCGGAAGTAATCTTTCTCTAAGCATCTAAGCGCTAACTATTATTTGAGTTTCCGCCTACATGCTTGGGGGCTACTGGGGAGTACCTTTTGCTTGCAGATGA
This sequence comes from Lolium perenne, assembly GCF_019359855.2. Classification (NCBI taxonomy): domain Eukaryota; kingdom Viridiplantae; phylum Streptophyta; class Magnoliopsida; order Poales; family Poaceae; genus Lolium; species Lolium perenne. Next base: position 127,311,056 of record NC_067248.2, read on the forward strand.
GTTTGTCGAAGAACTGGCCGACATCCTTCTTAAAGTCCTGGATTTCCGATGTCGCGGTGTCAGGCTTCCCCCAGGCGTTGTTCAGCATGGCGTTGAGCAAGTCTTGTTCAAGCTCCCATTTCTCCGCCTCGGTTAACTTGTTGAAAAACTTGGTAGCATATGCCTTGGGGGTGGAAGTGATGTCAGCCGGATCTCCAAAGTTTTTCGGAAAAACGACGACGTCGCCAGCGCCGTTTCCGGCCTTCTCAGAAGAAGTGACTTCAGCCTCTCCTTGGCCTTGTTCTTCTGCGTCTTCTTGGGCAGGGCCTTTGGCCTTAGGATCTTCTCCGCCCACTTTCTCGCTGCTAACCAGAATTATTTCCGGTGGAGTGTTTGCGGCAGGGGGGAGATTGATCAGCCTGAGGGGGAGACGGCCGAGGAGTAGGGTGGGAGGTACTTGGCGGAGCTGGAGTAGTAGGACCAACTGCCGGAGACTTTTTCATGTATTTAGTAATAGGCTCTTGGCTGATGGTCCGCGTGGCAGTGGTACTCGGATTCCTGCAAACAAGTGAAAGGGATCGAATAAGAAATGATTTCGCCAAAATAAAGGTGCACCATATTCGGAAACTTACGAGGCGCCGGGGATGATGGGGCGCGAGCGTTTGACAACTGTTGAAAGCATCTTCAGGCGTGCACGTTCCGCTTTCCTCGAGTCTAGCGGAGGTGGCCTTACGGTCTTGGACTTCTTGGCGGAGGCCTCGCCGCTAGCTCCGGCTTCTGAGCCGGAAGCTTTGGCGCGGGGACGCTTCGAAGGTCGAGGGGCTGCCTTGCGGGGTGCCTGTTCCTCTTCCTCCTCTTCGTCTTCCGGAACCTCCTCCGCCGCGTCGCCGCTGACAGGGACACGAAGAATGGTGCGGAAGTTTTCCTCCGCCAAAGTGTTGAGCTGGGAGGAATATGAATAAAAGTCAGAGTTAACATCCAAAAACTTGTGAAGTTTGAAGCAACGAAAAGAACAGAGCTTACCGGATGACACTGGTCGTTTGTGTAGATATCCCTGATCAGTTCCGGGACCTGTTGGCCCCTAGGAATCTTCACCAACGTCTTGAACCTCCTCTTGAGGGAGTCGGCCGGAAGATCGTGGCGAGTGACTCGGAGGAGATCGTCCGCCCCAGTATAAGCGCACATCAGGCGTGCGTTGTAGTGCAGGGGCTGGATTCTCCGGGAAAACCAGCTGAGGGTGAGCTGGGCTCCGGTCAGTCCGTCATGGACTAGCCAGGAGATTCTCCGCGCTGCCTTCTCCAAAATAGGGGTTTGGGCGAGCGAAGGAACAAAGCTCCAGCTTGCGAGCTCTTCCGGAGGCTCGTTGATGAACTTGGGCAAGCCATCGTGGATGTCCGGAACTGAGGCGTTCTTTTCATAGAACCATCCGGCGTTCCAGTACCGGACGGATTCGTGCGAATCGTGGGGAGGATACATGCGGCTAGGTCGGAGCATGAACGTCATACTCCCACAGTTCACCATTGCTTTGTCTTTTGTTTCCTTCTTCACCCGGAAGAAGAACTGCCATAATTTGACATCTGGTCGGATCCCAAGGTGCCCTTCGCAAAGAGTTACGAAGTTGGAGAGGAGGAGGTATGAGTTTGGGCAGATGTTGTGGGGCTGGAGCCCGTATGTGTTGAGGATGGAGAGGAAAAACTCCGAGCAAGGGAGTGATAATCCGCGTTCCACCCAAGCCTTAGTCATGACGATTTCTCCGGCTTCGGGTTTGGGGACGTCGGAATCGCGTGTGAAGCTCCAGTGAGTGGAGATCATACCCTCGTTCTGGAGCTCTCTAAGCTCCACATCAGTAGTTGCGCAGGGCCACCACTGACCCCGCTCTCCTTCACGGATCCGGGCCTTGGACGCCCTCTTGTTTTCCGCCTCCTGTACTTTGGCTGCCATCCTAGCTTGTCCCTCGAGTTCTTCTTGAAGCTCTTTGAGGGAGGGGATCCGGCCTGGAGCGGTGCTGGAAGATGCGGAAAACGGTTGAGCTAACCTAATGTCGGAAACATATGGTGGCAGGTATGCTATGGGATCCGGACATATTGGTTCTAATTGTTTGGGATCCGGGCTACTCGGAGAGCTACCAGTACAGTGCGATGAATCAAGTGGCATGCTTCCGGCTACACCCATGCAAATTATTTGAGTATCCGGATCTACACTAAGTTTGTCTTCTACGAGGCCGGCGCACGTACCGTTAATGGCGCGGTGGCTCGACGGAGCTCCGGTGAAGTTGAGGTCGCCGGATTTGCAGGAAATCACCTCGCGTGACCACGAATCGGCGGCGGGAAGGATTTCCCGTTCAACCGAAGGGATCTTGGCGCGAGGAGAGGCTTGGACTGGCGGCGTGCGGAGTTCACCGTGGCGAGGTTCGCCGGAGATGAGATCCGTCGGGCGGCGCGGCGCGAGGAAGAAGATGGAGTGGTGAGATGCGGTGAAACAATGGAGAATTACCGAGCCGTGGGGTATTTATAGGCCATTCGCGGAGATTCGGGATTCGGATCCAATGGTGGAAACTGAACGGTCGCACCACTGGATGGATGACACGTGTTTTAGGTCAAGTGCGGTAAAACGACGTGGAGGTAACTTAACCGTGCACTCCCGAAAGTTCCGGCTAAAGATTTGCGTCTGCGAAAATTTAGCGCGGGAAATAAGGAGGTTGTACGCGGGAAAAGCGGAATCTCCGTTGCAATATCTCATTTGAAGACGAAGGATTTCCGAATGAATGAACCCGGAATCAAGTAAGAAGTTTTGAAGCTCTCCAAGATTCTCTTCGTTTCCGAGCTAAATGAAGTCGGAGGAATGATGAATCTCGGAGAACTTCGGGGGCTACTGTTGTGGGTATACTTTATGGGTATATCAATGGCAGGGCCTAGATCCGGCAAGCCCGGGTGGCCCATAGTTGGTGGTGAGGCATGTGGCCCATCGGGCGGCCCGATTCTTTGTAGATCATGAAGGATGAAGTCCAGCCCAGGAACGAGGAGCCGGATCCTAACCGACCTACGAAGGAGGCCGGATCCGTGGAGGCCCATAAAGTATCCGGATCCAGCATGGCCTAGAAGGAAGGCGGATCCTTGACGTACACGGTAAGATATTGTACCGTAGTTAGGTAACTTGTATTCCGGCTAGGACTCTCCATGTAAACCCTAGATACGTGCGCCTATATAAGCCGGATCCCGGGAGCCCTAGAGGCACAACCACAACTCATTGTAACAACGCGAGAGCGCCCAGATAATTCCAGACAAGCAGCAGTAGGCCCTGTCATCGTGCAGGTGTTCCGAAGCTGGGTAAATCGCGTACCACTGTCCCGTGTGCACTCCGCCCTATGGCCCCTACTTCTTCTCCCCCTCGTGAGGATCCCTCCTCCGAGGTACCGTCGATTAGGCAACGACAGTGTGTTGTGTTTTGGGTTGTTTTTTCCGGTTGTCGCCAGTGTGCGCGGTCTCGGGACCGGTGTGGACGTCGGAGCGGCGGCTCCGAGAGCTTTCTGTTTTGTGTGATGCCTCTTGCTAGGGTGAGAGTGTCGTCGGCTCGTCTGGTGCGCGGCCTCGGGGCCGGTGTGTGGAGTTTGGGTTGTACGGTTTTCGGCCAGTTTTCCTTATAAACTGATCAAATTTCCCTCTTCTTAATGAATAGGCAGTGCTCCTGCCGGTTGCTCCAAAAAAAAGAATTAAAATAGTCACAAGTCGCCAACGATAGGAGATGCCGAATCCATCGCTGGGGCAAGCGATGGAGGCGATCTGCGACTGGAGGATTCTCCTGAGACGGACAAGCTCGACGACGGGTGATACGAAAAAAGCCGAGGCCGCCGGCTCTCCGCGGCGTGGGGTGGCCTGCCTGGGTCGCCGCCTGCGACATGATCGCAGTCGAGGTTGCGGTTAGAGCATGTCTAATGGAACCCTTAAATCTGTATACAACCGTTTTTTTACGGATTTAAGGGTTCAAATGCCATTTAGTGGAACCCCTAAACCCGTAAATCTGTAAAAAAAAATTAGAGGTCGAGGCCCCAACCCGTGCTCCGACCTGTACATGTAAGGGTTGGAGGGGCCAACCCCTACCACAACCTGTACAGGTAACCCTTTTTTACGGGTTTAAGGGTTCCACTAAATGCCTCCTGTTTTTCACACCTCCAACCCCTCTAATTTTGCCAATTCTCGACCCTTATAGCTATAAGGGTTTAAGGGTTCCATTAGACATGCTCTTATGGGCCTGGGCCTGGGCCTTTGTAGGCAGAAGAGAACGACCCATTTTTGGTTATTCCAAGTAGGCCGGCTCATTAATTTGTTTGTTGGCTAAAGAAATAATACAATGTTTTTCCGTTTTGGTACAGCATCTGACCACTAGCTTGCTGGTTACAACAACGGTACACGAGTGATGATTTCCAACATTTTTTTCGAATCTGAACAAATTCTAATTTTGAGAAAATCGATCTAAACAAAATTTAAATCTGAGCATATTTTAAAACCGAACAAAATTTAAAATTTGTTCCAGTTTAAATTTTGCTTGCATTAAAAAGTTGCTTCAACTTAAAAGTTGCTTGAATTTGAAATTTTCTCAAATTTTTATTGAAAAATTAAAAAATAAAAAAATGCTCAAGTTTTTTGTAATTCTTTTTTAAAAATAGTAAATAAAAACAGAAAAAATGATTTAGAAAATGTTCAAAAAATAGAAAACTGACAGAAAACAGTACAAAGCATAAAAACCAAAAAAAACCGCTCAGAAAACATTGCCATTCTTTGGTAATGGGCCGCGGGCCATGTCGCCCCATTAGCATGTGACGCGTGTTACTGCACGCTAAAGGACGATGTATAGGCTGCGGCCTAACTCGCCCCCCGCCTAGGCGATATGCATACAGGCGCACGCAGTGAGCATACAATAGGAAATCCCAATAGGTTTGGTCAGTGGGCCTGACCCGCTTTGTCGATTAGAATTTGGTCGTTGCCTGTTTCCATTGTTCTGCCCATTTTCTGTTTTTTTCTTCTTTATGTTTTATTTTTTCTTTATGTTTTCTCTTTTTCTTTGTTTTATTTATTATTATGTTTATTTTTTCCGTTCGGTTTAATGTTTATTATTTTAGACATTCATGTTGTGAAAATATTGTTCATGGTTATAACTCTTTTACATGGCAAACAAAGATATTCATGAGGTTCAAGGGGTTTCAATTAACAAAATGACCTTGTTTAAAAGAAATAATCATGAGGTTTAAAAAATGTTCACGGGTTTAAATGTACGTTCACGGGTTCAAAAATAATAAAGGGTTTAAGAAATGCACACGGTGTCAAAAAATGTAAGTTTACAATGTCGATAAAAGTATGTTCACGAGTCCAACGTGCCTTAGATGTTAACATTTTTCAAGACAAAAAAAAGCTAGTAGCATATAAACTGACTTACAAGTAAAAGGAGAACCAACATGTGGTTGGGTGGTTAGGACGGCAGTGGCACCCTCGGCCCACCAGAGTTTAAACTTCTGGTTTGACACTTTGGTGTCTCATTATAGGTGAAATATTCTTCGGTGTGAGGCGACGTTCTAGTTGATAGCGATGTGCTTGTGCTGACTTCATCAACCTCAAGATCCGTCAGATGGATTTTTTGACGCAGTCTCTCGGAGGTGTTCATAGGGGTAGGTGTGCGTGCTTGCGTTGATAGGAGTGAGTGTATGTGCGTATATGTGAGCGTCTACTTTTGTACTGTGTGTCGCAAAAAAAAAAACTTAAAAGTAAAAGATATCTAGATATAAAATTCTGAATGTATAAAAAAAATGCTACGCGCCTAGCTCCCCATAGTAGACGCTTAGAGCATGTCTAATGGAACCCTTAAACCCTTATAGCTATAAGGGTCGAGAATTGGCAAAATTGGAGAGGTTGGAGGTGTGAAAAACATGAGGCATTTAGTGGAACCCTTAAACCCTTAAATTTTAAGGGTTGAGTCAAATAGTGGAACCCTCAAACCCTTAAATTTTAAGGGTTTGAGGGTTCCACTATTTGACTCAACCCTCAAACCCTCAAACCCTCATCACAGTTTCATATCACAAATATCACAAATATCACCATAAACATCAAACAATAATCATTCTAGTTATTATTACAACATCAAATAGTACTCTCAAGCACAAGATAATCATTCCAAATATTACAACAATGTTTTTGGCAAAATAAAAAAATTGTTCGAAGCAAATAGGACATAGCAAAGTGAAACAAAGACACATCATGAGCCTTGGCGCCGCCCATCCAAGTGCCAATGGTGCTCTACAAGATCATCCCGGAGTTGACAATGAGTGTTTGCATTCTCAATCGCACGGTGTGCTTCAAGAAAAGCTTCTACGCGATTGGGGTTCCTTTCTGGTTGCACACGGGTGCCAACATTGTCATAGAAGCAAGGGAGGTTTAACCCTCTCTCATCCTCTATGATCATGTTGTGTAGAATCACACAACATGTCATGATGTCCTGCAAGGTCTTCTTGTCCCAAAAACGAGCTGGACCCCGGACTATGGCAAACCTTGCTTGCAAAATACCGAAAGCTCTCTCAATATCTTTGCGGGCTGCCTCTTGTGCCCTTGTGAAATGAGCTTGTTTTTTTGTTAGGGGCACACCATTTTTCTCCTTGATGGACTTCACAAGAGTTGCCCACTCGGGATAAATGCCATCGGTGAGATAGTATCCCATTGAGTACTCATGGTTCATGACCTTGTAGTTGCAAGTTGGAGCATCTCCAGAAACTAATCTTGCAAACAAAGGAGATCTATTGAGCACGTTGATATCATTGAGTGTACCTGGCAAACCGAAAAATGCATGCCAAATCCATGTGTCCTCCGATGCCACGGCCTCAAGCACAATGGTTGCATCCTTGTTTTTTCCACAATACATTCCATGCCATGATTTGGGGCAATTTTTCCATGTCCAATGCATGCAATCAAGACTACCAAGCATCCCCGGCCATCCCCTTTTTTCATTCATCTCCATCAACCTCTTTGTATCTTCCTCGTTGGGTGCCCGAAGATACAAATCACCATACAACCGGATGACCAACTTTGCAAACCTACGGACGGAATCCGTGGTTGTTTGTACACCAATGCGAAGATACTCGTCGGTATAGTCCGCGGGTACGCCATAGGCGAGCACACGCATTGCCGCCGATATCTTTTGATAAGCACTAAACCCCCATTGACCGGAGGCGGACCTACGACGCTTGAAGTAATCCGAGGCGGCCTCACAATCATTAACAATCTTCACAAACAAACTACGACGCATTCGATACCTTCTCCGGAAGAGGCGAGGTGGGTATGTAGGATGCTCCTTCGCGAAGTAGTCTCGCATCAGTTGCTCGTGCCCGAGACCACGGTTGCGGTAAATGTACTCTCGCCCCATCACCGATCCTCTCCTATGATCCAACAGCTTTGCGCGATCTTCGATCTCTTGGACATCGATGAGGAGGCTCATCATCTCCACGTCATCGTCTTGAAGCAACTCCTCAATGTCCGAATCGTCCGACGAAGACCAACCGGACTCGGAGGACAACGACATGGAGTCGTCGGAGTTCATCTCCATCTACAACAAATGAGCATATTTGCATCAAAATAGTATGAACAAAATAGTATGAACAAAATTTACAAAAAAAGGGGAAGAAAATACCTTCGAGAGGCGGGCGGCGTCGGGCGGCGTCGGGGTCGGGCGGCGGAGGAGGGTGGAGGCCGGGGGCGGGCGGCGGCGGGCGCAGGAGGCAGGAGGCCGGGGGCGGGGCGGAGGAGGGACGAGGCCGGGGGCGGCGGAGGAGGGAGGAGGTCGGGGGCGGCGGCGGAGGAGGGAGGAGGCCGGGGCGGCGGCGGCGGGCGCAGAGGGAGGAGGCCGGGGCGGGCGGCGGCGGGAGGAGGGACGAGGCCGGGCGAGCGGCGGCGGGGAGGCTAGGGCGGCGGCGGGGAGGCTGGGGGCGGCGGCGGGGTGGAGCTCGATGCGGAGGAGGGAGGAGGCGGCGGAGGCCGGGAAAAGGTCCGGCGGGGGGAGGAGGAGGTGGGGGTGCTCGATCCGGTGGCGTCGGCGGCCGGCGAGGGGAGGGGCTAGGGCGGCGGCGGCCGGCGGCGTGGTGTGGAGGCGAGCTCGGGGAGGGAGGAGGAGCTGAAATCCTTCCCGCGTCCGTCGTGAACGCGTAGGGGTCGGAGCACGGGTCAGGGCCTCCAACCCTTACCTGTACAGGTCGGGGCACGGATTGGAGCCTCGACCTCTAAATTTTTTTAGGGATTTAGGGATTTAGGGGTTCCACTATATAGCATTTGAACCCTGAAATCCGTAAAAAACGGTTGTATACGGATTTAAGGGTTCCATTAGACATGCTCTTAAAGCGGCAAATATGAACTCCCCTATATTAGCTGCCCCAGCGCACAGTCGCCATGCTCATCTGAACCTACCCACGAGGCATTTCTACTTTTTTATGTCGGAAACTTTTGTACATCTCAACTTATGTTTTATGCTTTTTCGTTTGATTTCTATGTTTTACTTGAATATAATTACTATTGTTTATAATGTAATCCTTTTTCAAAACATTAACATTTATAAATCTTGAGTACTTTTTTTAAAAGATGATCCTTTCTTGAAAAACGTGAACCTCTTTCAAAGTTATAATTTTAAAAAAACACCTAAACGTCTTTTCAATCATGTGATTATTTTTTTGTGAATGAATTTTTTTTGCCCCGTCAAGAATTTTTGGAATTACTTTACATATCTTTTAGCTCAAATATTATTTTTAAACCTTGTGAACATTTTCTAAAGCACGTGATTCTTCTTTTCATCCAAAAACATTTTTTCAAACCCTTAAAACGTCAGTAAAAGAAAAAAAGGAGAAAACATAAAAAAGAAAGAAACTAATTGAAAATAAAATTATAATATAAATATAAATATAAAAGAAAGGCGGACGGTAGGCGTTAGGCGACTGATCGATCAACGAAGCCCTGCAAGCTCTTCGTTACGTTGGATCCCGCGCTACAAGCTCGAATTTGTTTCTCTTTAATTTTTCATATTTACTAACTGGTAGCCAAATGACAGATCATTGGAATCCCACTTTTCCCTCCGTTCGTATTTTCAAGTTCCAATCAGGTGGGGGTCCCCATTTTTACTTTTCATCTGGAGGAGAGGAAGAGGGGTGGGGCGAGTGACGAGATCGCCATTAACGAAGAGCGAGATCGATGATGAGTGGTTGGTGTTGGAGGGTAGAGGCGGAGCGGGTGAGTTGTGAGAGCTTGTGCTGACTCTGGTAGCTCGTATGTCTGATGAGCTCAAGAGGAGTTGGTGAGTGGAGAGATCTAGTGCCGCCTTCACTAGTACCCGTCTCTCTAGCAAGCTTGTTTGAGTGTTTCGTAGGTGTAAGCTCCTTTCCGAGTGGTTTTTTTTTTCCTTTCCTCACAGTTGAATCGATGTTGCCTTGTTGAAGGGTTCATATCTAAAGTCCAAAACAAACCTTGAACTTATAGATGAAACCTAAATGCAACCCTGAACTCATAATCTCGGAAATGGCGGTCTATTTAAACCTTGTTGCAGTTCCAACTACGATTCGGTGACATGGCAAGTCAAACCCTACGATGGTTAACTGGTGGGGTGTGACTCACATAGTTGGTCCACATACCTTCACGTGTGTTTTTCGCGTCTCCTACCAGCCATTTTTTGCTTGGGCAAATCTATTCCTCATCTTCCCGATTTAAGTTTATAGCATGAAACCACCATTTTACAGTTGGAATTACCAAAGACCACCATTTTACGTTTGCGGGACAAAAAATCACCACTTTTTCTTGAAGTTTTTGGCAAAAACACTAATCAATAATTGACCGTGAATTGACACTAAATCTAGCAATTGGGACTCACTTGTAAGGATGACATGGCACTATTTATGAGGGCCCACATTTTTAAAAATTAAAAATATCTAATTAAAACTATCTGATATGTTTCTTCTCCATGGACCAGCAGCGGAGACCACACACCACCCCTGCTGCCTCCGGTCGACTTCGCACCATGCCTCCGCGCACTCACCTCTAGCCCCATGCTCACGACCCAACTTCCGTTGCTAGCCACTGCATCCACCAAGGTCGATGTCATCCCAAACCGATCCCTTCTTTGCCCTGACCGACCCAAGCCCCTCCCCGCCTTGTCCAGCATGGAGCCCGTCGGCGGCGTGGCCACAACACAAACGAAGGCGAGTAGAGAGGTGCAGGAGCACCGGAAGCTCATCAGGATCACTTATCAGTGCTAGAAGATACCTACAAGCTTTGGGACGACATCATGGTCGGCGACCACGACGGCCGGAGCAGGGCAATGCGGGCATGATGACTCGGGGACACACGACGCTTTGGGTTGCACCTACACCTGTATGAGGTCTATGTTTGAAAGGATCGTATGGTCACCTAGAGGGGTGTGAATAGGTACAAACCAAAATTTAATTCTTTCCCAATTTAGTCTAGACACAAAAGGTAAATTCTCTAGATATGCAACTATGTGAATTTACCTAGATGACAAGATACAAGCAACCACATAAGATACAAGGTACAAGTAGTGAAGTCTAGTAAAAAGATAGAGGTAACCAAGAGTGAACACGCGAAGACACAAGGGTTGATTCCCTTAATTCCTTCCTTTTGAGGAGAATTACGTCTACGTTGGAGGGGTCTGGTACCACAAAGGTCAACCAACGTCAAAAGGGCCGCTAACCTCTCGCATCTCCACATCATGAGAATCCCCAGAAGCTAACTTGTTGTCAACACCCGGATTTTTAAGTCCGGATGCCTATTATGTCATTCATCGCAATCCCAGGAATAATGTTGTTGCGAGGCATAATAGTCGAATATCATAGTCATCATTTATTACAAATCATATTGTCTTACAACTTGAATCACATGATCCATATTACACAAATAGTTGATCTATCGATCAACGAACAAACACAAGTTCATAGCGGAAGCGTAAAGATAAAGGGACTCTCTAGTCCACAGGCCAACGCTTGACGTCAGAAAACTCCTAGTTGTCGTAGGCGTCCTGCTGGTCATCTCCTTGGTAGTTCTGTTCATCTTCATACTCTGGCCATTTGAATAGCCAGGGACAAAGCCGTGAGTACTTTAAGTACTCGCAAACTAATACTAATGTAAGTGCTAACAATTTTAGTAAGGGGGTGCTAAGCTCTAGTTTAATTTGCATAAAACCAATTTTAGTTCACAAGTATTTGAGAAAGACTTATTTAGGTGCTAAACTAACTCAAGTGGGAACATTAGTGTCATTCCCACAATATTTGTTGTGATTCAAACCAGTCACCAATTCACCATTCATTTCACCAACATTTTCAAGAATCTGACACCGGAAACTGTATGGCCTTTCCAACCGTCTGTAACCGTGGACACGGCTATTCGAATAGATTTACACTCTGCAGAGGTTGCACACTTGTGCCACAACATTTGATTTCATCCGTCGGGATAACCCCGAATCATCGTAACACAGTACGCGGATCATCAACCATAACCTTTCACTTACAAACCCTAGTATGAGCACCTCTCCCCATGAGCTTGGCCTCCCAGTGAAGATCAACTGTCAACCTGGGAACTGCACAGGGCTTGGCCATACAATTCACCTAAATTCACATCATTTCTCAACAACGGAGGCAGCCTTGGCATAACCACTATGACGTGTGTTCAGAGGGAACCCATACTAAGATATATAAATTTCAAGTTAAGCCCTACCCATAATCAGGTATTGTGGGGGTACTCAAAAATTGGAAAGGTATCGCATCCAAACCAATATTAGTTTTATATCAAAAATTACTATCTTCTCTTGGTCATATTCATCTTCAAAAGTCATTCAATGGAATGATTCATCATTCCAAGGTTTCAAATTCAATTCAAGTCACATGTTCCCATCTAGAGTAGTCAAGTTTTTAGTATTTAGCACTAGCACTAATCATGAGGGGTGCTATCTTGCTTGACTAGCTTGAGACTAACTTTGCTACTCTAGTAATCTTCTTTACTGAGACCAAGTTAACTTATTAAAGTAACCCTTTAAATAAACAAGTAGCAACTTGTAAGGTAAAACTTGGGATAGGCTTGTGGTAAGAAAGGTAAGAATCATGGTGACTTGCCCCAAAGGGGCTTTGCACTTTGCAAGAATATTAGCTTGCCTTGGTAGTTCTCAAGGTTCTCCTCTTCCTCCTCTTGGTAGAATCCTTCCTCTTCCTGGTATTCTCCGGTGCTAGCGTCAAAATTCGAATACGAGGTATAATCACTCAACAAGTTCAAGAGCTATACTAATCACATCATCACTTCACACAAATTATGCTAGGCACACACTTAATACCATTAGGTGCATTGGTTTTTCTTTATTTAAGAAAAATAATTTCCTCTCATTACATATGTAGATGATAGTTTCCATATAGTTCTTGAGGAATAATTTCCTCTCATTGAAATATTCTTTAAGATTTAATTTCTCAAACAATCATACATGAATTCATGTTGACCTAAGTCAACCATTCATCATCATCATTTGAGAAAATGATTTAAATGAGGTAGAGATACCTCATACTATTTAACAATTTTACAAATGATTTAAAATCACCAAGTATTTCATGTGAGAGTATTTGACCAGGGTCTAAACTTCATATGAAAGTACTTGGGACAAGACTTAATGAAGTAAAATACTTCATATGATTTCCATAATAGTTTTGGACAATATTAATTAAGCAAACTAGCCATATTGTCCATTATTTAAACTAGGGCATGATCCGACAAAGTGACCACACCATTTTATTGCAGAAACAATTAGTGTAAGTTAAATGTGAGCTATTGGAGTTGGAATTAACTAAATATCTATTTTGGTTGATTTTTAAGATTTAATTGAATGTGCAAAAGTTCCTGAATTAATCTTTTTGTCACATTATTTCTACAAAAGATCTCACAGTGAGACCAGTGGCAAGTTGTAGATCTTTTCAGTAGCTTTCTAACAATATAAAGTTTGCTAAATTTGGCAGAGCCAAATAGATTCTATTGAATTTCAAAGTCAAGGCCAGTATTGAATTTAAATGGATTTGGAAAATTCAGATTTGAATTACTGGGCTGCGCGGGAAAACTAACTGGGCCGAAATGAATTTAACAACCCAAGTCCAGCCCACCACGTGTCCACGCACGCGTGGGCTGTCTGACGGTGGGCTCCACCCGTCAGTCACTCATAACGCCCGAAGCGGTACGAGCGATGTGGCGCGTTAGATTAGAACGGGATCGGACGGCGCAGGGCCGTCGTCATCTCCGGCGAGATCGAGCTACTGGCGCGGCGGCGGTAGGGGGTCAGCGAGCTCACCGTGGCTCCAGCTAGGGTTGGCAGTATGCGTGATGAAGGTGTAGACGACGGTGAAGCAGCCTGTAGCAGTGGCGGAGCTCGAGGTGGCCTGGATCAACGGCAATTTCTCCAGGGCTTCCGCGGCTCCGATCGTCCAATTGGGGCGGCTCCGGCGTCGATTGGGGTGGCTAGCGATGCGAGGAGAAGCAGGGATGAGAGGAGAGCATGGTGGTGTGCTTGGTTTGGTCCGGGGAGTCCTATATTTATAGGAGGGAGAGGGAGCTGCGGGGCAGGGTGAGGGTCGACATGGGCGCGGCGATTCCGGCGAGCTAGAGGGCTAGGCGATGACGCAACGGTGGTCACGAAGTTACGGCGAATCTCCGAGCGTCTACGGCGTGGCAAGGCGGGCCGTACGGTGGTCGGGTGAGCGCGTGTACTGCCGCGGCCATGGCGGGTGGGCGTGTCCTCTCCGGCGACGGTAGGCGCTAGGTGGTGACGCCAGCTTGTCCGGCGGACTCCGCGTGGCGCGACGGGTACCAGGGCGAGCGGAGGTGGTCGGGGTACGGCGGAGTACGGCGAACGACGCGTGCCCGGGTCGCGCGCGTCCGTGCGCTGGTGACGTCGCCATGCCGTTGGCGGCGTACCTGGAGCGTCGTGGGCGCGCTCCGTCCGGGTCGTGTCGGCGTCCTTTCGCCCAACAGCCTGTACTGGCGATCTCAGGAGATCCAGGGCGAGCTGTTTGGCATGGTGGCTCGGGCTGGAGAGGTAGGGAGAGAGGGGTGGCGCGTCGAGGGGGAACGTGGCCGGCATGGCCATGGCCACGCCATGTTTGGCCGTGTCCATGAGGTTTCCATGCATGGGCTAGGTGGAGTGGGGTCCAGGGGTCATGGCTGAGCCAATTGGTGCTCAAGAGATGGCATGGTTTGATCAAATTTTGAAAAGTGATGATCTTGCATTTGTTTCAAAGTCCCCTCTTTGCTTGCTCCTAACTTTTGATCCAAGATGATTTTGGTGTGATGATTCTTTATAGAAGTTGTTCACCTTGTTGTGTACTTGGATGACATGCAAAGAATGGGACTAGTTTAGTTTGAAAAATTTGAATTGCAAAGGCTCAAAGTAGGGACCAGATTATAAATTGCAGTTTTGACCATTATTCTATGTGATCCCATTTTGAGTTTGGATTTGATTTGTTTGGTGTTTATTTGATTCCAAAAGTTGTAGTAAGTGTTTAGTAACATAATACAACTAATGGTGGAGACCAAAATAATCTAGGGTAAAGATTTGCAAAAATGGCCTAAGCCATATGTTAGGGTTTTTAGGGTTTTATTCTTATTTGATTTCTTTCTCTTTTTGATTTATTTGGTTTGTGATCTTCACTTGATCACTTTAGGGTTTTAGATTTCATCACATAAACAATAGAACAATCATCATGGCATATCACTCAAAATGCACAAGTCCTATGCAGGGCACTATATGCAATTTTAAAAGTTTTTGTTGGTTCTGAATTTTGGATCTCTGGAATTCTTCTTCTCTCTTTTATTGAAATTTGGGATGTTACAAACCCTTCCCCCTTACAAAAGATCTCGTCCCGAGATCTTAAAGAAAAATTAGGTACTAAAGAGATCTGGGTATTCTTTCTTCATGTCTTCCTCCCGCTCCCAAGTGGCTTCGTCTTCAGTATGGTTGCTCCACTGTATCTTCAGAAACTTGATGCTTCGGGTGCGGGTGGTTCTGTAAGCTTCCTCTAAGATGCGAATCGGCACTTCGCGGTACGTCAAGTCTTGGTTGATTTCCACCGATCGTTGATCGATGTTCTTGAACACTTCGGTCTTCTCGGGGACTTCAAGGCACTTCCGGAGGAGTGAGATGTGAAACACGTCGTGCACAGCCGACATTTCTTCACGTAGCTCCAGTTGATAGGATACTTCGCCTCGGCGACTCAGAACTTTGAAGGGTCCGACATATCGGGGTGCAAGCTTTCCTTTCAGCTAAAATCTCTGCATTCCTTTCAGGGGGGGATACTTTGAGATAGACAAAATCTCCGATCTCGAAGGTCATCTCTCGGCGTCTCTTGTCGGCGCAACTCTTCTGCCTTGATTGCGCCGTCTTGAGGTATTCGCGGATCTTGTGTACCTTCTCTTCAGCTTCACGAAGAACATCAGGTCCAAAGACTTGGCTTTCTCCGACTTCCGACCAATTCAGAGGGGTACGACATTTCCTTCCGTACAAGGCTTCAAAGGGGGCCATCTGTAAGCTGGCTTGGTAGCTGTTGTTGTAAGAGAATTCTGCGTAAGGCAAGCAGTCTTCCCACTTGGATCCATATTCCAGTACACATGCTCTCAGCATGTCCTCCAGTATCTGGTTGACTCTTTCCGTCTGTCCATCGGTCTGCGGGTGATATGCGGTGCTGAAATTCATACGGGTTCCTAATCCTTCATGCACTTTCTGCCAGAATCTTGAGGTGAATTGCGATCCTCTATCTGACACAATCGACTTCGGGGTTCCGTGCAGGGCGACGATTCTGGAAATGTACAACTCAGCTAACTTCGGGCCTTGATATGTGGTCTTGACAGCGATGAAATGGGCTACCTTGGTCAATCTATCGACAACTACCCATATCGAATCATTTCCTTTGCTGGATTTGGGCAAACCTGTGATAAAGTCCATTCCTACAGAGTCCCACTTCCATTCTGGAATCTGTAGTGGTTGCAGCAGTCCTGCGGGTCGCTGATGTTCCGCCTTGACTCGTTGACAGATATCACACTTGGCGATGTAACTTCCTATTTCCCTCTTCATTCCATGCCATTCTTCATTAAACACATCACAACTTCACAAGGCACCAACGGAAATTACGACAAGCACTTGTTGCATTTCTTAATTTGATGTAGAATAAAAATCAAACATTCTTGAACAATGAGAAAATGATTCCATAACAAATGAAGATAATTTTATCTCTTCATGGGGAACAGGTGCAATAAATGATAAATAGCATGAAAATAAGATGTGGCAACCAACAAATGGTACTTACAGGTGGCTGCTACGTACAAAGGAATGGATCACAACTTGTGATCCATATCACCATAACAGCATACCGGAACATCGTTGACTTTTTTTATTTACTACCAATTCTTCTCTACAATCTTCGCCTTCTCAAATATGAACTTCCCTTGTACTTTTGCGGTTCCTCGTAGGCTCTCTTGTACTTCCAGCGAGCACCTCACGGCAATCAAGGGAGTGGATGCCAGCGAACATGTGAAGCCCCATCATGTGCTGGATGGTTTCTTTTGCCCCCGTAGTAACATTCATGGCTTGACGGAACATAAATGCATGTCCATTTCTCCCCCAAGGCCCAAACAGCGAAAGATCAAAGGATAGTATTAGCATTTATCCTCCAAACAAAATGAAAATTGAGATGCAAGTAATAAGTTCTTCATCTGAATAGATATATCACGGTATAGCGAGTTGTCAACAACTCATGTGACAGCCTCCCAGAAAAGACCACAATAACTCTAGTTAACTTAAACTCTCTATGACGCTACATGCACATTCATTGAAACACACATGCTTAACTCAACTACATAACACAAATGCAAGGTTACTATAATTTTTCAACAGCAAATGGCAGGCCATGCTTCTAGGATGATGCTTGATGGTGCAAAGATCTACAGAACACATTGGAAGCTTTAGATGCTTCAAAAAATCAGATAATATACAATTAGTAATCAACAATCAGGCTACTGGAAACTATATTATAATGTCATGAACGCAGCTGAACACACCAAAAAAAAGTCTATATAACAAATAATCAACGCCTCTACCTCAAGCTCAGCAAGTCATCAAAGTTAAACGCTGCACACAACTAAACTCATAAAATTAAACCCATGTGATCCGAGTCCAGCATGGGATATGAAAGTTGGCAATCAAGTTTCATGCTGTACTTTGGTTTAATGGAACCCAACGAACCAGTGCCAAAATACGGGATAAACACAATGCATGAGAAATTGCCACTACATCTGTGAGAGCAAATTAATCTTCTAATAATTATTTCCCAATAATTATGTGATATGTACAAAAAAATCAATCTGAAGATCAGCGAGCAACATTTCAGTCTAAAGATCAGTGAGGGCAAAGAATATTCATATGCTCCAATTATACATCTTTTTGTTCCTACAGACCTGAAGTACAAGCCATGCTACAACCTTCCTCTAGATAAGCATCATTTCTGAACCTTTAGTGATATGGAAAGTTTGACAGAAAGATATAACTAATGGAACTTTATTATATATTTTTTTAATAAATTTCCAAACATCAATGGATAGGGATCATAGAACTGCAACAATTACACATCTTTTCTCCTAGTTGCACATGAATTACACATGAAATTGGTGGCCGAGAATTAAGTTAATTCTAGGTTGACTGAGAATTAGCCGCATCCTTAATTTAAAACTTAACTATTTTGGTAGCCATGCAAAAAAGAATAAGAAAGTTCTTCATTCTTGTTTATGCAGCCATCAACATGTCTAAACACTGTTACAAAAACATGTCTAAACTCAAAACCCTGATTATGAAACCAACCTAGCCCGCAAAAGTGCCACCTGAACAGAGGGAGTTAAAGAGAGTGGCCCTGCATAATCAAAACATCTGCCCCAACCGTGTTGAGGTACAGGTCACAAAATTGAGGTGTTTATCAAATTTGGTGCAAACCAAGCTCTCAACTAAATACATTAACTTCCATTGGCTACGATTCCAGCATGAAGAAGGAAAATCTATCATCACTCTTATGTGCATACAAAAGAAATATCAATAGAGTGGGCAGCAGGCTGTAACGTGCATACCTGAAAATTATTCGCCATAGCAGAGGAGAAGGTAGATATTGCGTCCTTGACTACCTCTATTGTACACCTTGTCCAGCTCCCTATGCATGCACCCCTTCATCATGATCTAGTAATGTTGCACATGCAATGCACGTGTCTACTCCGATGATTAAAATTTTAGAGCACATTTTATATTTTCCTGAACATTTTGGATAATAATATGCATCTATGGTTAACAATAAGGAAAATACTAACGTGGACAGAAAAATTAGGCTAATACAATAAATTGTGTTAATATAGCAAATGCAAGAGTTAAGGTAACAGGTGGGAGTGCAGCAATGGAACAGAAGGCTGGCATAAGCTGGTGTAATATGATTCAGAATGCATCTAAAAGAAATGCAATATGTGCATGCCCTGCAAGGTGCTCTATCAAACCAGCAACAGCATAAGAAATCTTTACAACATCATATTTATTTTATAAGACCCTTTTTATTTTATGGCAGTCTGCTGCTTCAGGATCTCAGTGCAGTCTTGTGCCCATGCAAGCCATATTCCTTCAACCGATCTCGCCTACATCTGATGTAAGATAAAAGTGAGAATATTTGAAACTCTGTTAGTGAACTCTGAAAGAAAATCATGCATAAGTTTTGTACTTTATTTCTTGACCATGTAGAAGAGAACATAATACTACAATATGATAATTGTTTTGCTATACCTCTGAATAGATGAAAAGTAAAGTCGAAATCATCAAGTTACTGCAAGAGAAGACACATGGTGCTCTCTGTTGGACAATAGTGGAACATATACAGCAGTATCTGAAAACAGAAGAACAATAAGTAAAATTTCATACACCAAATGATTCGAATGGATCATCAGCTAAAGCTGAAGGGATTAATCATTTATGAGGTATATAATACCTGCAGTATACATTATACAATGATTCATATATGAGGTATAGTATTCTGTTAATCAGTATAAGAAAGGAGAGTCTGTACATGAGTTTGCCAATACTTTCAATTTGTCCACTTGCCCACAATTTCCTATAAATATAGCTCCACTATCATGCAGTCATACAATTAATACAAATAATTAAAAAAAGGCACTTAGGTATATATGGGTTTGAAAAGATCATAAGATTTTTCCATGCTTACCACCATCTATCTTTCAAATAAATTAGTTAACACGTAAGAAACCCACCCTTCAAATATATGTCAATCCAATGAAAAATATAATCCATCAGTACCAACTGAGCAGACGATAACAACAGAGATTATTAGTTTTAGGAAAACATGGAATTATCGATGATCGGAACAAGGGTGCAAACGGTAAATAGGGCAATTGAGCTTTCCCAGGGATCTAATGGATCTCTCGCCCTCAAGTCCGGATCATAAAGCTTCTGCAATATGAATCCGTAGATAAAATTTGGTACAATATCTACAATTGATGGGACACATAAAAATAAGGCATTATTATCAGATAAAAATATGGTTTAAAACTTTATCTGAACCAGACACCCTTCAATGTTTATACTTTCTGAATACTAAAGTAAATTATCGGCGATCATTATCAGTGTATGCGGACGTTGTGATAAGCAGGCTGTGTGTGCGGAGAGGCATACCTAGGGACACGCAGGCATTACTTTTCACACACATTCAACATCCCTTTTCAAACTTGAATGGCAAAGACAGCATTACCTAAGGATCTAAGACACCTAGACAAAACTTTGCAAATATTGAATTTGCTCCTCATATCTAAAATTCAGTTTAAAGGCTGAAATATATTAGAAGAATGCAATAGAGTTCTATATGTATTTAATTTAATCATTACATGAATATTTTTAACCATGGTATGGCAATTACAACAAAGTAAAATGAACTCATGTAATACACAGGTTAATCTAATGCTTTAATAAAAAAACAATTAGCATGTCAAGCCTGTACTATAAATGACAGCTGAATTGCCAGAATTGGTAGTCCAGTATAAATAATAGCAATGTCAACCAATGAATTAACTGAAACAATGGTGAAATAATACGTTGACAAAGAAGAAAACATATTTTGATTCAAGTAAAATGAGCAATGGGGTTTGCAATAAAAATATTTGGATAGTGGATGGATGTAGAGTGCATGTGATTTGCCCTGAGAAACCTTGAAGCCGAGTAGGCACATCCGCATATGGTATAGTCCTCTTCGCAAAAAAAAAAAAAGCATATGGTATAGTCCAACGCCATGAGCGTCTGTCTGAATAAAAGTCGTCTTGCAGATGAGAGCGGAAGGCGAAGGCAGGGGAGAAAGCATGAGGATGGGCCATCCGTCCTCGACAGGGAACAGGCAGCGCGCCGCCAGGGCGTCTCCTCGCTCTTCTTCCGATTCCCCATCCGTAGGAGCCATCTGAAAACGACAAAGAGATTACCCACCCACCAGATTACAGAGGCAGATCTTCTGTAGAAAATAATTACAGAATCAGAGCTTGAACGTGGCCATGAACAGAAAAGGAAATTAGCAATTGTAATCAACAAAAGGGGTTGAGTATGGCGGGCCGGGGCATACCCTAGCGGGACAGGGGGCTTACGTCCGAGGAGGTCGACCTCCGGCGGCGTTGGATAGTTCGGTGAGCGTGGCCAGTTTGGTGGCGGGCAGCGCGGGGGCGGGGATAAGGTCTAGTAGCGAGCAGGCCGGGCAGAACGGGCGAAAACTGCTATGAACGTGGGGACGTGGGGGATCACGAGCAAGCGGATATGTGACGAACTGACGGCGCTCAACGCGTTGAGTGCTCAACATTGGGCGGTTTTTGATCGTTAGATTCGCCTAGATGAACGGCCCAGATTATTTGGATCTGCCCCTCTCTCCCTTTTTATATTAGTGGAGATTTGGGAAACAAAAAACAGAATAGGCATTCCGAGGCTCCGTTTCCCTACACATGTTGAGCATGGAGGCACCGGGGGCAAAGGCAAGGCGCCAAAGCGCACGCAAGCAAAGACGCGAGTGCGGCGAGTTCGTGAGCGGAACCCACGGGCGACAGCAGAGGGTCCAAGAACCGCCCGCTTGTCCACTTCCGCCAATCATTGGGAGTGCCGCGCCGGCGAACATCCCGAGCTTCCCATCCTGACGCACGCAGCCACGCACGCACCTCATCCACACGTACGACGCACCACGTCCCTCTCCTCCACCCGACGTCTCCACGGCCCGGCAGGCCGGCACGAGCCGAATCGAATAATCCCGTCTCTCCGATGGTCTCTTTTCGGTTTCAACTCCCACCACCCCACCTCCCACCTTTGCTTTGCTGCCCACCCCTGTGACACTTCCTATGCGGTTGCAGCTGCGCAGCTATCTACCCCGCACTTTCCCGCTTCCCTAAAAACCACTGCCGCGCCGGCGCTTTTGACGAACGGAACCCAACCCCCATCACGCGCGCGCCCCCGCCGCCTCGATCGCGCTGCCACTGCCAATACCTCGGGAGCGAAGATGCGGAAGCTCATCACCGGCCGCGGCGGCGGGGAGAAGGTGGGGATGCTGGCGTTCGAGGTGGCGTCGCTCATGTCGCGGGCGGCGAGCCTCTGGCGCGCGCTCGGGGACGACCAGGTGGCGCGCCTCCGCGGGGACGGCGTCCGCCTCGAGGGCGCGCGCAGGCTGGTTGCGGACGACGACGCCGCTCTCCTAGCCCTGGCCCTCGCGGAGATGGCCGGCGCCTGCGGGGACCTCTCCCGCGCCGTCGCGCGCCTCTCCGCCCGCTGCGCCGACCCGCTGCTCCGCCGCTTCCCCGCGCTCTTCGCGGGCCTCCTCGCGTCCCGCGCCGACCCGCACGGCCTGCGCTACGCCGCCGCCAAGAAGATGGACCGCAAGGCGCGCAAGATGCAGCGCCTCGTCGCCGCCACGGGGCTCCTCTGCCAGGAGCTCGACGTGCTGGCGGAGCTCGAGCAGGCCGCGCGCCTCCGCCGCGCCGAGTTCGCGCCCGGGGAGGCCGCGCGCCGCGTCGCGCGCCAGAGGCACGAGGTCGACCGACTCCGCGCCGCCTCCCTCTGCAACCGGAGCCTCGACTACGCCGTGCGGCTGCTCGGCAGGTCCCTCTTCACCATCGTCGCCAGGATCATCCACGTGTTCGGCCTGCACCCCAAGACCCTCACCGCCGACGACGACTACCCCGTCGCCTCCCTCGGCGCGCGCCACTCCTTCTCATGGAGCAGCTCCTTCGCGGGGACCGCGAACTCCCTCGTGTACCCTTCCGATTTCGCCTCCGTCACCACTCTCCACAGGTCGACCAGCGCAGCGAAATCCGGCAAGGGCTCCCTGCTCTCCAGGAGCCAGAGCCTCAAGTGGCAGGTGCCCGGCAAGCGCCTCATCAGCTGCGTGGTCGGCGGGAGCAAGTCCCCGACCACGGACGGCTGGGTCCACTTCGACGACCAGGACCTCCCGCTCAGCTTCAGCGACGTCTCGCTCTCATCCAACGCCGACGATTTCAGCACCGTCAGCTGCCACGATTTCCCCGAGAGCGACGACGTTCACCACCACCACAACCACCCCAGCGCGAAGCTCACCACCTCGGTGTTCGAGTCCTCCTCCCACGACGTGCTGGCCAGCGCGCCGGAGACCACCCTCGGCGCGGCCGCCCTCGCGTCGCACTACGCCAACCTCGTCGTCTTCGCCGAGAAGCTCGCCATCTCGCCGCGCCACATCTGCGCCGACGAGAGGGACGCGCTCTACGGCATGCTCACCGACCGGATCAGGGCGTCCCTCCGAGCGCGCCTCTGGCGGCCCCCGTCCGCCGCCGGCAAGAAGAAGAGCGCGCCCTGCGACCGCGTCATCGCCGCCGAGTGGGCTGACACCGTGCAGGGGATCCTCGGGTGGCTGGCGCCGGTCGCACACAACACGGTGCGGTGGCGGTCCGAGAGGAGCTTCGAGCAGCGGAACGTCGGCTCCGGCACCAGCGTCCTGCTCATGCAGACGCTGCACTTCGCTGATCGGGACAAGACCGAAGCTGCCATCGTCGACCTGCTCGTTGGCTTGAATTACCTGTGGAGATACGGGACTGAGCTTTCTGCCAAGGCGAAACTGAAGTCAGCGGGCAACGATGTTTACCATGATTGCAGAGGCTGATGGAATTGACAACATGCTAATCTCCCAATTAGCATATTATTTGTGACTGCAGATGGCTGTCAAGTGTCAGCTGAATTGGATTATCTGGATTGGGAGTTAAGCACAAGTGGCATCTTTCAGGCGAGGAGATTACATCCCTTGTGATTTTGCTAGTACTTAATTCACTTGCTAGAAACAAACATCATCATCATATGCTTCTTGTAATCGATGTGTTGTTTTGTCCACAAGAGGAGTATTATATTAGTGCATACAGCTAGGTGCTTTGATGTAAACAAATAAATCAAGACAAATGTTAGTTCTGCAAAAGCGTTTGCCTAAGAGCATCTCTAATAGATGTTGTATTCTGCATCACAAAATGTTTTTTTTCGAAATGGGGAAATATCGCCCAGCTTCTGTATGCAAAGGATGCACACAGCTTTTTTTTATTAGATTATTCACAACACCTTACAAGAGTAATATAAAAGATCAAACTCGATGTCACCTCGCTAAACCTACAGAGGGATGAAGGGGGTGACAATTCACCAACTCACATCAACCAAAAACCAAATGCCTTCTCAGGCCGCCCAATAGCAGATGAGAAACACATCCAGTCAAGCAGACTCCCAGCATACGCCAATGCATACGCCATAGAAGTTGCTACCACCGTCTTTCTCGACTTCATCTTCAAGAGAGATCATCGCATTGACCATGTCAGGCCTGCCATCGATGCCGCCACGGCGCCAGACGACTCCACCATCCTGCGCGAGTCCATCATACTGCATCTGTCCCGAGACACCACTGCACCATGCCGCGGCAACTCGAGGACGCCGACACAGCGAAAGCACACCGCTCCACCTCAGCACCACCGCCATCTGTTGTCTGCTCAAAAACGATGCCCCCAACAGGGAAAACGGCATTGCGCGCCGTGATACGTCCAAAACGTATCTACTTTCCCGAACACTTTTGCTATTGTTTTGCCTCTAATTTGTGTATTTTGGATGCAACTAACACGGACTAACGCTGTTTTCAGCAGAACTGTTCTGGTGTCTCGTTTTTGTGCAGAAATCCAACTTTCGGGAAAATCCTCGGAATTTATGCAGAAGGCCCTATTTTCCCAGAATAATGACGGAGCCAGGAGGACAATTAAGGTGGAGGCCCGAGGGCCCCACACCATAGGGCGGCGCGGCCCAGGGGGGGCCCGCGCGGCCCTGTGGTGTGGCCCCCTCGGCCGGCCTCCGACGCCCTCCTTCGGACTATTTATCGGCCTCGACCTAAAAACGCACAGAGAGAAGTCGAAGTCGCCAGAAACCCTCCAGAACGCCGCCACATCGCGAAACTCCGTCGCGGGAGCCAGAAGTCTCCGTTACGGCACTCCGCCGGACGGGGAATTGGAGGAGATCATCGCCGCCATCACCGCCAACACCTCTACATCAACCAGCCATGTTTCCCCCATCCATGTGTGAGTAATTCCCCCGCTGTAGGCCGAAGGGGATGGTAGGGATTGGATGAGATTGGTCATGTAATAGCATAAGATTGTTAGGGCATAGTGCCTAGTGTCCGTAATTGGTACTTTGATGATATTGTTGCAACTTGTTATGCTTAATGCTTGTCACTAGGGCCCGAGTGCCATGATCTCAGATCTGAACATGTTATTGCTTCATCAAGATAATCATTGTTTATGCTCTTACCTATAAGTTGTATACACATGTCGCTGTCCGGAACCAATGGCCCCGAAGTGACAAGAATTGGGACAACCGGAGGGGATGGTAGCGATGTGAGGATCACATGTGTTCACGGAGTGTTAATGCTTTGCTCCGGTACTCTATTAAAAGGAGTACCTTAATATCCAGTAGTTTCCCTTGAGGCCCGGCTGCCACCGGCTGGTAGGACAAAAGATGTTGTGCAAGTTTCTCATTGCGAGCACGCACGACTATATATGGAACACATGCCTATTGATTGCTTTGTACTTGGACACCGTTTTATTATTATCTCGCAAATGCCCTGCTATGATTGTTACATGAGTTTCTCTCATCCATGCAACGCCCGTCATCCGTCCCCGTGCCTACGTATTTTAATCCTGCTTTGTTTACTAAAATCACTACCGCTGCCTTTGTTACTCTCTGCTGTTATTTCACTATCGCATCGCTATAAAACTGTTACATCGATAAACCCTTGCGAGCAAGTTTGTTTCAGTGCAGCTGAATTGACAACTCCGCTGTTAAGGCTTCCAAGTGTTCTTTGTCTCCCCTTGTGTCGAATCAATAAATTGGGTTTTACTTCCTCGAAGACTGTTGCGATCCCCTATACTTGTGGGTCATCAAGACTATTTTCTGTCGCCGTTGCCGGGGAGCATAGCTTTATAAGGAAGTTAACTTGGATTAATATTGTTCGCTGCAAATTATCCATAATTGGTAAACATCTCTATACTAAGATCGCCATATTACCATCCACTACAAGAAAAGGTACAATTCTCGAGTACCTCCGCTACACTTGATTCACCATCTCGTGATTGATAAACTTGTTTCACCGCCACATGCTTCACATGCTGGTACGTCCGCTGAATCTGAAAACTCTCATAATATTGATAATGTTTCTGCCGTGCTTGATGATAGTGGTTCGTTGGGATCCTTTCTAGATGCTACAATTGCTAGGTCTAGACAAATCGAAAATACCGAAACTCCTAATGCTACTACACTGTTAATTCACCCGAACTTGATTATTTTAGTGATGATCCCGATGAAGATTATGTGGAGCTTAATGATGATTTTATTGAAAAATGCAATGCTACTACTGATGCAAGAAAAATTAAAAAGTTGCTTGCAGAACATGCCGTTAGATATAAACTGTCCTCCGATCCTAAATTTGCCACATCTCCTATAAACATTAAGGATAAAGATTATGATTTTTCTCTTGATCTATCTCATATAGCTATTGTTGAGAAAACACCCTTTTGTGGTACTGAAAAAGAAAGTGCTGTTGAACACATGACTGAGTTATCTACTCTAAGTAGCTTGTTTTCTGATGATGTCAAGATGCGTACTTACTTTGTTGCTAAAATCATTCCATTCTCATTAAAGGATGACGCTAAAACTTGGTATAATAATTTGCCACCTAATTCTATTAGAAGTCCAAAAGAACTGCTTGATGTTTTCTTCCGTAAATACTTTCCTGCTAGTGCTCAACATATTGCTTTGCAGAGAATTTATAATTTTGACCAGGGAGATGAAGAGAAATTGCCTGAGGCTTGGGCGAGATTTTGCTCTCTTATTAGAGCTCGGCCTGACCATGATTTGGAAAAGCATGATTTACTTGATATATTTTATAGTGGACTAACCATTGAGTCTAGGGCATACCTGGATAGTTGTGCTGGTTGTGTTTTCAGAAAAGAACTCAGACGACGCTGAAGAATTATTGGCTAAAATAAGCCGGAATCATGATGATTGGACTACGCCTGAACCAACTCCAACGCCAATATTGAAGAAGAGGGGTTTAATTAAATTGAATGATGAAGATATGAGGGAAGCCAAGAAGTCTCTCAAGGAGAAAGGCATTAAATCTGAAGATGTGAAGAATCTTCCTCCCATAGAAGATATATGTGAGATAATTCCCCCTTCATCCATGATTGAGGTAAACTCCCTTCAACGCTTTACTAGGGAAGATATTCCGTATTCGAAACCTCCTGCACAATGCTTAGATGAGTTTGATAATTATATTGTTAAGCAAGAAAATTTTAATATGAGAGTAGAGAATCATTTAATGGAAAATTCTCGAGCTATTAGTGAATTGCATGATATTGTGGAGAGAACCTCCAATGATGTTAAGATGCTTGTTAAACATTTTCATATGATTCAAACTCAAATTGATCAACTCACTAAAGTGCAAAATGACTTGTTGGGGAATAATTCTAAAGAGAAACATGCTTATGAAGTAACAACTAGAGGCGGTGTCTCTACCCAGGATCCTCTATATCCTGAAGGGCATCCCAAAAGAATTGAACAAGATTCTCAACGCATTGAACCTAGTGCTCATTCTAGGAAGAAAAAGAAGAAGAAACATAAAAATGTTGTAGAATCCTCTGAACCTGTTAATGATCCTAATAGTATTTCTATTTCTGATGCTGAAACTGAAAGTGGTAATGAACATGATAATGATAAAGATAATGATAAGAATGATACTCCTGATAAAGAAGAGGTTGAAGAAGAACCTGAGAAGCATGCTAAAAATAAAAAGTACACTAAAGAAGATTTTATTGCTGAGAAACATGGTAATGAAAGAGAACCTTGGGTGCAAAAGCAAATGCCTTTTCCTGCTAAGAAACTAAAATCAAAGGAAGAAGAACACTATAATAAATTTTGTGATTGGATGAAACCTTTATTCTTGCAAATCCCTTTGACTGATGCTATTAAATTGCCTCCTTATTCAAAGTATATGAAAGATATTGTTACTAACAAAAGGAAAATCCCCAATGAGGAAATTTCCACTATGCTTGCTAATTATTCTTTCAATGGCAAAGTTCCAAAGAAGTTGGGCGACCCAGGTATACCTACTATTCCTTGTTCTATCAAGAATAATTATGTTAAAACTGCTCTATGTGACTTGGGAGCCGGTGTTAGTGTTATGCCTTTTTCTCTTTATAAGAGACTTTACTTAGATAAGTTGATACCTACTGATATATCTTTGCAAATGGCTGATAAATCTACTGCTATTCCTGTTGGTATATGTGAGAATGTTCCTGTTCAAGTTACTACTAACTGCTTGATATTAACTGATTTTGTTGTGTTGGAAATGCCTGAAGATGATAATATGTCTATTATTCTTGGGAGACCTTTTCTTAACACCGCAGGGGCTGTTATTGATTGCAACAAAGGAAAGGTTACTTTCAATGTTGATGATAGGGAGCATACCGTTTATTTTCCCAAGAAGATTGAGAAAGCGTGTGGAGTTAATACTATTTCTAATGTGAGAACTATCAAAGTGGGAACTATTGATTGTCCTATATATGAGCCTAAGGAAGAATATCAAACTCTTGTGATTGGATCCATATCAATACAATTCAAGGTAACATGATTGATTTGAGGTTTATTTCTTCTTATGCTATGTAAAATTTATTTGGTGACAAGACTTGATCAACCTTGTTAACAAATACCTTTTACATGCATAGAGAGGGTAAACAACATCTCTTTCTTCCTCCACTTGCTCTAGTTGCTGTAGCATTTTTAATTTGCAAGGTTCCTTAGTTAATCGAAGATTTCAAAAAATTTCCTGGCCAGTAATAATAAACTAAATACCCAGAAATGTGCGTTTTTCAAAGTTTTCAAAAATTCACAAAAATTATACCGTTGGTCCTATTTTTCGACGAGGCACCTGGGAGCACCAGAGGATGACCTGTGGGGCACCAGAGGGCGCCAAACCACAGGCCGGCGCGGCCAAGGAGGTGGCCGCGCCACCATGTGGTGTGGGCCCCTCTTTGCCCCACTTTGTCATCTCTTTCTCCCAGCACCTTCTCTCTCCCGAAAAAACTCGTACCAAGTTCCTCTCTCTCGCGTTTTTGATCCAGAGCTCCAGATTTCTCGATCTCTTTGCTCAGCCCAGATTTCTTGCTAAAATTTGGCACATTTGCTCCTTGGTATGTGACTCCTCCACCCATCCAAGTAGAATTTTGTTTGGTTGAGTATATCTTGAATATTTTGCTGCTGTAGGTAACATGTTTAGTGAGCTTGCATGCTTGTTCTAAGTGGTAGAAACTAGTTTTGATGCATGATTAGTACTCTAGCAAGTTCCTATGGTAGTTTCCCTCAATTATATGTCACCAAATCAAATTTTTATATTGTTTGTTGAAATTTCAGAAAATGGAGTGGAATAGATATCACTTGAAACAGCAAGAATTGGAAGTCCAACAAGTTATGAGAGTCAATCGTGAAGAGGGAGTATACCCCTTTTACTACCCATGCGCGGATTTTATGAGAAGCGCGGGAATACTTGAAGATGTTCAAAGTCTAATTTCTCGTGCAGGGCTGAGTGACTTTGTTGAAGGAGAGCCAAGACAATATGTAAAATTAACTATGTCTTTTGTGCAGGACTTCAAGTTCAATTGGTCGCGATCTAACCCCACGGTCCAGTATAAAATTTACAATAAAGCTGTCAACTTGCCATTTAATGCTTTTTGTGCATCAATTAGAGTACCGCAATGGGGGTCATGCGAGAAGATAAGGGGATCGCCGCAAGAACTCTTGGACCTCTTCAAGATGATTTGCGATGGAAGGAGATTCTTAGGGGATAATGGTAAAATCACCAGTATTCAGCTCCCGGCTATCCGCTACTTTGCCTATTTTATTACCAAATGCGTTCTTGCTAAAAAGATTGGTGGTAAACTTTCTATCCCGGATTTGGCTTTTCTAGCTGCGGCACTGCAAAATAGTAAGACTTATAATTTGGGGGCATTGATAGCTTATAGACTTGCTACTAACCGTGAGAAAGGTGGAATTTGTGGAGGTCTCATCGCCTCTCGTTTACTAGCTTTTCATAATGTAGAACCTCATCATTTTGATATTCCATTCCCCATAGAAAAACTTGACATAGCCTCTATGATTAAACATGAATTTGTTTCAGATTCCTCCAACTTGGGTAACCTGTTTTACAAGATGACATTTTATAAGAAAGTCTGGAGAATAACTAAGAAAACTGAGAAACTAGTAAGATTGCTGCTGTTTTGTCTAACCTTGATTCCAGGGGAGATTGGTCGGTCACAGAAGGTGCACTGGATGCACACATAGAGAGAGGAGGTCAACATGCAAGAGACGACACGGAGGTCGAGGAGCACCTCGACTCATCATCCGATGCAGCAAGTTCCTCGCATCAACATGGTGGATATGCGGAGCCTCCACGCTTTTCTTTTGCACAGGAACTTTACTATGACTACTCCATGGACTACCCACCGGCGAGGAACAACGACCCTCGTTGGGGTTGAACTCCACTTAGGCCAAAAGCCTAAGCTTGGGGGGAGGTATACCGGCATCACTCATTCTTTGCATATTATGATTGCTGGATACTTGTACATATTTGTTTTGTTCGTTTGAGTGGTTTTCTAATGAGAGGAAGATGATATTTGGGGAAGTGCTGCCTGAAAACAGATTCTGGACTGTTACTAGAAAAATTCGTGCGCACAGCCAGAGCGTTATTTTGAGCTGCCAATTTTTGTGCAGGTTCCCCAGGTTGTTATCTAACTTTCATTAGTTGAACACTTTTCGAGCTGAGCAACGTAAGATTTTTGTAAAAATCGATTTCTGTACTGCTGTCAGGTTTTGGCAGATTTCTGCCATCTCGCTTTTCTGTATTTCTTTTAGTTTGCTATTTCTTGTTTTTGTTTTGTTTCCTTCCCAAAACACAAAAAGACCAAAAATATTTCTGTTGTTTCTCTTCACCATTTGTTTGCTTTGGTTTCTTGCATTTGTTTCACTTTATTTGCTATTGCTAGTTTGCTATAAGAAAACCCAAAAAGATTTTGCTTTGTTTGTTTGTTTCCTTTTGTTCTTGTTTCTAATTCGAAAACACCAAAAATATTTGCTGTTCTTCTTTGGTTTGTAAAGTTCTTTATGAGTTCAATGGTCTTCGGTGGCTGGAGCGTGGTTTTCATTTCATATTATCCAAGCTACACAAGTGAAAAGGCAATAATGACGATCTACGACAATCTGATTGTGGTGAGAGGCTGGTATGAACTCTATTTGTTTTCATTTTTGTACATATACTCATCCATGTGAGCATGCTTAGTTGGTTCATGTGAGGTATATGTTATCTGAGAAAGTCTAGTAGTTTATGATCTCTCATGTTTAGCTCCAATCTATTAATATGAGTAGCATGTCATGGATGTTTGCTTGCATTGTTTTATTCATAAGTAAGTATGGCATTGTGGTATCCTCCTCTGAGTAATTCATTTATATCGACTTGGCACATGCTCACGCATGCATATGACTGAACCAAAGTCAATTAAGCCTCGATGATTTATATTGCTTCAGAGCTCTTGTATCACTTTTATGCCTCCGTTAATTTATTTTGCCGCAAGCATGATTATGACAGTTACTGCTCTCTTGATTTGTCGCTCCCTAGTCTATTGCTAGCCTTCACTTGTACTGAGCGGGAACGCTGCTCGTGCTTCCAAACACCTGAAAACCAAGTTGTTCCAAAGTGTCCACCATAAATACCTATGCATGGCATTTCAAACCATTCCAAGTAAATTCTCATGCGCTGCCTTTAAAACCTTCAAAATGCTTCTCAATTTGTGTTTATGTTTCATAGCTCATGAGGAAGTATGTGGTGTTTAGCTTTCAACCTTGTCATTTACTTTTGACGGACTCTCATATGGACTAGTGGCACATCCGCTTATCCAATAATTTTGCAAAAAGAGCTGGCAATGGGATTCCCAGTCCCGAATTAATTAACTTAAATAGACACTCCTCCATGGTTTGTGATTGTTGGACGGCACCCGAAGGATTCGGTTAGCCATGGCTTGTGTAAGAAAAGGTTGGGGGGAGTGTCATCATCATAATAAAACTAAAATAAAAAGGCACTCCTTCATGGTATGAGATTGTTGGCAGGCACCCGAGGATTCGGTTAGCCATGGTTTGTGTAAGAAAGGTTGGAAGGAGTGCCAAATAAATATGCAATAATTCATGGGAGCCGCTCTTGAAAGTCCGGTTGGCGAGGTAGTTGGTGTACCCATTACCATTCGTTGACAACAACAAACACCTCTCAAAATAATTTTACTCCTGTCTTTATAAAAATGAAAAGCTCTAGCGCATGTTAATCCCCTCGCTTCCTCTGCGAAGGGTCAATCTTTTACTTTTATGTTGTGTCTCCATTATTTCTTTGAGCACTATCTTGAGAGCGCAACTGTCATTCTTAGTATAATATGCTTGTCTCAAAATATGATTGATTGTGGTATAACTTTGATGCATTTATCTTTTGACAATCACTACTTCTAGTCTTTCTATGAACTCCAGAGGTGCCCGTGCATTTATGTTTTGCCAATCAAATACAGGCAAGCGAGATACCACTTTATCATACTCTCTTATGAACATTGCAATCCTGCTTATATACATGATTCATGATGCTTATTATTAATTGTTGGTACCTCTCCATGATTGACATAGCTCTTAGATGATTTTATTTGCATGTATCTCATTATGAATTGCTTAAGTACTAGCCATAGCATGAGAATATATACATCATATGAGCAAATGTGTTCGTGAAAGTTCTTTTATCGCTCAGTTGTTAACTGAATTGCTTGAGGACAAGCAATAAGCTAAGCTTGGGGGGAGTTGATACGTCCAAAACGTATCTACTTTTCCGAACACTTTTGCTATTGTTTTGCCTCTAATTTGTGTATTTTGGATGCAACTAACACGGACTAACGCTGTTTTCAGCAGAATCGTTCGGTGTCTCGTTTTTGTGCAGAAATCCAACTTTCGGGAAAATCCTCGGAATTTATGCAGAAGGCCCTATTTTCCCAGAATAATGACGGAGCCAGGAGGACAATTAAGGTGGAGGCCCGAGGGCCCCACACCATAGGGCGGCGCGGCCTGTGGGGCCGCGCGGCCCCGTGGTGTGGCCCCTCGGCCGGCCTCCGACGCCCTCCTTCGGACTATTTATCGGCCTCGACCTAAAAACGCACGAGAGAGAGAAGTCGAAGTCGCCGTAAACCCTCCGTAACGCCGCCACATCGCGAAACTCCGTCGCGGGAGCCGAAGTCTCCGTTCGGCACTCCGCCGGACGGGGAATTGGAGGAGATCATCGCCGCCATCACCGCCAACACCTCTACATCAACCAGCCATGTTTCCCCCATCCATGTGTGAGTAATTCCCCCGCTGTAGGCCGAAGGGGATGGTAGGGATTGGATGAGATTGGTCATGTAATAGCATAAGATTGTTAGGGCATAGTGCCTAGTGTCCGTAATTGGTACTTTGATGATATTGTTGCAACTTGTTATGCTTAATGCTTGTCACTAGGGCCCGAGTGCCATGATCTCAGATCTGAACATGTTATTGCTTCATCAAGATAATCATTGTTTATGGTCTTACCTATAAGTTGTATACACATGTCGCTGTCCGGAACCAATGGCCCCGAAGTGACAAGAATTGGGACAACCGGAGGGGATGGTAGCGATGTGAGGATCACATGTGTTCACGGAGTGTTAATGCTTTGCTCCGGTACTCTATTAAAAGGAGTACCTTAATATCCAGTAGTTTCCCTTGAGGCCCGGCTGCCACCGGCTGGTAGGACAAAAGATGTTGTGCAAGTTTCTCATTGCGAGCACGCACGACTATATATGGAACACATGCCTATTGATTGCTTTGTACTTGGACACCATTTTATTATTATCTGCAAATGCCCTGCTATGATTGTTACATGAGTTTCTCTCATCCATGCAACGCCCGTCATCCGTCCCCGTGCCTACAGTATTTTAATCCTGCTGTTTACTAAAATCACTACTGCTGCCTTTGTTACTCTGCTGCTGTTATTTCACTACTGCTACTGCTATAAAACTGTTACTACTGATAAACCCTTGCGAGCAAGTTTGTTTCCAGGTGCAGCTGAATTGACAACTCCGCTGTTAAGGCTTCCAAGTGTTCTTTGTCTCCCCTTGTGTCGAATCAATAAATTGGGTTTTACTTCCCTCGAAGACTGTTGCGATCCCCTATACTTGTGGGTCATCACGCCGCCATCGTCCGATCCGGGAGACCCGGGTCTAGGATTTCCCCCGGAGCAGCCCATGCGAAGAAACGCAGGCTGCAGAGACAATGCCTTCAACAAGGTAACGACGAAGCACGCCGCCATCATCCGCCATGACCGAAGTCCGACCGGCTTTCACCGCAGCTGCGCCTCGCCATCGGGGGCTTGGCGACGGATCGCGAGATTCGCCACGGCTAGCCACACAACTAGCCTATCTCCTCCGGTGAGAGAGAAGACCACCACCGCGGTGCCACGGCCAGTGGCACCAGACGCCCGTCACCTACCACCAGGTCGACAGCGTCTCCGCCATCCAGGGCCGCCGCCCTTGGTGCCGTGGTCCCAAACCTTGAGGAGGAGCAGTGCGAGATCCATCTCCATCACCGCTGGCCCGGCGATGCGGAGGCTAGGACGGAAGGAGAGGATCGCGCCGCCAGGTTCCGGGTCCGCTCCGCCGCCCCCATCACCGCCCGCCCGAAGGCCGCGGCGAGGAAGAGGAGAGTCGCGCCCCCAGATCATGGCCACGCCGCCGCCACCATCACCGACCGCCCGGCCAGGGGCCGCGCCGCCAACACCCTCCACGGGCCGGGGCCATCCCCCCATGCGGAGGCTAGCCTCCATCCGCCGCACGGAGAGATCACGCGAGGAGCCCCACCGCCCCAATCACCGGCCGCGCCCGGATTTGCCGGCGATGGCCTCCGGGGACGACGAGGAGGGTGGGAGGGGGAGGGGAGGACGGCGGCGGTGGCTAGGGTTTGCCGCCCCAGGTCGCCCAGGAGGGGGGCGACCCGAGCGGTTGTAACTGTCCAGTCACAACAGACGTGTAACTACTGATGGGCCAATCAGCTGCCACATCACAAAATGTGGTGATGCAAAATGATATAAGTAAATCAATTTGCCAAAAATTTACATCAGGAAAAACGTTCGCTGCAAAATACATCACCGCCACCGCCGGCCATGCCACCTCCAATTTTAACCATGAATGATGGTCACAAATGTATTAGCAACAAATAAAACTAAATGCATCATTAAGATCATCGCGCACATATAAAAATGGTCTTGACATCCACATTGCATAGCATATAAAATAGTTCACCATCGACATAGTTTACCAGAAACACATTCGAAATGCATAGTTCATAGTATAAAATAGTTCATCGACATAATGGACCACAAACACATAGTACATGGACATACTTCATGCATCATTGTCATTGTTGACCTCATTTGCATGTACATGCCATGGTGTCAGTAGCAACAAAAGTGTTGTCTCCGCCCATGCCACCTCCATTGCCGCTGCTCATGCCACCTTGTCCATGCCAATTCTTCCACCCGAACCGCTGGCCATGGCACCTCCCATTGCTCCTCCAAAGCCACCAACCATGCCACCAGCGCCGGCTCGTGGCTATGAAAACAACCATTTTTATTCGTGTTTAAATCGCATATTAAGTCAAGAAATTGATGAAATATCTCTCTAGCCTTGTTAATAATGACTAATTATTGCACAGATGTGCAAATCCTTGTTTTCAATGGTGTAGTACGGAAAAACAGATTTTTATCGCAAAATCTGGAGGAAAAAAAGGAAAGAATCATGAGTTGCCAATACTCACAAGTCAGGTGGGGTCCAAGAGGCGCATCCAGAGGTGTTAACGAGCCTGGAACTGCCTTGGCCTGGTCAATGGAGTAACTTTCGTTAATACGTCCATATATTTCGAGACTCCAGCGAGCGCACAAAGAGCCGACTTTCTCATATTGCATCAGAAACACCCCGAGGAAGATCCACCGCCTTTACCACCACCATAGTTCATCATCTCCATTTCCATCTCATCTAATAGTCATAGCCATAGCTTATAATTGGGATCTCCTCGTGATTGGCGACCTTGTAAGGATATTTGGTATTGATCTAAGTAATTCTACAATGTTTTCTATCATTAATCTTGTTATTATGAGTGAGCAGTCTTCACGGACTGCGGGTTAAGGATTAGCTTCGTAGCAATTATGTGCATCTAATTACATCAAAATATTTTGTGGTGATTTCATGGGATATTTTTATTTGTATCATTGTCTCTTACCTCAATTCAAGAACTTTTCAGGTACCCAAGCCCCGAGGATTAATCAAGGTTCGATGTGAGATATGTGGTAAACGGCCCCTACGCGTGAAACCCAGTGACAACAAGGGGTACAGTAATCGTTTAATGATCCACTTGGTAACAACGGTAACATCATCTTTATTAATCCTTTGGTTCGTATTTTACTTAATAATCGTTCATAGCCCAATGCTTCGTGGTATAACGGTTGAACCGATAAACTATATTTTATGCTTGTGGCTCGCAGGGGCTATAGTATTTATGGATGTGCTGCCCACAAATCCTATCTATTTTAGATAATTTACATATGAATGTACTTAACTTTATCGTTATCTCATATATATGCATAGCTGCGTGTGAAACTTCAACCCTAGCTTATCTCCATCCATCGACACAAACCAAGATACAAAATAAACTGGAAAAGTCTCGCAAAAAGTTAAAATAAACTGGCACGTCTTGTAGATGTTTCTTAACCAAGAACAAGTGCTTCCCAAGGCTCGATGAACCTAGGTCTTCTAGGGTAAAAGCTACTATACTGCATCCGTAATCCGGATCGAAGGTCAACCTTTTTTCTAGCATTGTTGTTGGGAAAGCAATTTCATTATCCTGGTGAGGTTACTAGAGACCTTGTTAGTTTTTTTTTTAGTTTATTTATGATTATTAATTTACTTGTTATCTATTGAAAACCCAAAAAAGTTAGTTACTTGTTTTATTAATCACCTTGTTGCGAAACACCCAAAAATTATCACTATGGCACAAAATAATCTTGGGTATTATGCTACCCCTAATGATGATTTTATGCATGCACCTGCCACTAAGCCCGTTATCACGAAGAACTATGAAATTAAGACTAAATTTTTAAGTTTAGTTCAAAAGCACCAATTTGGATGAAGTTCGTTTTGTTCCTCTGTGCATCTCCCAGCTCATCTGTTGAGGATTCAACGTTGCACTTTAATATATTTACTGAGATACCCGATATGATGCGCATAAAGGATGTTGGCCCCAATGTGGTCAAGTTGCATTTAATTCCTTTCTCACTTATAGGAAAGGCAAATTATTGGTTGCTAGCTTTGTATAAAGGAATTATTACTTCATGGGAGGAATGCACTAATATTTTTATGACTAAGGTTTTCCGTTCAGCTAAGACTATGAAACTTTGATCTAAAATTAGGCAGGAAGATTGCGAGCCACTAGCACTTGCATGCCAGAGGATGAAGGAATCCATAATGAGCTGTCCCAGCCATGGGATGGAAGGATGGTTACTTATCTATTTATTTTATAATGGTCTTAATCTTATGTCTAAGTCTATAATTGTTACTCAGCTAGAAGCACATTCATGGGAAATACGGTAGATGTCGCAGAACAACTTCTTGATGATATGCAGAGCAACCATGCCCAATGGCATGTAGAAAGATCCTCCTCAGTAAACGTGAAATCAATCACCGAGGGGAAAAATGGAGAGCTTACTGCAAATGCAGATGAGCTATTAAATATTATCAAGGGTCAGGAAGATACCCAAGTAAATGCCATCACCAATACTAATGTTATAGAAGTATACTTCATTGCCCATAATCCTTATAATCCTACATGGAAGAGTCAAAATTATGGCTCAAACTTTCAAAAGCAATATTGTAATCATGTAAGTGCTCCAAACAACAACAATTTTAATAATAGTAATGGAGCAAACCATGGCAATCTCCAACTTGAGAATTATTTCACATCATTTTTGCAAGTTCAAAATGAACCAAATAATATTCTTCGAAATCATGGAGAACCATGATGCAATTGTTCGTAAATCGTCTAATCAAGTTGTTCCTATTAGAAATGATGTGCACGCTCTATAGGAGAGAACAAAGACCGTGGAGGCACAATTGGGCAAAATATCTGAGAGCCAAACTCTCATACTTGCAAGGTTTTGCAGGAAAGCCCAAGCCAAATCATGTTGAAGAACTCAAGATGATAAGGGTTGAAAACAAATATGATTTCACTAAAGAGCTAGATTATAGCAATGTTCCATCTCGAGATTACACCGTGGAAGATCTCATTATTATAATCACCATGAAGGATCCCGGTATTAAAGAAGGTGATGAGACCATATACTGACAATTCATAAATGAAGTGGCCATAAAGGTAGGTTTTTGTTCCGTTTTTGTTGTTTTATTTTTGCATGCTAATAAGAGTGTTCAAAGATCCTATGTAGAGAGGAGAAGAACAGGTAAAATCTCGCTCCATTTTATTCACTAGCTTGTGGCCAATGGACTGCTAGTGTTATCATATATTTTTACTGACATTTTTGAAGTCTAGTTGATGTGCAAAGGCATGCAAAAAGTTTGTTGAGGAAAATCAAGTTTTGCATATTTACAGGGGCTTTATCGACCATCGGTACGGGCAGAGATGTTGTACCACATCGCGGATGAGAAGATATTCTGATTTTTATTGAAGGAGACTCAGGTTTTAACGAGCGCCAGTACAGACACACCCGACCATACCGCGCGCCCGACTGTTTCGGAAGAAAAACATCAAAACTACACAGACTGCGAGCGTAACAACCACTAGTACGAGCACACGCAGTTGTACCGTGTGCATGTACCAAGTTCATTGCCTATGAGAATGACCAACCCTCAGGTAATGGAACTCGGTACGGGTGGGCCGCAAATGTACCGCCTGCCTGTACCACGAATCGACCGCCATATGCACGTTCAAGGAGGAGGTAACTCTAACTAAAATCTCCAATATCTCTTTCTTCTTCCTCTCCACCTCAAAACACCTCATTTGTATCTTCACCTCCACCCATTTTTATCTGATTCTTCACACACCAACGACACAAGGTATGTTTCTCCTCCGACCCCTCACTTATTTGCATCAAAACCTTGATATTGATCAATCTCTTGCCATTATCAATCTAGACTAAGGTCTTGCCATGAACTATTTTTCTTAATGAGAGTGATTAATTTGTTATTTAGAGGAAATTATTTTGTAGAATGTGTAGAGGAATATTCATTGCCTATTTCTAGTGGATCAAAAAATTAATTAGATGAAATTATTACTTTTAGATCAACACAAGGAGCCGTTCACGTGCGGTAGCAGCACAAGATGTTACCCTTACATCAATTGGCATCGAGTTCACCAATGGTTTCCACCTCAATCGTTTCAACCATCTCAAGAACCAGGAAATTAAATTCACCAAATGGGCGTGTCCTTATACTCTCAACCAACTAGGCCTTGGCTTTGATTTTAATTTGCTTTGCAACAATGTTGGTTTATTTCATTTTCTCCTCCAGGATGCTGCCACTTATCCCCGGTTGACACTAAAGTTTCTTATCACTTTGTGACACATGGTGGGTCCGAGTTTTGCCTCCGAGGAAGATAGACTGGGATCCGACATCATAGCCTTCCATCTAATGAACCATGAGTATAACTTGTCCCTTGACCAATGTTTCCAATGCTTTGGAAACATCATCGACATCCGCCACACTAGATTCATTATAGATCACGCTAGCTTTCATGATAGATACCCCCCATACATTTATTTCAATAGGATGTGAATCTATGATCCTATTCCTAAGGGGAGTCAAAATGAATGTCCTCCAGTTTGCTATGTGTACTATGTTATTGCTAAAACCTTGCAGACCTATGGTTATTTCATTAGAGTTATGAGGAGGACATGATGATCCTGGCAAAAGTTGTTATCCCAGAATATAACTTAATGCTGAACTTGGGATCTCTTCTCTTATTTTATTTGGCGCATCACTCCTTCCAATCCCGTGGTCCCATTTCTTGCGGAGGAGTGATCCCCGTCCTCGCCAGAGCACTCCATATCAACATAGGTAACTTGCAACCGTTGGTAGGTATTCGTCATCTTGGTTTCACTACTCTTAATTCTTGTGGCATGGTTAGGAGGAGGCAAGGTAGATATTTTCTTAACATGCCTGGAGTTGATCACTTGATCGATGCTCCTTTATCTCACGGTCTATTCTCTATCGAGGATGGACGTTTGCATTATGATGCATAGGTTGAAGAAAATCTATCCCAATAAAAGGTGCCCCCAGAGGATGATGAAGTGGAAGAAGAACAAGCAGAATCCGAGCAGGAGCAGCAGCCGCCAAACCCCTACACCACGTATGAGTACATGTACGCGCTTGAAGGAAACATTGAGAATATGAGCAACCTCGCCATCAGCCTACGAAACTCCACCGCACACTTCTCGTCCCAGTTTGACCATTGGAGTAGTTAATGGAAGTTGGAGGACTTTGCTCCACCACCACAATGAGCATCCAGAGGGCTTGCAAAAGCCTAATTAAGCTTGGGATGAGTTCCCTAAGAAATTTGTTTATATAATAATGAGGTTGTACTACAGCTCCACGTGAGATTTGAAACACTCGTGTTGGACTTGCTCCAACACTTCATTTTTTCGTTTGTTTTCGTTTTTCGTTTGTTTTCGTTCTTCGTTTCGTTTATTTTTAGTACCTTGATTTTTCCCCAATCCTTTCTTTTCTTTAAACCCAATCTTCAAAAATACAAAATATTTTTTCCTTTTATATTTATTCAAATAAAGTATATTTCCATTTTCCTCTTTACTTTGATATTATTAATGAGAGTGATCTACTACGAGTTTTGAAGGAAGACATCACATGGAAGAGAATTGTGAAGTCACTTACGAGAGGTATGTCTTATATTTCCAACTTTAGAAGTTTAAATTGTGAAGTAACTTGCGAACGATCCTTAGGGCATGTTCAACGCTGGGCTCTTGCATGGGCGCTTGAGTAGAAAAAAGTAAATAAATATCCTAACAGAAAAGGCTAAGCGCCTGGATCTCCAACGGAAAACACTACTGCAGGCGCTAAAATGGTGGAGTTGGAGAACATTTTGTGCGCAAAAGAAGCGGAGCACCCGACATCTATTTTGGCAGCGACGATGGCCGAATTCCGGGAATCAATAGGGAATAGAGCATAAAGGACGCTTAAGATCCTAGCGCCTCCTTTAAGTGCTTGCATTGTATGCCCTTATGAAGGAAACTCTTGGATTTCATCTATTGAGTTGAGTGAACATTTGTAGCAGCAATTATATAATGGTTAAAAGTATGGCACTCTCATGCTCTGCATTGCAAACGGAAGATGAAACACCCTTTTCGACCATGAATGGTTACAAAAAAAAATCGTCCAAGTCTACATAGTCCGATTGAATTCACTAAGTTTGGCATGGTCTTGTTACTACTGAGTCGAAGTTCTTGGAAAGCAAAAGAATAGAAAAGAAGTACTTAATAGTCTTGACGTGGGTGCCAATGAGACACTCCATTTTTATGCTTCTTTCGACATTATCTCTCACACTTAATATGCTAATATGAATTTTTTAAAGTGTTTCTTGAAAAGCTGAGAGTTGACTAGAGGAATTGGAATATTTTCTTCATGTCTAGCTACTCATGCTTATAAAATCTTTATTATGATTGTCTTGATTTAACAAAGCTTGCATGATGTTCATGAGATTACTCTATCTATTCTAAGATTTCAAATGAAACTTGTTTTCTCGTTGTTTCAGTCTAAACATCGAGTTCCTTGTGATTTTTGGTTTCTTGCTTGACGACGATCAAGGTTTAAGCTTCGGGATGTTTATGGCTGTGAAAAAAAATCATTATTCGCATTTTACTCAAATATTAAGTCAAGCAATTGATGAAATGTTTCTCTAGCCTTGCTACTAATGACTAATTGTTGCAAATGTGTGCCAATCCTTGTTTTATATGGTGTGAGATACATCAAATCACATTTTTATGGCAAAATCTAGAGCAAAAATGGAAGAATCATGAGTTTTCAATACTCACAAGTCAATTGTGGTCGAAGAGGCACATCCAGAGGTGTTAACAAGCACTTGAACGGGCGGGGATCGTTCGTACCACGCGCCTGTACCACCTAGCACCGCCTTCGCTTGGTCAAACGGAGCAACTTTCATGAAGATGCCTATATTTTTCGAGACTCCAGTCTTCGCACAGAGAGCCACAATTCTCAGATTGCATTAGAAACACTCTGGGGATGATCCACCGCTTCACCAGCATCACAGTTCATCATCTCCATCTCCATCCCATCTCATTACTTGTAATTGGGATCTTCTCGAGATTGGCGACCTTGTAAGGATGTTTGGTATTGATTTAAGTAAGTCTACAATGTTTTCTATCCTTGATCTTGTTATTATGAGTTAATAGTCCTCACGGGATGTGGGTTGAGGATTAGCCTCTCGGAGCAATTATGTGAATATAATTACATGGGATTGTTGTGTGGTGATTTCATAGGAGATTTGTATTTATATCATTGTCTCTTACCTCAGTCGAAGGACTTGTCATGTACCTAAGACCCCAAGGATTGATCAAGGCTGGAGGTCAGATGCGTGGTAAGCGGCACCTACACGTGAAACCCAATGATATCAAGGGATACAATAGTCATTTAGTGATCCACTTGGGAACAATAGTAACATCATATATCCTAATGCTTTGTTTTGTATTTTACTTAATAATCGTTCAAAGTCCGGTGCTTCGTAGTATAACGGTGAGATCGAAAGATTGTATGCTATGTCTGTGGCTCGTAGGGGCTATAGTATTTAGGGATGTGGTGCCCACAAATCCAATCTATGAATGTGCTTAACTTTATCTTTATGACATATGTATGCATAGTTGCAGGTCGAATTTCAGCAAAGATTTCCTAGGCGTTGGTGGCGACCAAAGTTATCTTGTGCCTAGTGAGGGAAACTCCGCTCATGTTGTCGTGGAAGTGTATCTCCGGGGGGAAATTAGGCAAGGTACACATGAGATTGCGTTTCGATTTGACGAACCTAGAATAATTTGTTGTTTATTCATAATGATGATGTCTTGAAGGTAGACATGAGAGCTCACTCATTATTACTCTTCAAGACATACTTTCCATAGACTCGACCAATCTTTTGATCACTCCTTGAATAACACCTTGATCAACACTAGATCTTCTTCACTTTCTTCTTCTTCTAACCTTGAAGCCAACAAGTATGGCCTATGGATAAATCCCACAAGTATAACTCAATGTAAACATTACTCCATAGGGATTGTCATTAAATACTAAAACCACACATGTGGGTCCATGCACTTTCAATCTCCCCAAGCTTAGCAATTGATGACAATCACATCGAGGGGGTTTATATAAGTAATTTAAAGAACCAAACCGGTTGCACTAACATTAAACACTACAAAAGTACGTGATGTTCCTAGAACAACTATATATAGAGTAAACTCGCCCATAATCTATGCACTTATGAATAAATTTAAATTGTATTGTATACATTGCTAACTATTGTTGTTGGTGGAGTTTCCTCTATGTACTCAACCATGCAAACCAACAAACAAGATAGGACACAAAGAATGAAAGGGAATAGCTTATGCACAACCTAAAGCAAAAAAAAAAACCTTTAGACCCTCAAAATTTCTCCACCGTTGGTATCCATTGCCAAAATGGCCGGTTCCTCAATAAGGTGTTCATTTCTCATAAAATGAGTGAAATCAAATGCAAATATCCAACGATGAATACTCGGAGGAAATAAAACTATATCGATGATTAAAAAAAATTACAAAAAGATAGCATGGTGAAGAAGCTCCAAGAAATGAAGCAAGCAATCACAAGATCCAAATAACCAATTGGACAAAAAAAGATTTTTGATAAAA
Source organism: Lolium perenne (assembly GCF_019359855.2). Lineage (NCBI taxonomy): Eukaryota > Viridiplantae > Streptophyta > Magnoliopsida > Poales > Poaceae > Lolium > Lolium perenne. The sequence continues at coordinate 127,354,731 of NC_067248.2, forward strand.
ACAAAATTGTGCTCCAAAAAAGTAGGGAAGCGCCCCTATGTACATGCACAAATAATATTCTTTTGCATTTGAATACAATATGCACCACATCAAATTTTTACTCCATCTATATCATTTAGAAGTTAGAACACAAACCATGTGGAAGAGCGCATAGATATGAAATAAAGTTTAAAGTTGGATGTTTAATGTAAGCAACAAATAAAGTTTAACGTTGATTGAGCATTTAAAAAAACAACGTAAGCAAACTCTCAAACTCTCAGTGGAAGATGGTGTGAGAGAGAAGGCAAAGCTAAGTACATGCTCTTTTATTTTCCTCTTTAATTAAATCCGAAAAATACCTTCCTCTATTTTATTTGCTTGCTAAGTGTTGATGAAGTTGTGGCATTTCCACGGCAGCGTCACATTGGCACAGTTTTCTTTTCTTTTTTATTTTGTATTACTTACACACCATTGTCTCTGACAAACAACTTCGTCGAGTTGACAAAAAAAAAATCATTTGAGGATAGAACCACTTTTTTCGGAGAGCCAAGTCACTTTTGTGGAAAAGATTACACTTGCACTTAGCTAAATAGCCCAAATTGGAATGGAAATCCAAATTACAAAACCTAAATTCGAATCGCAAATAGTAGGTGGTAACATCATCACACTACTTACAACACAGACAGATTCACGTACGTTTCCGACCATGTACATTTGTACAGAAGTCACATGAAGAAAGGAAGCCTCTACAGACCGCAGATGGGCAGGTCGAGCGGCGGCGGCACCGTGGACTCGAGCTCGGCCTTGCCGTCCTCCACCACCAGCGCCATGGCGAGCCCGCCGGTGAGATGGGCGTCGATGTGGCAGTGCACCAGCCACACGCCCGGGTTGTCCGCCACGAAGCGTACCACGGCCCACCCGCCGACGGGCACGCCGATGGTGTTCCGGCTGGGCGGATCGACCATGTTGAACTTGGCCTCGTCCCGCCTCGGGTTGTAGTTGCCGAACCCCGTGGCGAGCACGTAGAAGTGGTACCCGTGGATGTGCATCGGGTGCTCCTCGGTGGCGAAGATGCCCGTGTCCTGGAATACGATCTGTACCACGGCGCCGAACTTGACGCGGTACAGCCGGGTGCCCTTGACGGGCTGCCACAGCGCGCGCGGGACGTTCTGCGAGGTGAAGTCGAAGATCACCGGCGGGGACGCCGGGAAGTCCTCGGTGAAGACGCCGGGGATGTGGTGGTAGTGCGCCTGCAGCAGCGACACGGTGTTGGGGAGCTGGAACGAGACGTTGTTCATGCTCGCGCCGAACCGGGTGTTGTTGGGGCCCTGGCAGAACGGGCCTGGCCGGCAATTGAACAGGCCGAACCCGATCGTGGTGAACACCTCCTGCGTCACTGGTCCGGGCACCTTCACCGGCCCCGGGCTCCGGATGCTGTTCGAGAACATGGTCGCCGCGTTCGTGTCGTTGTTCGCCGGCATATACGGGAGCATCGGTCCCGGCCCTGTGCGCCCCGGATGGCCCGAGGATCGGGGACGACCCTGTGGGCTGTTGGCGGCGCCGGTGCTGGTTTCGGCGCTGCCAGGTGCGTTCTTGTACTGGAAGATGGCGGTGGCTGTGGTGTTGTCGAAGGGGACGCCCTGGGCGGAGGCATAGACGCGGGCGGCGAGGTAGTAGCGGCCAGGGGCGGCATTGGCGGTGACGAGGACGTCCGTGGTCTGGCCGGGGCCGACGAGCACGACGTTGGTAGCGAAGGGCTTGGTGTACTGAGCGTCGGCGGCGACCACGGTCATCTTGTGGCCGGCGAGGGAGACGAAGAGCTCGGAGTTCATGGCCGCGTTGATGATGCGCAGCAAGTTTGTCTCGCCGGCGACCACTGGAATGATGCTCGTCTCTGTGGTGATGTGCAAGCACGGTACCAAATGTTTAGTGAAGAGATCATGCAAGGCCAACGTGTCAGCAGTAATTTCTGAACAAGCAAGGTAATCGATCCCTGATAAACGAAAGGGAACGGCGGACACACGTACCTTGGCTGGAGCACGGGAGGAAATCTCCGGGCTGGCCGTTGATGAGGATGGTGTCGGAGATGTTGGGCGGCGCGCCGGTGATCATGGACTGCCTGATCACCGAAATGGGGTCCCTCCTCCACCACTCCGCTGTGCACACAAACACAGATCAGAAACTAAGCTCATATGACATGATCAAATAACACCGATCAAGAAAGAAACATACCGAGCAGGACGGGGAACTCCTTGGCTGGCTTGGGGAACGGGTATGGCAGCCCCTTCTTGGGGTGGATGATGAGCGCGCCGTGGACGGTGGCACGGAGCCAGGAGCTGTGCGCGTGCCACCACAGTGTGCCCTCCTGCCCCTCGGTGGTGTACCGGTACGTGTAGCTGGAGCCCGGCCGGATGGGGCACTGCGTCACGAACTCCGGCCCGTCCGCCCACCCGTTGCGCAGCTGCCGGAGGCCGTGCCAGTGGAGGGTCACGTTGTACTGCGCCATGTTCACCGCCCTGATCACCAGCGTGTCGCCGCTGTTCACCTCGATGGTTGGCCCCGGGAACTGCCCGTTCACCGTGATGATCTTGTTCGTCTGGCACAGCCGCTTCACCACCGTCTCCTGGACCTGCGTGCATCACGACGGCGACGAGCACAAACACCAGGAAGATTAAGCACTAGCTAGGGATCAAACTCGATCAATTGAAGAAACAGCAGGAGCAAGTGTCGCTCCAAGACGTACCACGAACTCGTAGAAGCGCTCCTCGGCGAGGGTGCTGGGCATGATGAACGAGAGGAGAGCAAGAGCGGAGAGGCAGCAGCAGAAGAGCCTCGTGGCCATGGTCGCCTGCATTGCTCTTCCCGTGGCTACCTCTGCTCGACTGGTTCTGTGACTGCTAGGCGCTGCTGTGTTGTCTTGATGACAAAACGAAATGCGACACGGGCGACTATATATAGAGGTCGCTGGTCGCCGATCAAGGTCGATAAGCTAGCTAGCTGCTGAATTAAGCGCGGGCTGGGGTCGGTCAGTCAGTGCGGTTGTTTGAGATTTGGAAGATTAGGTTACGATTCCGTGCGATTCGTTGCCGCTTCCCTCCCTGCTCCATGGTTCAAAAATCAAAATGCTGACGGGGAGTTGTTGCACCCACTGGCGCCATGCGTTGCGTTTCACCATGCTCATGTTCATAGGAAGTGGAAATTGTTCCTACTCCTAACTCATGCAGAACTAGAGATACAAAGATCGGCTGGTGGAACAGCGACCACATTAACTCGGTCAATCGACAAGGTAGATATATCGCTGAAAAGGGATTCGTTTCCGCAGAGATGACCGATTCGTTACTGCAACGTCTCCCCGGAATGTATTGTTCATCGGTAATCTAAAGCCACGGCACTAAGAGCATCTCCAGTCGCGTCTCTCAAACCGTCCCCAAACGGTATCGGATTGAGCGTTTGGGGACGTGTTTTGTTCGTGCGGTGTTTGGGAACGTCGCTCTCCAGCCGCGCCCCCCAAACTCGCCCCCAATACTTAAAAATTAATTTTAATAGATAGAAGAAAATTCTTTACTAATATTCATATCGGTGCAACATAAACAAATTACATATAAAAACTTCAAAAAAAACATAATCAAATTACATATAAATTATTTTAAACTACTACTTCTTCTTCTTCTTTGATGATGGCCCCGCCTCGTCGTCCTCATGACGGGGGCGGTTCCTGCTCGTCACCTCTTCTGAAGAGGCGGTGTAGGTCGACGCGTCGGAGAAACTTGTGTCCTCCTCGTCGTCGCCGGTGCTCACCGGCTGCTCCTTGGCCTTGGCCTTGGCCTTGGCCTTCGCTTTCGCGTCCGCCTCCGCCTCCGCCTTCGCCTTCGCACGGGCACCACCGCCGTCGCCTCCTCAGACCCTTCCTGCTCCGCCTCCTCCTCCACATCCTGCCATTCCTCCGCGTTGTCCATTGGCGGCGGGGAATCATCGCCGCTGTTGGGCGTCTGGACTCTGTCCCACCAATGGCGCCATCTTGCCCTCGCTGGAGGTGTCAGATGGAATGTCAGAGATGTAGCTCATCGTGAGGAGAAGTTTAGATGAATGGCGGCCAGTTGAAGATCCGAAAGCACCTACGTACGGGTCTTATTGAGCGCGGATGAACGGCGGCGCAGAAGTCGAAGAGAGCGGCGGTTGCTCTTCCGAGGAGTTCGCGCAACAACTGCATCGTCGCTACGTAGGCGGCGGTTGAGCGTCCGAGCCGCTGACGCGTCGGGCCCGCGCCTCCTCGCCTCTCATTTCGTTGTGTCCGGCGTGCCCAGAGCGTCCCCTATGTAGCGGAGACGGGCTCGGGGCGCCGGACACCGTATTGAGCCGTGCCGGATAAAATGGATTTTGGAGCACGCGGCTGGAACGTTTTTTTTTGTCCGTCGCGTCCGAAATCGCTTTGGGGACGGTTACTGCTCTTACTATGGATCGGAGGGTCTAGTAGTTATCTAGTGTCAGACTGAGCTGGATCAGTGCAAAAGTATGGATCTAAACATTCTTCCAATAGAAGAATCAAAGCTTGTTTGACCTAGTATCACAGACAAGTGTGCCACTGGAAAATCTGAACCTGAAACAGACTGAAAACAAAAACAGTTACCAAGACAGTGCGCGCATCGGGCACCAGTTCAGCTGGAAAGCGCGACGCCTTTAACAATAGACAGTGAGAATTTGCAAAGTACGATCTCTCTCACGAGGAAGTCAAATGTCCCTCTTTTTCCCACGCCAACTGAGCAATTCCTCAGATTTCAGTGTTTAGGTGGCCAGGAGGCGACGCAGGTGCCATATGATTAGTTAGGGTCATTCAACAGCTTACGTACTAATTTCTAGCTCGTAACCATTAACTAATAGTAGTGACTTTCTCAGACAAATAACTAATCTCTCTCGACGGTCGCATCGCAGCACAGAGAAAGGAACATGTGTCGTCAGCATTTGTTAGGGAAATCCATCTGAAAGTATCCCATGCAATCTTATGAGTGAGATACGTACTATGAACTGCTCCCTCTGTTTTAAAATAGTCTACATTTTAATCCCAAAATTTGTTCTAAAATACTTTACATTCCAGCTTTTAGTCAACAGCAATACAGAAAAAAATATAATTTTGCTTCTTTTATTGGAGGTTGTTATTTTCAATTTAGCTTGAATTGATTGTTCACATATTTAAGTAGTACTAATAAATACAATATTAATTTATCTATTTTTTTAGAACATAGACTAAATCAGAACAGATGAAGTACGAAGGATTCAAATGCTTCCTCAGACTGATTTACAACATACAAACTGTTATGGCGTTTTTTTTTTTCCCTTTGGGATGGCAAGATCTCTTTTATTTGCAGAAAACCTTCAAATGCATATTGGAGTCACCACGTCGGTGCCGCCTTCTCCATCACCATCTGCAGCAACTTTTCATCATCCCTCACTCTAATTTCAAAAATGATGTAATATATTATTTTCTCATGATCTATTTTATCTCTATGTTGATATTTGAGTAGTGACTTGTTTATGACAATTATGGTATAGTTTAGAGCATCTTCAGCCGTATCCTCCAAAGCGGCCCCCCAAAAGCATTTGGGGCTCGTCGGACAAATTTTCGTTCCCAGCCGCGCGCCCCAAAGACTCCTTCCGTTCGGCGCCCCGATCCCATCCCTCGGTCCATATGGGACGCTCCAGGCACGCAGGTCAATAAAGCTCAAGTTTTATTTATGAGCTTTTGTATTATGTAATGTTTATATTCTTGATTAAATATTGTATTTGATATTCACTTTGAAATTCAAAGTGATTTGAATTTATAACTTGTGTTTGAATTATGAGTTCATTGTTTATATTGTGTGATGATTATTGTTAAATGTGTTGACACTTATCAAATGCAATCATTCCCCAAAGTAATAAGATACAAAAGAGATCATGTCGAAATTTCCCTAACTCACATTGCCAAACCCTAAGTGCAAAATGAGAGAGAACCTCGATCCCTCTTAGGTTTAGTTGCAATAAAGCGCGAAAATTTCCCCCGTTTTGCGATGAAATGCACATCCCATTTCTAAATCTACCCTTCGTTGTTCCTATGTTCTGGGTTATTACATAAATAAACTTAAATTTTATTGTATATATTGCCAACTACTGTTTTTAGTGGAGTTTCCTCTATATACTCAACCATGCAAAGCAACAAACAAGATAGGACCCAAAGAATGAAGGGTAACAACTTAAGCACAATCTGAAGCAAAAAAATCCAATTCCCTTAAACCCTAAAAAAATTTCCACCATTGGTTTCCATTGTCAAAATGGTCGGTTCCTCAATAAGGTGTTAATTTCTCGTAATATGAATGAAATCAAATGCAAATATCCAACGACAAATACTCGGATGAAATCAAACTATATCGATGATAAAAACTACAAACAAATAACATGGTGAAGAAGCTCCAAGGGATGAAGCAAGCCATCACAAGATCAAAAGAACCCATTGGACAAAAACAAGATATTATAATAAAAACAAAATGGTGCTCCAAAAAAGTGCGGAAACGCCCCTATGTACATGCATAAATAATACTTTTGCATTTAAATACAACATGCACCACATGAATTTTTTACTCCATCTGTACCATTTAGAAGTTAGAACACAAACCATGTGCAAGAGCGCATAGATATAAAATAAAGTTCGACGCTTCAAATAAATGACTGAACAACATGTAAAAAGACAACGTAAGCAAACTCTCAGTGGAAGATGATGTGAGAGAGACAATGCAAAGCTAAGGCGAATTTTTTTTAAATAATACGAAGCAAATACCGATTCCTAGTTGGCAGTGCATGGATTAATTTAGGTTTATTACGAGTGATATCTCCTGGCACTTCTCCCCCATTATTTTCCCGCCACCGCTTTCCCGCCATATCTTCTCCCTCTCCCGTTCACACCGCCGTGTTTCCCTCCCGCCCTTGGCGCCATCCTTCCCGCCACTTCTTCCCGCCATCGCAGCTCATTCGGAATGATATGGATGAATCTGAAGCTGGAGGGCCAACGAGACAATGTTTTCTATGCAATCAATTTGATCATTGGGACACTAATTGTCCAACCTTCGACACTGGCCCAGCAGGAAGGGGGCAGCGAGGCACAAGGGGACGTCGCGGGAGGGGAAGAAACTAGGCGGCGAGGCGCTACTTCGGAACTTATTTGTAATTTATGTAGTGAACAATGAATTTGTAATAAGTATGGAACTACTTTGCAATTTCAAATGTGAAACTATGTTACTGTAATTTATGTAGTGAACAATGAATTTGTAATAAGTATGGAACGACCGGCGGTGCAGCATTCTTGCCCTTCGAGGAGTTGGCACTCTTGCCCTTTGACGATGCAGCTCTCTTTGTCTTGCTGCTAGGCTCAAAGATATCATCGTCGTCCTCACTCTCAGCCGCCCACCGTTCTGGATATTTCAAATCCCTTTCCCTATCTTCTTCATTCTTTCATGTTAGTGACTTCCACTTCTCAATCAACCTGATAAGCTCACACCTTATTTTCCGTGGGCTGCGAGTAGGCATCTTCTTGACTGGATATCCATAGGACCAAGTCTCAAATTTCCTACCCACCTTACAGAGCAAGGTTTTTATAGGCTAGAAGGGATGACTTTCGGCGGGAAGATGTGAGCAGGAAAAATTGGGCAGGAAAAAGTGGTGGGAGATTTGGGCGGGAATAAATGGCGGGAAAATTGGGCAGGAAAAAATGGCGCTCCTCCTCAAAGAACGTTGCCCACGCACGCCGGTGTTTCTTCTCAATCTCCTGGCGCGCCAAATCCGGCTGCTCCGTGTCTATCCAGTGAAAGCATTTGCATAGGGGCGGGGGAGTCTGCAACACAAACAATAACATTAAATCACATTCATAAATAAATTTATGCCTACATAAAATTATATCGAAACATACCGGCGGCCTGGTGGACGACGAAGCTGAACTACGGGGTGGATCATGCTCATAGCTCGCACACATGAAAAATTTCATGCCGAACCAATCGGAGAAATCCTCCACTTGCTTAACATTAGCAAGACGGCCGCACCAACACCGCTCCGCAGTCACACTCGGGGGCAAACTTGCAGCCTTCGCCTTCACCGGCCTAAACTCCTGGTCAGAGAACGGCACACTCATGATGGCTAAGGGTGAGCCAACAGAAAAAAGAGAGGATAGAAGCACTTGTGCAGCAATGAGTGTCGATGCCTGCTTTTATAGGGAAAAATCCGAGAGCGTGGCGGAAAATATAGCGGGAGATGGTGGCGGGATAAATTTGGCGGGAGATGGTGGCGGGAAGGAGTGGCGGGAAGGATGGCTGGAAGAAGTGGCTGGAAGGGTGGCGGCAAGGGCGGAAGGGAAACACGGCGGTGTGAGCAGGAGAGGGAGAAGATATGGCGGGAAAGCGGTGGCAGGAAAATAATGGGGGAGAAGTGCTAGGAGATATCACTCGTAATAAACCTAAACTAAATTCATACACTGGTCGGATAGTAGCTGGCCGATCGGTCGGTAGCTGGCCAATTAGTCTGTAGCGCAGCAGCCGACTGGGAATCGGCCTGCTACTGACCGATCGGTCATTAGCTAACCGACCAGATCACACTTTTGCACTTTTTTGAAATCGCGCGCTATTTCTAGAATTAAATAAAAAAATCGTATTATTTAAAAAAAATTCGCCAAAGCTAAGTACATGCTCTATTATTTTCATCTTTAATTAAATCCGAAAAATACCTTCCTCTATTTTATTTATTTGCTTGCTAAGTGTTGAAGTTGTGGCATTTCCAGCGTCACGTACTTTTTGGCACAATTTTCTTGTCTTTTTATTTAGTTTTATTTTGTATTACTTACACACCGTGGTCCCTGATAAACAATTTGGTGGAGTTGATAAAATAATCATTCGAGGATAGAACCACTTTTTTTTGAAGAGCTCGATGTAATACCTCAAGTCACTCTTGTGGAAAAAAATTACACTAGCACTTAGCTAAATAACCCAAATTGGAATGGAAATTCAAATTACAAAACCTAAATTCAAATCGCAAACAGTAGGTGGTAACATCTCACAATACTTACAACAGAGACCGATTCACGTACGTTTCAGACCATGTACATTTGTACAGAAATCACAGGAAGAAAGGAAGCCTCTACAGGCCGCAGATGGGCAGGTCGAGCGGCGGCGGCACCGTGGACTCGAGCTCGGCCTTGCCATCTTCCACCACCAGCGCCATGGCGAGTCCACCGGTGAGATGGGCGTCGATGTGGCAGTGCACCAGCCACACGCCCGGGTTGTCCGCCACGAAGCGTACCACGGCCCAGCCGCCGACGGGCACGCCGATGGTGTTCCTGCTGGGCGGATCGACCATGTTGAACTTGGCCTCGTCCCGCCTCGGGTTGTAGTTGCCGAAGCCCGTGGCAAGCACGTAGAAGTGGTATCCGTGGATGTGCATCGGGTGCTCCTCGGTGGCGAAGATGCCCGTGTCCTGGAACACGATCTGCACCACAGCGCCGAACTTGACGCGGTACAGGCGGGTGCCCTTCACGGGCTGCCACAGCGCGCGCGGGACGTTCTGCGAGGTGAAGTTGAAGATCACCGGCGGGAACGCCGGGAAGTCCTCGGTGAAGACGCCGGGGATGTGGTGGTAGTGCGCCTGCAGCAGCGACACGGTGTTGGGGAGCTGGAACGACACGTTGTTCATGCTCGCGCCGAACCGAGTGTTGTTGGGGCCCTGGCAGAACGGGCCTGGCCGGCAGTTGAACAAGCCGAACCCGATCGTGGTGAACACCTCCTGCGTTACCGGTCCGGGCACCTTCACCGGCCCCGGGCTTCGGATGCTGTTCGAGAACATGGTCGCCGCGTTCGTGTCGTTGTTCGCCGGCATGTACGGGAGCATCGGTGCCGACCCTGTGCGCCCCAGATGGGCTGAGGGACGGGGACGGCCCGGTGTGCCAGGTGCGTTCTTGTACTGGAAGATGGCGGTGGCTGTGGTGTTGTCAAAGGGGACGCCCTGTGCGGAGGCATAGACGCGGGCGGCGAGGTAGTAGCGGCCAGGGGCGGCGTTGGCGGTGACGAGGACGTCCGTGGTTTGGCCGGGGCCGACGAGCACGACGTTGGTATCGAAGGGCTTGGTGTACTGGGCGTCGGCGGCGACCACGGTCATCTTGTGGCCGGCGAGAGAGACGAAGAGCTCAGAGTTCATGGCCGCGTTGATGATGCGCAGCAGGTTTGTCTCGCCGGCGACCACTGGAATGATGCTTGTCTCTGTGGTGATGTGCAAGCACGGTACCAAATGTTTAGTGAAGAGATCATGCAAGGCCAATGTCAGTAGTAATTTCTGAACAAGAAAGGTAATCGATCCCTGATAAGCGAAAGGGAACGACGGACACACGTACCTTGGCTGGAGCACGGGAGGAAATCTCCGGGCTGGCCGTTGATGAGGATGGTGTCGGAGATGTTGGGCGGCGCGCCGGTGATCATGGACTGCCTGATCACCGAAATGGGGTCCCTCCTCCACCACTCCGCTGCGCACACAAACACATATCAGAAACTAAGCTCCTTACATGATCAAATCAAAGTATCAAACCGATCAAGGAACAAAAGCGCGGGGAACATACCGAGCAGGACGGGGAACTCCTTGGCTGGCTTGGGGAACGGGTATGGCAGCCCCTTCTTGGGGTGGATGATGAGCGCGCCGTGGACGGTGGCACGGAGCCAGGAGCTGTGCGCGTGCCACCACAGTGTGCCCTCCTGCCCCTCGGTGGTGTACCGGTACGTGTAGCTGGAGCCCGGCCGGATGGGGCACTGCGTCACGAACTCCGGCCCGTCCGCCCACCCGTTGCGCAGCTGCCGGAGGCCGTGCCAGTGGAGGGTCACGTTGTACTGCGCCATGTTCACCGCCCTGATCACCAGCGTGTCGCCGCTGTTCACCTCGATGGTCGGCCCCGGGAACTGCCCGTTCACCGTGATGATCTTGTTCGTCTGGCACAGCCGCTTCACCACCGTCTCCTGGACCTGCGTGCATTGATCACAACGGCGACGAGCACCATACGCAGATTAAGCATTAGGGATCAAGCTCGATCAACTGAAGAAACAGCATGCAGGAGTAGGTGTCGCTCGAAGACGTACCACGAACTCGTAGAAGCGCTCCTCGGCGAGGGTGCTGGGCATGATGAACGAGAGGAGAGCGAGAGCGGAGAGGCAGCAGCAGAAGAGCCTCGTGAAACCTCTCGTCGCCATGGTCGCCTGCATTGCTCTTCCCATGGCTACCTCTGCTCGACTGGTTCTGTGACTGCTAAGGTGCTGCTGTTGCGCTGATGACAAAACGAAGTGCGACACCGGCAACTATATATAGAAGTCGCCGATCAAGGTCGATAAGCTAGCTAGCTGAATTAAGCACGGGCTGGGGTCGGTCAGTCAGTGCGGTTGTTTGAGATTTGGAAGATTAGGTTACGATTCCGTGCGGTTCGTTGCCGCCTCCCTCCCTGCTCCTTTCTCTCCTGTCTGCCCCGCCCCCGCACCATGGCTCAAATGCTGACGGGGAGTTGTTGCACCCACCGGTGCCATGTGTTGCGTTTCACCATGCCCGACCTTTTTAGTTTTTACCACTCATGTTCATAGGAAGTGGAAATTGTTCCTACTCCTACCTCATGCAGAACTACAGAATGTAGAGACAAACAGCGACCGCATTAACTCGGTCAATCGACAAGTTATATAGATCATCACCGCTAAAAAGGGATTCGTTTCCGCAGAGATAACTGATTCGTTACAGCACCGTCTCCGGCCGGGAAGGTATTGTTCATCAGTAATCTAAAACCACGAAACTTATGAGGGTCTAGTAGTTATTATCCAGTGTCAATCTGACCTGAATCAGTGCAAAAGTATGGATCAAAACCTACTTCTAGTAGAAGGATCAAAGCATGTCTGACCTAGTATCACAAACAAGGCCGCCACTGAAAAATCTGGACCTGAAAGAGACTGAAAACAAAAACAGTTACCAAGACAGTGCGCACATCGGACACCAGTTCAGCTGGAAAGCGCAACGCCTTTGACAATAGACAGTGCAAATTTGCAAAGTAGAATCTCTCTCACGCAGGAGATAGTATAGGCTGCTTGACAAAGCGAAGTCAAATGGCCCTCTTTTTCCCTCTCCAACTGAGCAATTCCTCTGATTTCAGTGTTTAGGTGGCCAGGAGGCGACGCAGGTGCCATATGATTAGTTAGGGTCATTCAACAGCTTACGTACTAATTTCTAGCTCGCAACCATTAACTAATAGTGCCTTTGTCAGACAAATAACTAATCTCTCTCGACGGTCGCATCGCAGCACAGAGAAAGGAACATGTGTCGTCAGCATTTGTTATGGAAATCCATCTGAAAGTATCCCAGGCGATCTTATGAGTGAGATACGTACTTTGAACTATGAAGGATTCAGATGCTTACTCAGACAGATTTACAGCATATAAACTGTAAGGTAACTTGGTGTTTTTTTTTTCCTTTGGGATGGCAAAATCTCTTTTATTTTCTGAAAACCTTCAAATGCATATTGGAGTCAGCACATGTGTTTTGATGATTACGAATGCAAGATTTCATTCTAAAAGATGCTTACAAATGCATTGTTGGATAATTAGTTACAATTTCCATAATTAATTCCAGAATATAAAACATGACTATAGCAGCTACTAACATGTGAAACTCGAACATACTAGATGTATTAAGGAACATGAACAGTAGCAGTGCATACACGCAACAACAACCACCGCTAAACGGATTGGAGCATGTGACACATACTGTTTTGGTGGAGGTGTAGCAGATGTCGTTGCAACGGTAACGTTGTTCATCACAACGTTGGTGAAGACAGGTCAAAGTAGACGATGTTGAAGACAACGGTAGGCAACACCGCCCGCTTTGGACGAAAGATGAACCGTGATGAAGAGCTTGAGCAATCGTGCAGAGTGCTTCCCAAAAACCTAACCATACAGGATCGCAAAGGTGAGTGGTTCCAAAGGCCTGCTCTCCCGTTTGCCGGTGCATGCCGACGGGTGGGATGGAATAGGCTACGATGGCGTCGGAAGAACAAAGAGGTGGTAAAACCCTAACTCGTGTATTAGATATTTTTCTGCGGCAGCTGGTGACATAGGCATCCCCAATGGGCCTGCCGAAGATGGTACCCGGGGTTTACTGAAGGCCCACAAGTCGAAGAATATGAAGATCGGAAGCCCAGTTAGTATTAAGGAAAGTTAGAGTTGTATTAGGAAATATAGAGACTTGTAATTTTACGGGACGGGTTAGAAACCCTCCCGGACTCTGTAACTTGTGTATTACGAATCCCTCGGCTCCACCTCCTATATAAGGGGGAGTCGAGGGACGAAGAGAGGATCGAATCAATTGTCAACAGAACCCTAGTTTCTTAATCGTCGAGTACTTTTCGGCTGAAACCTTCGAGATCTACTTGCCCTCTACTTCCAACGAAACCCTAGTCTACAATACGTAGGCATTGATAAGTTAATACCTTGTCAATTGGCGCCGTCTGTGGGGACTAGAGGCGACAAGGAGCTTATCCGTTGGGGAGGATCAATCTCGACGTTCAGTTTGGGACACTATACTATATAGGCTTAGAGGCAACATGGGCCCACGATCCAGGAGCGGCCCGATCCGACTAACTGTGACGCGTCCATCTAGAACTCTATTCGTTTTCTTGAACTGCAAAATAAAAGGAAAGTCTCGGCTCAAGGATCAATCCACTGAACACGAGCGTGCCGCGCGCACGCGCGCGTCATGTCGAGATGAACGAGCGAGGAGGAGGTGGAGCGCACGTGTTATACCCCTCTTCTCACTCAACTACTAGTGGTGGAACAGCCCGCCTTATAAGGTGGTCTAACTTCCTTCCAAATTTCCATGTGGTACTAAACTTCCCACCTCTTGTCACTCCCTTGTGAGATTGATATGTGCATTTTGCATCATTATTATTGCTACATATAGAGTTAGTTTTCATTGTTATTTGCCTTCATACATTGTTATTTATGCATTTTTAGATGATTTCCGGAACTTTCCTACAAAATCCCCTTCTTTGGTACTTAATTCCTGGGAGGCAGAAAACCTCTTTTTTCGTATTTTTGTTTTCACGAGTTTCTAGATCACAAAAAATCAGGGAAAATTACCTGATTAGTTTTTCACCCAAAGGAAGGCCATGAGCGAAAGAAGCACGCGAGAGGGGCCACGAGGTGCAAACGAGCACAAGTGGCACAGCCCAACTTCTTGGCCGCGCCACCCACCCTCGTTCGCACCTCGGACATCGTTTCGGGCCCCCTTTTATCCCAGACGCTCCGTTTCGCCCAAAAACCTAAGCCATATTTTTCCCGAGATTTATTGAGGCGGCGGCGGAGGCGAAAGTCCTCTCCTACTCCGGGAGAGGGCAGATCATGTTGCACCAGTGCCTCCGGTGAAGGGGAAAGCGACGACATCGACATCCCCACTCCTCCTTGGCTTGGGAGGAGGCATCTCCATCAACATCTCCACAACACCATCATCACCACCATCACCATCTACCATATCTCCCTATCATAGCTAGTTTGTGTTGAATTGAACCCCGGATATTGTTTTTAGTGTTGTTGCATGTTCGTGATTGGTACTTTGTCATTATTTGGTGGGGAGATTATATATTCAGATTGTGTTGGAACCATTATACCTCTGGTCCATATTATGTTTGTCACTTGTGAGTAGTTCCTCATGTTCCTGAGGGCATAGGATGATCTGGCTATGATTTTATATGATGTGCAATGAGTATTTGCTCAAGTTCTATCTTTTATGTTATTCTATGATGGATTTATGCGAATGTCTACTACATATTACTTCACCTATATGGGCTCATAGGGCTGCACTTTGATATAATGCATTAATGTTGACGGGGTCGGAATGACAGAAACCGTCTTCCAACACTATGGGTTGCATTAGAGGGGTTTATGTCGGGGACCCTAAATCTTATGGCTATGATGGGACATTTATGTCTTAATGATTCCTATACTTGCACATGAAAATGGCTCTAGGATCCATCATAAGGGGTGTATTTGCACATGTTTATGGCTGCACCTAATTAAGGCTCCACCCCTAATTGAATAAAGTTTGACAAGATATTTACCATGTCGTTTAGAACTCAGATGCTAGTGAATCCATGCCGCCCTCGGGAACTTTTATCTCATATAAGCACACACACACACTTTAGCTTGTCCTCTTGCTTCATAGAGGATTGGGCTTTTCTCACATCGGGATCATTTACTTATTTGCTATTTACTTTCCGCACTTTATTTTTATTGCAAACTATATACCCAAAACACCAAAAACCGTTACTTTATTATTGCTGCTTTCTTGTTATTTTTGTTCACCAATACCTTCAGATCCTCGTTAGTTCGACAACCTTTCTTTATTGAAAAGTACTACAATTGATGTCCTGCACTTGTGAGCCATCAGAGATGCCACCGGCTCAAACTCGGATAGGCTATCACATATGTCGGCTTTAAGATTTATAGGAAAATTTGAAATTTAATATGGGCCACTACATATGGGCCAAATATTTCAACAATCCTCCACCAGATATCAAATTCGTAATTAGAGATTTACCAATAATCACTACTTGTTTATATATATATATATATATATATATATATATATATATATATATATATATATATATATATATATATATATATATATATATATATATATACCAGCACTATTCTGCAACCGGTTGCAGAATAATATTCTGAGCACCGACTTGTACTTACCTGAACTTCCCATTTTCTTCAGAGCTACTGATTCTACTTCGTGTTTCCCAAGCATTTGTCGTAACTATGCAAATGATATACCGCTGGATAGATAATGAAAAACCACAACTTTTTCATGTTCACACTTTTCACAGATTTTGCACGGTTTAAATTTAATTTTGAAAATACGAAAACGCTTCTATATGGCCAGAAAACGAACTTTTAGTTCGGTTTTTGAATCGCTTATCGAAACTGTGCAAATGATATACCGTTGGCAAGATAATGAAATTGCGCAACTTTTTCATGTTTTATGTTTTTTCAAAATCCTCACAGTTTTTGAACAATTTTGAAAATACCAAAATTTGGACGTACTCAAAAAACGAGCGGACAGTAATTTGGATGATTTGTTTCAACCGTATATCGGAATGGTGCAAATGATATGGTGTTGGAAAGCTATGGACTAGACGCAACTTTCTTATTACAATTGTTTTCTCTAATTCCTTACAGTTTCGTAGAATAACACGAATTACTGTCCGCATTTATTATGTGACGGGCACCGAATGATTTTCCCCGCGATTTCCATGCGGTATATTTAAACAATGCAAATGATATACGGTTGGAAAGGTCTCAAAATGGCGCATCTTTTTCGTATCCACCATTTTTGCTAACTCCAAACGATTTGAAAGTAATTTTAGAAGTTTTGAAATCATATTTTCGGTATATTTTGTGGGATAACGGTTTCAATTTGATGGATTAGATCCATTTATTTGTTGTAAAATATTGTAGGTAATGAAATCAGACATATACTCTACCATATAAAGCTTTTGGTGACAATGATTGAAGTGGTTGGTGATCAAATCGATGAGATTTGGACAATAGATTTCCGCCCCATAAAAACAGAGCACTGAACTTCCCTCGACGTGAACTTGTACTTATTGGGAAATGCGGTTGTACTTCTTTGTGCGGTTTCATGAAAGTGTTCAGTAAAACAGAGCTATAATTTTCACCACACAAAATGTGCAGCAAAACCACGCGCATATGAACTTCTCGCGACATGTCCTTGTGCTTCTTGGCCTTCGTGGTTGTACTTCCGGAAATGTATCGATACTATTGTGTTTTACAATAGTTAAACATGTGTTTCGGAATGATAGTTTTAGATTTTCCCTAGACTCTATTTAAGAGATTCTGCACTTCGTGGATCTTAATATTTGAACTTCCCAACATTGATATGTGAACTTATGTGTGAGTATTTTCTTTCTACAATTTGCAGCTCCTGGAATTACTGCTTGTACTTCCTGTAGTCTCCGCTTGTACTTCGCGGAATAACTCCCTGTACTTCCTCGCGGATGATGGCATTATTTTGTTTTTCCTACATTTGAATTATGCCAGTTTCTTGTACTTCCTATATTAAGTGGGTGTACTGCTATTGACGAATGGTTGTACTTCTCTCCATCAACTATTTGAATTTCCTCTTGGGTTATGGGATTATTTTGTTTTTTTACACTTGGATTTTGTCGGTTTTCTTGTACTTTCTATAATAGGTGCTTGTACTTCTTGTGTCGAATGGTTGAACTTCCCGGATAACAGGGTTGACCTTTCTGTCGGAACTTACTTGAACTTCCCGTTTCTTCAGAGCTACTAATTATACTTCGAGTTTCTCCACCATTCAGCGGAATTGTGAAAATGATATACCGTTGGATACATAATGAAAACCCGCAACTTTTTCATGTTCACACTTTTCCCAGATTTTACACGGTTCAAATTTAATTTTGAAAATATGAAAACACTTCTATATGGCCAGAAAACAAACTTTTCATTTGATTTTTGAATCGCTTATCGAAACTCTACAAATGATATACCGTTGGATAGATAATGAAATTGCGCAACTTTTTCATGATTTACGTTCTTTTTAAATCCTCACAGTTTTTGAATAATTTTGAAAATACGAAATTCGGACGTACTAAAAAACGAGCGAGCAGTAATTTGGATGATTTTTTTCAACCGTTTGTCGGAATTGTGCAAATAATATGGCGTTGGAAAGCTATGGACTAGGCGCAACTTTATTATTTTAATTGTTTTCTCTAGTTCCTTGAAGTTTAAGAGAATAACTTGAATTATTGTCCGTCCGTTTTATATGACGGGCACCGAATGATTTTTCCCACGATTTCCATGCGGAATATTTAAACAACGGAAATGATATACGGTTGGAAATGTGTCAAAAAGGCACATCTTTTTTATATCTACCATTTTTTCCAAATATAAACAATTTAAAACTAATTTTACAAGTTTTAAAATCATGTTTTCGGTATATTTTGCAAGATAGGGACTTGAATTTAATGGATTAGATCCATTTATTTGTTGTGAAATGCATTAGATAATGAAATTAGACACATAATCTATCATATAAAGCTTATGGTGACGATTATTGTAGTGATCGGTGATTAGATCGATGAGATTGGCACAAAAGATTTCCGCCCCGTAAAAACATAGCACTGAACTTCCGTTTAGATGAACTTGTACTTTTAATTCAATGCAGTTGTACTTCTCGGCGTGGTTTCACGAAAGTTTTCAGTAGAACGGCTATAATTTTCTCGAACAATGTTCGTTTGAGGTCCATGACCATACTAAACATGTGTGTTTCCGAATGATAATTTTAGATTGTCCCTACACTCTATTTATGGGATTCTGCGCTTCCCGGGTCTTAATATTTGAACTTCACAATGTTGCTATGTGAACCTATGTGGGAGTGTATGTTCTTTGAATACTTTTAGTTCTTGTAATTACCGCTTGTACTTCATGTAGTCTCTGCTTGTTCTTCTCGGAATCAGAGCTTGTACTTCCTCGCGGATGACGTTATTATTTTGTTTTTTCTACATTTGAATTTTGCCGGTTTTCTTATACTCCCTATATTAAGTTGGTGTACTGTTCGTGTCGAATGGTTGTACTTCTCATCGTTAAGTATTTGAACTTCCTCATGGATGACATTATTATTTTGTTTTGCACTTCCAAAGCTGACCCTTTGTACTTTCCATATTCGCCGCTTGTACTTCTCGGAATCACCGCTTTTTCTTCCTGTGAGGTGAAAAAATTTGGATGTTTTTTTATTATTTTTATGCGCTACGAGGCGGGTCGAATATTCACACAAACTAATTAAGC
The DNA here is from genome assembly GCF_019359855.2 of Lolium perenne. Taxonomy (NCBI): domain Eukaryota; kingdom Viridiplantae; phylum Streptophyta; class Magnoliopsida; order Poales; family Poaceae; genus Lolium; species Lolium perenne. Next base: position 127,373,624 of record NC_067248.2, read on the forward strand.
GTACTTCCCAATGTTTGACATGTGTACTTCAGGAAAATTATATTTTACCACTTTACGTGTACTCTAAACTTCTAGAAAGACAAGACATGTACTTTCTAAACCAGATGTCTCGTCCTTCCAGACGCTACTGCTTGTACTTCCCAGCAGACATTTTAATTACCGACAAGCTTGATATGGAAGGAGAACCAGTCTAATATTCTGACTACCAACTTGAACTTCCCCGGACAACGGGTTGCACTTCACGGAATGATATACGGGTACTTCGTTGAATTTATCTAAACTCTCCATTTGTATTTATCATCTAGGCACAACTTGTACTTCTCGAAATCACTGCTTGGCGCACATAAATCACTGCGTTCTCTCCACCACACAAGGTCAATTTTTTTCCCTATATCATATGTATGTGTTTTGCATATAACGATAGTGCGAGTAAAATCTGGCAAGCAACACCTGAAGTTTCATTCGAATAAGAAAAGATGTGGAATGCCCCAGTAGCAGTTCCACGCCTCCACGCCTTTGGCCTGCTTGGCAGAAGCACTAGAGAAATGAACAACATGATCGGTTGATGACTAAGTGGCAGCAAAAATGCAGAAGACTAGCCTCTTCCTTGATATTTCCCGCACGGATCGGATGGACTTCACCACGGAGCATATATGTACTGCTTATACAATTATACCCAAAGTCTTGTACTTCTAGACACTATTGGGTGTACTTAATCTCCCGATTTTTGCCCTCTCCAAAATCAAAAACATGCACTTGCACTTCCTGCAATGGTGGGATTGAACTTATCTTCTGAACTTGCATGTACTGCCTAGCACAAGAAACAGAAAAATTCTTAGATAGCACCAAGCTGGGCACGAGTTGATGGATGGCACAACGACCTACAGCTTGCACAGGCATTCATCGGCGGCGGGAGTCCATGCCGGCATGAGCGGAATTCCAGGCAGCTGGAGCTGCAGAATTCCATGTGTGCCATGTTGAGGTGTAGAATGTATATGTACATCTTAAAAGTACACTTTCTGAAATACATATGACTTATATGCACTGCACAACGGTGATTTTTTATGCAATCCGCTGACAGACTTAGGTGCTACATATGCCTATATAACAAGAAAAAATCCAAAAGAAACAACCGGATCTTCATGCATGTTAGCGGGCCATCTGACAAAAATGTTGTTTGTCATCCCACGTTCTACTAGTTCTTAACAAGGAACAACAGCGCACACTTCAGTTAGTCAAGTTTACCGCAGACATCAATGCCATCTTGCAGGGAGGAGCTGCAGGCATGGGGAAGGAGGTTTAATCGCTACACGTTGGTAGAGAGAGGGTCGGTTGGATGGCAACTCGCTGGATTGTACACTTCCCATATCTAACATGTACACGTCCTAGCACTATAAGTTTTGCACTTCTCATCTGAATCAACCTAGACTGCAACGAACAGAACAAAATACAGAGGTTGTACAATTCTCATCTGAATCAATCTGAATCAACATGCTCTAGCCGTGTACTCTAGTTTGCACGCCCAAACTCACGTAATCAACAACTGCTTGCAGTATCTTCTGCAATCTTCTGTTATCGGGTCATTCAAAAAATAATTTACATTCAGCCTGAAATAATTGTGCTAAATCATTGCCCATTTTTGCAGACGTAGTAACCATGCGAACTGGCCTCTGCCGGCAGTAGACAACACTTCCTGTTCTGGGTGATCGGAGGGTGTATCACGTCAAGATCATCTACCTGTACTGCCCAAACAGCACTCCCCTACTGCCGATGAAAAATCATATGTACTTATTTCTGCAGAAAATCTTGAACATGAACATGGACTAAAACAGAACCTGTCAAAGAACAACACAGTAACTACGACCGACCCTATCTCTAGCTGAGTCGGGCAGTTCGTCACTGCAAAGCACGGGCGTGGTCGCCGTTGAACAGCAAAGTACACGCGTGGTCGTCGTCACCGCCGGAGGGAGCAGCGCATGGAGCCCAATCCAGAGGGGCGCAGGGCACGTGAGGTCGGGAAGGGGATGGATCGGACAGGTCGGCGATGGTGAGCAGTTCCCTGACGGGCGGTCGCAGGGGAAGATGGCGAAGCCGTGCAGAAGCGCGACGGAGGAAGCTGTGGCCGCGTCAGCGGCGAGGGAAGAAGGAGCGGCGCCTGTGGGTAGGGTTGGCGCCCGCGCAAGGGGCGGCAGCGTGTGGGTAGGGGAGCGGCGCGCGCAGCAGCGCGTGGCTCGCCGGCGGCGGGAGCTTGGCCATCAGGTAAGACGGTTGGGCGGCAGTTGTGGGGATGGTTGCGGAGGTCTGCGGCGGCGCTGATTGCGGAGGTCGGCGGCAGTTAACAGAGGAGGAGGCGGCGGCTGCGGCGGTTACCGGGGAGGCGGCGGCTGCGGAAGGAGGCGCTTGGTGGTCGGGGGATCATGGTAGGTGGGAGTGGGATGTTGGAGACGACCAGGGTGCGGGGGCATTTTTTTTGTTTGTTGGACGGTTGGAGAGCCCTTTTCCCGGATCGCGCCTCTTATACGACCGGCGGTGCTCAGAATAATATTCTGAGAAGGGATCAAGATTCCTATGGATTACAATGTACTCAACTAACGGAATTGTGTGAGACGTTTGCAGCCGTTTGCATGCTGGCCTGATTTGATAGATGTATTCTACATTGTACAATCTGAGGAAATGATAATGCAACCTGGACTGTAATGCACAAAAATCTACACTTTATAATACACATGATGCTTGCGTTTGCAACCTGGACTGTAATGCACAAAAATCTACACTTTATAATACACATGATGTTTGCGTTTGTTTCTACACTCTGAGTAACGTTCTTTAGCTTGCATAGCTACCCGTTACATGTAGAACAAATTTCTTTCTAGTGGACAAGAACTCACGAGACCAATTCAGATGCAGCAAACAACTATACAGGAGATTTTGCAAAGTGTATTGCTTCAAAATACAGTTCCAAAATATAGATGAGACTTGTGTTTCTTTTTCCACTCTGTGTATGGTTTGCTCTTTAAGTGTTACATCTAAGAGGTCGTTTGGTATCCATCATTTGGGCCTGGAATTCTGGAATTCATTTTGGAATTCCATAGGTGGGCTGTTTGGTTGTCACAGAATTGGGTCATCATTTCATTTAGGAAATCCAGCAAAATGACACCATGGGTAAACACAATTCCAAGCTGAGACCTGTCATTTGCAATTCTTGTGGAAGCCATTTACAAATTCAATATTGAATTATATTGTCATTTGCAATTCCTGTGACAACCAAACAAGTGTCCATTTCTGGAATTACAATGTAAATGAAATGAATGCATGTATTCATTTCAAAATGCTACAAATGAAATGAAAGCCTGGCTTCCAAACGACTCCTAATAGAAAAATGCATGGTATTACAGCTGAAATTTCATTCGAAACTACAAACATAGCTGGCGTTGGTTTTGGCATGTTGCTGGGTTGGTACTTTAACTTATACTATAGCTCATGCTACAGATGGAAACGCCTGCCATTTGTCCTCAAACCTAATTGTAATGGCCAGACGTGAAACTGAAAGCATCTATACTAAAATGGCCAGACGTAAAACTTTAATTAACTTCTTCATAGCAAGTGAAGGTAACCTGTAGCTCAATTTTACAAGACTAAAACTGAAACTATCTATACTTTTAAGAACTAGTCCTATCGAACTCATAGTTAGTTAGTAATTTGTCTAGGACTTGCGTGCCTGTATTTGAAATGACATGGACTTGTATTTGTATACTGAGTTTAGACACTTGCAAAACTGACAACAAGATAATACAGAAGAATGTTTCCCAGTTCAAAAAATACAAAAACGACTACACTTGCAAGAAGAATAGTACAATACTGTGCAAAATGACTATGCTTGCAAGCAAAGAGCATGTCATTACACTCGGAACTGCGTTTGAAATTTCAGTGATGGCTGGTGTTCAACGTTCGTTTTGGCATGCGATTGAGACTGCTTGCTCCCTCTCCATCTCCGGTTGGGCAGCAGCAGAGGTGCTGGCCCCGGGCCGCCGCCTTCCCCCGCACTCTGGTGCTGCCAGCCCGCACTTCCGTTGCCTCCTGCCCTTTGCACGCAATCTGACAAAGTGCATATCGTTGTCGGAGAGGGAGCTGCAGCCAGGGTCGTCCGGGTCGATGTCGGCGCCAGGAACGCGAGTGGGAGCTGGTGTCCAACGGTGCTCTTCCGTGGCTGGAACAGTGACTCCTCATCGAGCTCCTACCCGTTAGGCTGTTGCCGAGTTTGACGGTGGTGCCGACCGCGACCGTGAGCATCCACGGCGCGCCGTTGCCCACGGAGCTAATGGCCGGCGCGGCATTGCCGGCCGCGGCGCTGACGAAGATGTCGCGCTCCATGGCCTTGTACGTGGCGATGTCGATGAAGTCGTAGTTGAACTGCTTGTCGTTGGACGCGTTGATGGAGAAGGAGATCACGTTGACGTCGTCTTTCACTGCGGCGTCCAGCCGGACACGATGTCCATCATGGACAACACGCGCAATGGTTGGACGGTGGTGCGGATCACGTGGTCCGTGGTATCGGCCGCGACAGTAAGCATCGACGGCGTGTTGTTGCCCACGGAGCTGATGGTCGGCGCGGCATTGCCGGCCGTGGCGCTGACAAAGAACTGCACTACATGGCCTTGTACGTGGCGATGTCGATGAAGTCGTAGTTGAACTGCACGTCGTGGAACACGTCGATGGAGAAGGAGATCACGCTCACGCCGTCCTTCACTGCGCCGTCCAGTCCTTCTCCTGCACCTGCCGCCACATTGAAAGATTTGAGCTCTCCTCCTAAAATGTATTTTGATCGCAAGCATTAACAAAAATGAGAGGGGTGGGAGTACGTGATGATCATATCATCTGGGAGCTTGCCGAACATGTCTCCCTCGACAGCACACCCAGATGGGTATATCGCCACGGTCGTCTATCCTTCTGCATCCTAATTCTTCTTCCTCTTGTGACCATGCATTGGACTAGCACCAGCGGTAGCTAAATGGAGCTGGTAGATACAAACGGTGGAGACCTCACGTTGAAATAACTGTATGTCATATGGACTAGTATTTCGGTTGGTAGAATGGTTTGGATAAACGTTTGGACTTATGAAAATACACTTTCCTTGGAACTGAAGAGTGTGTATTACAAAGTGTATTACATGTCTTGCCGTGGATTCAAAATTTGAAAAATGTGCTCCTGGCCAGCTGTGTGAGAGACGGTGTTAGCTTGATCAGTTTGTAGATTGTGCTCTCGATTGTATATCCGGTGTAATATGCAGTAGATCGGACGGCTGCTGGGGTGTGCATAGCTAGCCACCATGGTAGCCCACTATTTTGGATATATATATATAGGACGTGGTTTTGGTACGTAACCAAACCCGGGCGCTAGCTATCATCACCGTCCATATGCTTTGGGATTGGTACTTCTTTTCTCTCACTAGTTTGTAGTGTGAGCCATGAAAATGGAGTGAAAAGGGGATTTCTCTCTCCTAGTTTTTGTCACGTGGACCACTGGTGTGCAGGATTTTGAATCATGTTTCTGTTTTAGTGTACATTGTGACCTGAGCATCCATTTTGAATCCGAATTCAACCTATTTCTATAGCGTTGTGCAGGTCAATGGGCCATAGACGTGCAGTGATTTCAAACCAGAGCGTTACAGATCAGTAGTATCTAGCAGACGGATCCATTGCCTATTCCGGTAATTTATCGTTCAAACTAGCCTGCGTTCTCAGGTTGTATCTGACTGGTATTGATAGCTCGGGTCGGTACTTCAAACATTATGATTCCGGCTAACCCATGCTCTTGTGATGACCACTCATCTTTCATCCTGGACGAAGACAGGATAAAATCGTGTCATGTCCACTGACCAACAACCGAAAGTATGTGCTAATGCACAGACCAATTAATCACCTCATTTAGTTCTTTTGTATGCGCTTGTTCTTGTGGGTGGCTCTGATTAAATTCAGTATGGTATGCGAGGCCCAAGAAGCAAGTGTCCTGCCTCATACGTTAATTTGTGTGCCGTTCGTACAATTTTAACGTAAATGCGTACGAGTTTTACGACACTGGAATTGGAGTTTGTAATATGAGGCAGAAAGCACGTGAACTCTAGTGGATATAAATCACTTCAAAACTACCTACTAATTTCATGTTCCCATGTAGTTACCGTAATACATTTTGTGTACACTTCAAGTGACTCAAAACATAACCAACTTCCAAACTTCAAGTGACTCAAAAATATAGCACCAATCGTCGATTTAAGCCGCACCTTCATATATACTTCTATCGGTACCTCGAGTATAATGCACATGATACATCAATACAACAAATCTTAAAAAGCACCTAGTTTCGATATATGTTGCACCTCATTAAGAGAGCATTATGTACCTTGGATATAGGATTTTGTGCTTACGGGGTTAGGATTTTCAGTTATATTAGTGCACCAATATGCTCTTAAAAATCACACCGAGGGTAGATATATTTCGTACATCGCCAATATGGCATTCAGTACCTCGAGCACAAGGCAAACCGATACATCAGTGCGATAATCTAACAAAAGTGCCTAACTCTGATATATACCGCACCTACGCAAGAGAGCATCGAGTACCTTGGATTTAGGGTACTATGGTTTTATATAGGGTTGTATTATAGGGATTAGGGTGCCTCGACTAGTACTCATCCGGTACCCGATGGTAAAGAGAATCGGTACCGATAATTCAATTGTAACAAACCTTGGTTAATGTATGTGATGTACTAGTCTAAACTAAGCACCAACCACCGTTTTAAGCCGCACCTTCATATATGCTTCTATCGGTACCTCGACATCAATACAACAAATCTTAAAAGGCACCTAGTTTCAATATATGTCGCACCTCCACAAGAGAGCATCGAGTACCGACGATTCAATTATAACGCACCTAGTTTCAATATATTGTTGATTAAAGCCGAACATTCATATATACTTCTATCGACACCTTGGTTATTTTCAGTTATATTAGAATTCGGTACTTAGGGTTTAGGGTTTTGAATTTTTCTTCAAGCACCTTGATTAGGTATATGTCGTACCTCACTAATATATAATTCGGTACTTACGATGCGGAGATATGAAATATTATACAAGCACCTACATTGAGGTAAGCCGTACCTTCATTATATGGCTATCGGTACTCGTACAACAGCACCTAGTTTAGGTAACTCTACTAACAGATCATTCAGTACTTAGGATTTAGGATTTTGAATTGCTCTACAAGCACCTTGATTAGGTATATGTCGTACCCCGCTAGTTGTTCGGCACCACAAATTAGTTGTTCAAGCACCCTTCAAAAAAAAAATCCGGCACCAAAACTGCCTAAGAGCATCTCTAACAGAACCCGAAAAAGTGGTTTTCAGTCTTCCGAAAACGATAGTTCATTCGAATTTGGCAGTGGCGCAGATTAGAAACCGTAAAAATGGAACTGAAAAGCGGAATTTGAAATGGCGCGGGTAATTATGCGATGATCATAGTTCGACATCAAATTGATGCTCCGATTGAGCATCAAAACATACATTGTTCGACAAATTAAAGCTACATTACTGGTACACCGACACCGAGGGTAGGTATATGTCGTACATCGCCAATATGGTATCAACACCACAACTTAAATGTTGAAGTACCTCATCTAAAAGTACTTCCGATCCAGGTTGAAATAGCAAAGTACCTAATAAACTAATAATCACACATGCAAATCGGATGTCACATGTCATTTTATATATCAAGCAAATTATTCAGCATCGGAATTTTAATATTCTAGCACCCTCCTAACAATTAATACATCAATCACTTTGGTTAAATCGTTATCTACGATATCGCATATCATTCATATGTCGATCTAATTATTTAGCACCACAACTTAAAAATTGAAGTACCACATCTAAAAATACATCCCACCTAGGTTAAAATACCAAAGTACCTAATAGAATAATAATCACACTTGCAAATCGGATGTCACATGTCTTTTTATATGTCAAGAAAATTATTGAGCACCAGAATTTTAATATTTTAGCACCCTCCCAACAAATGCATCAAGCACCTCGGTTGAAACAGTAAAGTGCATAGAACTTAAGTAAATCGTTATCTGCGATATCACATGTCATTCATATGCTGATCTAATTATTCAGCACCACAACTTAAAAATTGAAGTACCCCATCTAAAAATAAATCCGACCTAGGTTGTATTAGACTTCAGCACAACAGAAAATGAACGAGAGAAAAAAAGAAGCAATCTTCCTTCACAAATTGACACAAGAAGCTGAACCTGTACTTTTGAGCATCACAAACTTCAGTATTTCTCCTTTGAGAGGGAAAATTAAAATCTAAACCGAGAACTAGAGCAGGTATTGCGGTGATAGATTTGTCCACACGAAAACCCATCACAGAGACAATAAGATGCATCTACCAGGAGGACGAGGTATGTAGCTAGCATCCACCCAATTGTATAAGCATGGTCAAAAGTGAAGCACCCACACCGGATCTCCTCTAAGATGATTTTTGCCCAAAACTTCAGGCACCAGCATTTATATAAAACATGGTAAGCACCATTCACAATTCACAAAGATGCGAAGTAAAAATGCAGAAAAAGAAAATGCATTGACAAGAAAACTGTCTCTTCTTTTCTCACGAACTGGACAGGAGGAAAAATTGTGACGCAATACAACTATACGCGTATCCCCCTCCAGTACATATCCAAAATTTGCTCGTACAGAAATTGCAATAGCGCTCTTTTCACATACTCTGAAGAAATTAAAAACGAACTAAGCCAATCCGGAAACTGGGAGCTGCAGCTGGTGGAGCAGCGCGCAATCCGGTTGTGTATGGGTACAGCGATGGCGTCGAACTGGAGCTGCTCGAGCGCCTCCACGATCTCCTCCAGCTCGTCGATGAGCAGCACCTCCTTCTGGCGGTTGGTGACCGGCCACCGCCGGAGAACCCATCTACGACGGCGCAGGCGAGCCCGGGGTGCTTGTGCAGGAACGGCAGCACGCAGTAGACGAGCTACGGTGGTAGGCGTGGAGCCACCGGTACGGTGCAGCGGCAGCAATACCCGCATCGGGAACCCCGGTGCTCCTCCTTGAGCGGCACCATGAAGCCGTTGATGATGCTCCCGCATATCTCCAGCACCTCGCAGACGCCGGCGGCGCCAACGACCGCGGAGCGCGGAGGAGGAGGACAGCGACGAGGCCTCGTTGGTGAATCGGAGGAGGGCATGAAGGCGCGCTCCAGGGTGAGCTTGGAGAGTGCCAGGAGGGCGGTGAGGAAGCGCCGGTCGACGTGCGCGCGGAGGGACTGAGCGTCGGTGGCGGCGACGGCCGCGAGGAGCACATCGTAGACCGAGCCGAGGTGCGGGCAGGAGCAGCAACGCCGCAGCGGCTCCTCTGCGTCGGCGCCCGCCTCGGCGAGAGGGCACCCGGAGGACGGCGGCGGCATCGCGTGGAACAGGTTCGCTGCGACCATCTTCACCAGCGCCGCCATGACCCGGTGGTCCAGCCCCACACAGCGGCGTGTACTTGGCGAGGTGGGCGCGCTTGAGCTCCCACACGACCGCGCCCTTGCACCGACGGCTACGTCGGAGAAGGTGGGGACGCGACAGCAGGAGTCGATCTTTTCGATGAGGCTTTCGGCCTCGGGCTCCGGCGACGGCGGCGGGATCTTGACCGCGGCGGCGGAAGACGAACACGGGGCTGGGCGCGGGAAGACGAACACCGTGAGCATGATCTCGCCCAGCTCGGCGGGGCTGAAGCGATGGTCGCCGGCGGTGTGGAATCCCTCCTCCACCTGCTGGTGCATCTTGTGGTCCTTGAGGCTCACCGGCCGCAGCATCTCCCTGGCCATGCGCTCGAAGAATGGAAACAGGGTGCCTCCTTTTTTGCCGCTCTCGATAAAGCACAGTAGGGAAAAGTAAAGATGGGATGGAGAGAAAAGGTCTGTACGACCGTGGTACACATGCAAGCTGAAAGAATCTGCATGTTGACTGTGGTAGAACCGACGAGCACAACGGCTCTCTGCACAGAGCGACCAGGGCGTGGACAGAGTGGCCTGCTGGCCTGACGCTGTCGTCGCCTGCAGGACATCGATCCACTAAATCGGCAGATGCTAATTTGGAAATGATTCCCCTATTCTTCCCATACTCTTAGCACAGATCTTGGCACTCATATGAACGGCAACCATAGCTAGCACCGGGGTAAGGTTACGTACCAAAACTTTTGTCTATATATATATATATATATAGGTCTGCTATTCTCGAACCGGTTCGAGAATAACTATTCTCGAACCCTTTCTGAACTTCCGGGTCTTTTCCTAGTGAACTTCTCGACGGAATACCAGAATTGCATGTTCGTGCGGACAGTATTTTCATGATGATTTTCAAACCGCTTATCGGATTGATACGTATAATATACCGTTGGATTCGTACGGAAATTTCGCAACTTTTTCATGTTCATTGTTTCCCCAAATTCTGTATTTTTTAAAAGTAATTTTAAATATACAAAACAACGTTTTCGCGGATTTCTCTATTTTCGTGCAGTTTTGGGGTTCTAGTTTTCAAACAGTTTATCGGATTGATGCGTATGATATACCATTGGAAAGCTATTGACTAGGCGCACCTTTTTCATGTACAACATGTTTCCAAATTCTCTTTGTCTTAAGAGCAGATTTGAAAATATGCGATTCCGCTTTTTTAACTTCTCGGTTTTTCATACTGTTTTTTGGGTCTTATTTCCGAACCACTTGTCGGAATGTTGCAAATAATATTGCGTTGGAAAGATATTGACTAGGCGCACCTTTTTCATGTTGAAGGTTTTTTCATATTCTAAACTGTTTAAATTTAATTTTCGAAATACGCAAAAGCGAAGATAACGCCGACACAAGAACATTTTGAAATTGGCTCATCTAGATTAATTACGTGTGTCATTGCAGGGTGTTAGAGTATTAATAGAGTTATATTAGTGCTAATTGTATGTAGCGCCGGTCAATTTGCGGAATAAGAGGTCGTACGGACGATTTCTATACGTATGATTTCCGCCCAAAAAAAATAGAGTACATGGAGTTGCTTGATTATGGAAGTGAACCTCCGGATATCTGTTAGTGAACTTCCAATCATGGTATAGAAGTTACATAGATGCTCAAAATGAACTTCCGACATGTTCAAAGTGAACTTTCGTGCTCGGAACAAAGTGAAGTTTGACAAAAGCAAATTTCCGGCATGTTCATGGTGAACTTCCTCCGCTTACAAAGGTAAGATTGACAAAAATAAATTTCCAGCTTGTTTAAAGTGAACTATGGCTTGGTAGAAAATGAACTTCCACTTTTTCAGAGAAGTGTACAACGCATAAATATATTAACTTCCACTTTGGTAGAATTGTACAACCAAAAAAAAAACTACAGGCGGAGTGAATTTCATCTTGGAGACGAAGTGAACATATACAAGATAAAAATGTAAACAATTGTAGTTTCTGAACTTGAGATGCTACCAGATATTCAATGACTACAGATTACAATTCAGAATAACTCTGCCGAGGCATGTCTCTAAACTTCACACATGCTGGTCTCTTTCTGAACTCCACGACTCTATTTATCTGAACTTCACAACCAACTGTGTTCCACAGAGTAGGTGTCGTGCACCTTTATAAGCTAGAGTGGAGAAATCACAGCAAGCCATTAACCTATTTTTATCCCTACAATTTGCAATACATCGCCCCAAAACAAGCTAAGACATGTATTAATTGCAGAACTAAGAATCGACGGTTCAGAGGACATGCATGTGAATCAGCGGCTAAACATCAGCGTATTGTAGTTTTACGCCCCGGCGGCACGCACAGGACTGTCAGGGTATGCGCGTGTGGACTTCCCGGCTACGCACAACGGACTGCCGAGGGAGGCACAATGAACTCTTGTGGTGCTCTACTTGCAGTTAGGGCTGTAGAACAATATCACATTGGAATCTGTAACAAGAATTACTTCTAATTAGCAATTGCTAGCACTGAAAAATAGTAAAAATGATAGATAAGAGACACGCGGCAATAATAAAAATGGCCATTCATCAGTTCTCAAAATACCACATGCATGGCTATATTTTTTGTTTACAAAGAGGGATCAATACCAGACTTGAAAATAGAATAGGAACAGATGGTACTGCACTGCAAACTCCCCAAAATCACGCAGCGGACAGCCGAAGAGGCACAGTTAACATACCTAAAGATATAACTTCACATGCTCACTGCGGAGAGCGGCGTGAACTACCGCAGCGGGGCATGTGAACTCCTGTGGCGGCGCTTGTCCCGTGTCGGCTGTGGCTATGCGGGAGAGCCGGAGTTCATGGTGACACTGCCAGGAGTACACGCATGAACTAGCAGCAGTTATTTTGCATAAAAAATGGTTGTCTATAGGTAATGAACTATACTAAAGGAACAAACTCGATAAGTTAGGATATTGGCATAGCTACTGAACCATCTAATGTTATTTATGCACCTGTAAAATGCATATCTTTCAGCTACCAAAAAAAGGTTGATAAATGCTACAGAAAATTAGCTAAGGCATCATCCGTTTCCTGAATTTCAAACTTCCTTTTTTTTGTCAGGAATCATAACAAGTCAACTGCCACTCTACTTGACAAAAAATCATCCAGAATCAGCGTTTACTGTCTTTCATAAATTGGAGGTTGCAACATAAAAATACTTCACACTTCATATGTTTCAAATGGTGAATAAATCTAAATGAAATTCGGTTATATATATATATATATATATATATATATATATATTGTCTAGCATAATAATAGTTTGTAAGAGCAAGCTACTTTGCACAGATTATCACCGCTTCCAGAATAAATGAGATTTCCATTTTCATCAACAAATGCTACTGTGTTGACCTCGGACTGAAATATAAAATAATTCAGAGTGGAAGCAAGCAAGGATTCTATTATACTGAATTATTTTTACAATTTCTGAAACAAACTTCAGTTTTTATGCCTAGCGAACTTCATTTTATTTGCAAAGTGAACTTCACTTTTAGACCTAATGAACTCACGTGATCTTTAAGTTTGTTTCATAGATGAATAAAATGAAATTTCTCAATCTATATATAATGCACTTTCATCTATGAAACAAATAATGACTTTAGTTTGTTTCATGGATGAATAAAATGAACTTTTACACCTAATGAACTCACTGTGATCCTATGTTACTCTGAGACGGCGACGCCATCACGAGCATGCATCCTCTTGCAGTTCAGAACCCATCCTCATACAGGTTCAGATGTGAACTGCACAAGTGTCAGATGTGAACTGTATCAGAATCACTAGATAGAGATGGCATCCTGGTCATGGTAAACCTGCCAATAATTAATAAGCATAGAACAACTTTTTCAACAATGTTAGACTGTAAGTCATTATGCTTTTAAAAAGTGCCAATAAAATCCAACTTACTATGAAGAACTAGATAGTCAAATAACCAAGGCAATACGTGAAATAGGAAAACTGAACTTCTGAAGATATATGAATCTAACTCCACACAAAATAGAAGCGAACATATTAGACGAACTACTGAAAGAAAACATTAACATATCTGAATATTGTAGCTGTGTTGCATCAATCATAAAGATAAATATTATCATTCACTATATTAAAACAAATAAGTGTAACTATAATATTCGAATTGTTTACTTGCATATATGCAGTAAGATTAGATAATCAAATGTCTCAAAAGGGACATGCCATGGACATGTGTTCCAAATATGGAGATTGAATCTAGAGTTAACATCCGCTATAGTTGCATGCAAGTATGCCTGCATATAATTGAAAATAAAGTGACTAACTATCATCAAAAAAACAAAAGGTAATGATAAGGAAAAAACACAAGGAATCTAGTAGCAACCATCCTACTCCGAATCATCCAGTGAACTCGCACAAATGTAAAACAAGCAGTATTGATTCTTTGGAAAATGATACAGAAAACAAAGGCAGCTTCTAAGTAATAGTCTTAGAAGCTGAGATATTAAATGATAAAATACATCATCCTAGTTCTTATACAAAAGAAAAATGTCAAGTAATTTATATGGACCAGCATTTTAACAAGAGTGAACTTCTCTGCTATTCTAAAGCCAACTTTTTGTAAATTAGGAGTGTCAACTGTCAACATAGACAGGTATATTTCGGTGGAAAATTACTCCAGAAATATAGTTCTCCTAATAAGCATACAAGCATTTTTTTTATGAAGTGAACTTCGGCTTTTCAGTAAACAAACCTCTATTGCTTGACAAGTGGACTTTATTTTTCACATTAAATCAGACTTCTCTTGCAAGTCAAATTGAATTGTTTCGACCAAAATATGTATACTAAAAAGATAAACTTCCTTTCACGTAGACAAATGTGCACTTCCAGGAAATTACAATGCGAACTTGCCGATAAAATGGACAAGGCTAAATCCCAGAGAAAAAAGAGGTGAACTTCAAGCATGATTGTAAAACAAACATCAACAAATTCATGAACTTCACATTCATGTCTATCTGAGCGTCACATTTATCCATTTGTGAACTTCAAAATTCAGTTAACAAAAAATTTCAAATCGGAAAGACCAATTTACCTAGCAGGAATATCTAAACTGAAGTAGCAGGGAGATGTGAAATTTACCAATTAGGAGATGTGAACTCCACATATTAGAAGAAGTGAACTTACCAATAGAGCTCGTTGGAGGGGTCGCAAGAGAGGTTTCACAAATGTAGTCTCATGATCTTGGCCAAATAGGGAGTTCACACTATTATCAGGAAAGTACAAAACGCGATGGTATGAATGGTAGAATGTAACATAAATTAACTAAGAAAGGAACTTCTCTATGTACATGTAGTGAACTTATCTTAATGCTTACTTGCTTCCATGGCATGGCACATTGGTTGCATCCGAAATGATAAGACTTTGAATCTAAATTAATAAATATTCAAAAGAGTGTTATGGTCATGACCTTGAACTGAATTTCAGAACAAACATTGGACAGAACTTCAGAAGAATATAAAACTAAACCTCTGGAAAACACATGGTCATGACCTTGAACTGGATTTCAGAAGAAACACTAAATAGAACTTCGTCAGAATACAAAACTGAACCTCTGGAAAGCAGTACTCTTGTTTCTACATAGCAAACTCAGCAGCTTACTGAGTAAAGGTTTTACTAGCTATAAGCAAACTGGAGTTCTAACTTTTAATACAGAGAACCACGAAAGTATGAAGAGTGAACTACCATTTTCCCTGTTTTCACATGATCCAGAACTGCCATTTTGTCGAACCTAATATGAACTTCAAAAGAGTCAAGAACTGAACCTTAGAAAGGCACTAATATGAACTTCAAAAGATGTGTGACATACAGGGCCATGGCATGGTAGGTTGAAAAAGGCATCAGCACCCAGGAGACGCCTTTCCGTTGCTTCCTCTTTGTCACTCAAACCATTGCCTCAAGGAAATGCTCCAGCTCAGGCTCCTCTAGACACGCCGGCTTTTAAAAATTCCAAACTTTTAAAATATCTCCATGCTTATTAATAAAAGTTAGCAGCTACCAACCAACCAGCAAATCAATAAAATGTTTTCAAGTTTAAATAATAACTCCTACAGTTCACAGTGAACTTCTGTTCCCTGCTTTATTACAGCGAGGTTTTTTGGGGCGGACGAATTTAACTTCCTGATAAGAATTAATGAACTTACCGCACAGGGAAAAGTGAACTTTCAATGCTAATGTAAATCCTCGCTCTCAGACATGACGTAGCCATCAGAGGTAGAGAGACGTATAATCAATTAGACAGATGTAGCATGCTCAGTTGCTGAACTTAGATCAAGTGGATTTCCTATTACAAACACTTACATCAGTGCTGCAATTTTGTGATTACACATTTTTAAACTCCCAGGTCAAGTACACAAATTCTACTAAGAGATGCTAAAATATCACTTGCAGTTTAAGAGAACATGTGAACTTCAGATGCAACCAATGGAGTCTAGCAGAATGATGCTGCCTGACAGACTAACATTCTGAGCAAGGTGGTTGACGTACAGTGGCCAACATCGGCAGTCGGCACTACATAGGAGCAGTATTGAGGAGCACCATCTGAACTCCTTTTAAACAACAAAATAATTCACCCATGATATCCGAGCACTGCTCAATTTCTCACATCAACTGAACTTCACAAGTTCATCATCTGAATTTCATGCTTTGAAGACAGTAAACTACATAGTTCATCTGGTAAGAGGAATAAAGGAAGGGGCGGTGTTGCTGGTTACCAGGGCGCTGTGCTGACGTAGAAGCGACAATAGAGAGGCGGGCACTGCTATTGTGTGCATGGCGTGACAGCGTTGGTCCATGGCCGAAGGAAGGTTATACTATTGATTTGTGGGCGAGCGCGGAGCAGCAGTACACTGAGCCAGCGCTGACTGCAAGGAAATTATTTAGATGAGTTAAGGTATGTACTCTAAGGACATTCACCACTAAATAATCAGCAGTAGTCCTGTAGGCAGACCTACGACAACAGAAAAAACAATTATGGGAGAGAATCAATTAGAGAGAGTACGGTAGCATGCTGTAGAATGTACACCATCGACTAATTAGTATGTAAAATCACGGAGACAACAAAAACAAGATTGAACCTAACCACATCAAGAACTACCAGCGCGCTAGTGAGATAGCAGGAGTAAAAATCGAGTCTCTTGCGCACTACCTGAACGAGAACT
Organism: Lolium perenne; assembly: GCF_019359855.2. Lineage (NCBI taxonomy): Eukaryota > Viridiplantae > Streptophyta > Magnoliopsida > Poales > Poaceae > Lolium > Lolium perenne. The sequence continues at coordinate 127,390,371 of NC_067248.2, forward strand.
CGTTTATGCTGCGCGGGAGGCACTGATGCCGTGTGCTGCCGGTGAACTACCATCCGTCGGGCCGACGGACTGCCACGCGCGGCGCTTGAGATCGCAATTTCGCAACTGCGTTGGTGGACTCCCACATCCGGTCAAGCAAGTTCAAGTGGGGGATCTTCTTCCCCATCTCCGGTGGCTCCTCTGACCCGGCACCGGCCGGAATCGAGGCCATCCAAAGGCGCCGTGGTGGGAAGTGCGGTCAGGCGAAAGTAAGAGAGAGGAACACCTCCGGTAGAGCTGGCGCAGCGCCCAGGCGAGGCCTCCGGTCTGGCGCACGGGGAAGCTCTTCAGGGCGCACATGGGGATCTGGTGGGAGGTTTGCGGGACGGCACTTACGTTAGGTCTACGGGGAGGCGGGGCGGAGATCTCCGAGGCGGAGAGGGGAGGAGTTCCTTGCCGGCGCACGGCGGGAGATCGCCGGAGCGGCGCATCGGGGTTGGGGGCGATGCTAGGATGTCGGGTTGGGGAAGTGGAGAACGTGCGGGTGGCCGGAGATGTAGAGGTTCACTTACGGCTAGGGTAGCCGGTTTTTCTGGTTGGGCTCGGTTCGGGTTTAGAAGGTCTTTATTTAGGCTAGGGGTTCGAGAATAGCTATTCTAGAACCCCTCTTAAGGGGGGTTCGAGAATAGTTGGGCTATATATATATATATATATATATATATATATATATATATATATATATATATATATATATATATATATATATACTAGTGTTTCAGTAGAGACTTCCGCCTAGAATTGTAAGCTACATCCATTCACACTTGAACAATGGAGCAGCCATGAATTGCAAGTTTTGCGTGAATGGTTTCACTCAAAGTCATAACTAGTACATGGCTGCCAGTAGCCTACCCCGCGGGTGAAGCATATACGTCATACTTCGTGGTCTCTTCATGAGTTTACTAGGATCACCCCAATCTCATAGATTGCAATGTTTAACAATCGGACTCATATATGTATTTTCTTTCAATAATGCTCTGTAGGACAAAATCTTTGCTAAAATAGCCAACAGAATCACATTAAGGCATGTTGCCAACCTGCCTTACAATCATTCAGAGTTGTGCATCTTCACATAGAGAAGGTTAGAGAGAACTCTCATCAATTAAACCACTAGCTTGTGTTTCCCATGTCCTAATTCACGGGATCTCCGATCACAAAGGTAGAGTTACTACTATGGTGTAATATCTACGGGTCTCAAACTCATCTCCCTCGATGCACTTTATATCACATTACATGATAGTCCCTTCATAAAGGGATCTGCCAGGTTTTTGTCTGTTTGAATATATGTAACAGTTATTACTCCAAAGTTTCACAATTTTCTGACAGATTTGAAACGTCTCTTTACGTGCCTTGATGACTTCGCGTTATGCTTAGAATTGTTCACTTTGAAAATTATTGTTTAATTATCACAATTCAGTTGGATTATCGGAACAGGTTTTTCAAACACAGGCAAGTCCATCAAGAACTCACACATCCATTCTGATTCAAGAGTGGTTGTGTCTAAAGTAGTAAGTTTTGCTTCCATAGTTGACCACGTCAATTTGGTTTGTTTGTAAGATCTCCATGACATCGTGCCACCTCCAAAGGTAAATACATACCCACTAGTGGCGTAGAGATTATCTATGTCAGAGATCCAGTTCGAATCACTATATCCTCCAGCACAGCTTGGTGCCCCAAATAGTGAATCTCATAACTCATTGTACGACATAGGTTGTGCATGACCCTATCAAGTGCATGCCAATGATCAGTACCGAGTTTGACATGAACCTACTCAACTTGCTAACAACAAAAGAGATGTTGGGTCTAGTCGTGCTCGCTAAGCACATGAGTAAGCCAATGATTTGAGAATATCTCAATTGATCTATGGCAGTTCTCCGGTTCTTAGGAAGTGCCACACTGGGATTATAATATGTTGGAGATTTCTCAATATAGTCGAGCCGGCTTAAGATCTTCTCAACATAATGAGATTGCATTGAAGTAATCCCATTCTCGTTCTTAAGCAACTTGATGTTTAGAACCACATCAGCTTCTTCCAGATCTTTCATATCAAAGCTATTTGACAAGAAAGACCTGACCTCGTTTATTACTTTCATGTTTGTACCAAATATAAGAATATCATACACATACAAACACAGTATATATAACACCTTCGCCCCCACCATGACGTAAATGCACTTATCAGCCTCATTAATAGCAAAGCCTACAGAAGTTAAAGTTCTATCAAACTTCTCAGTCATTGCTTATGTGCATGTTTCAGGCTATATAAAGATTTCAACAACTTGCACACATTTCTTTCTTCACCTTTCACTACAAACCCATCAGGTTGATTAGTGTAGATTTCCTCTTCCAACTCTCCATTAAGGAAAATTCTCTTTACATCCATTTGATGGATGATAAGACCACAAAAGGAAGCCTTGGAAAATTGTACTTGAATGGTAGTTAGTCTAGCGACAAGCGAATAGCTGTCAAAATAATCTTCGCATTCTCTATGTGTGTAGCCTTTCGCTACAAGTGGTGCCTTGTACTTCTCAATAGTACCATCAGGTCTTAGCTTCTTCCTGAACACCCACTTACATCCCACAGGCTTAAAATCACGGGGTCGTTCTGATAGCTGCTAGGTGCCATTAGAAAGAATTGAATCCATCTCATTATGGACAACTTCTTTCTAGTCATCTACATCAGCAGATGCATATGCCTCTTCAATGGACAGGCATATCATCCACAAGGTACATAATAAAATCATCACCAAAGGATTTTTCAACCTTGTGTCTCTTGCTCCATGTAGGAGCTTCATTGACATCCTTCTCAGTGACATCCTCATGTGATTATTTAAAATACACATTATATGTACTAAATTCATGAATTATCTCAATAGAAATTCTAGCAATTCTATGCATATCTTTCATAGGAAACATATTTTGAAAAAATGTTGCATCATGATATTTCATAATAGTATCAACATGTATATCAGGTACCTAAGATTTAACTACTAAAAATCTACAGCCTACGCTCCACGGAGCATAACCTAGAAAGATACAATCCAATGTCTTCGGTCCAAGTTTTCTCTTCTTCGTAATTGGAATATTGCCTTTCGCCAAACATCCCACGTGCACAAATACGAAAGTGATGGTTTTCTCACAACCCACTCCTCGTAAGGGGTTTTATCTTTACTCTTGTTAGGAACTCTATTCAGGACATACCATGAAGTCAACAAAGCCTCCCCCATCATGCTTTTGTTAAACCAGCAGTGGCTAACATGGAATTCACCAAGTCCGTCACCGTGCGATTCTTCCTCTCGGAAAACCCGTTTGATTAGGGCGAGTAGGGGGGCGTCCTCTCATTTATAATACCATGTTTCTCACAAATTAAAAACAAATTTAAGAAAAATATTCACCACCATGATCCGACTTAAGATGCTTGATCTTTCTCTCGAATAGTTGATTTCACCTCTGGCCTTATAAATTTTAAAGTAGTCTAAAGCTCCATCTTTACTTCACAACAAATAAACATAGAATAATCAAGTAGCACCATCAATCAATGTCATGAAATATCTATTTCCATTGTCAACACACCATTCATCTCACATAGTTCAGAATGTATGAGTTCTAGAGGTGCCAACTTTCTCTCCTTGGCCACCTTGTGAGGCTTCCAAGGTTGCTTTGATTGCACACAAAACTATGGCACTTATAAATTTTAGCAATGGTGAAATTCAAAATTAAACTCATACTGGATAGCCGAGATATTAAACCAAAACTAATATGACATAAACGAGAGTGCCAAACACTGTTATCATCATTAACCCCGCCATAAATATGGTTCACTCACTTATTGCTAAAGTATGAAAGGGAAAATAGGAACAAGCCTCCACACTCGCAACCTTTACAAATAAATTTTGCAAACTTGGAAACAACTACTTTATTCGACTCTAACATAACCTTAAACCCATCTTTGCATAGAAGGGAGCCGCTAACGAGATTCTTGTTCATAGCAGGGACATGTTGTATCAATTGATGTAGAGGTTGGGGTTTATCCCCCTTATAAAAAAAGCAGGGACATATTGTACGTTCCTCAGCTGCACGATCTTCCCTGAAGTGAACTTTGGATCTACCTTGCCAACACCACGAACAGAAGCATGTGACCCATTCCCCATCAACACGCAAGAATCTTAGGCGACCTAGTAAGAAGTGAACATAGAGATGTCAGCACACACATGAACATAAGCACGTGTATCAATCAACCAACTTGGAGAGTGAAATACCGAAAGAATAATAAATAGATTGTCGTACCCATCAGCATTGCTAGCGGTCACAGTTGACACTCTTCGCCTCTTACTTGCGGTCTGATACGTTCCAAACGTATCTATAATTTTTGATGTTCCATGCTCGTTTTACACCAATTCCTATATGTTTTTCTCACACTTCGTTGCACTTCTATACATTTTCCAGCACTAACCTATTGACAGGATACCACAGTGCCAGTTGCCTGTTTTCTGCTGTTTTGTATTTCAAAAAATTTGTACATGAAATATTCTCAGAATTGGATGAAACAAAAGCCAAAGATCTTATTTTTCCATAACGAAGACGAAGTCTGGAGGAGAGACGAAGGGGGCCACAGGGTGTCCAGACCATGCCTAGGCACGGCTTGGACCTGGCCCGCGCCTAGGGGTGGTCTGGGCCCCCCTGGCCTCCACCAACCTCGCCCTTCCGCCTATAAGAAGCCTCCCGACGCGTGAACCCTAAATCAATAAGCCTCTGCCCACGAAAAGTTCCGTAGATCCTCCGCCGCCGAAGACAAGATCGGGGGGACAGAAGTCTCTGTTCCGGCACCCTGCCGGGATGGGGAATTGCTCCCGGAGCCATCTCCATCGACTCCACCGCCATCTTCATCGCCATTGCTGACTCCCATGATGAGGAGTGAGTAGTTCTCCCTCGAGGCTGAGGGCTTTACCGTAGCTATGTGGTCTATCTATCTCTCTATGTATGATCTTTATGTGATCATGAGCTTTATAATCTAGTTGAATAAGTAGATGTTATTCTTCAACTATTGTGCTACTCAAGTGGTTTTATTATGTGATCTCCGGGGACACCTTGTCCAACGTTGTGAAGGTGACAGTGTGCACACCGTGTTTGTTTCTTATGCTTAATTTATAGAAATACTTATGAATTGTGGTGACTAGTTAGTACCATATTTGTATGCTCAAAGTGACAGCGTGGGGTATCCATAGATTGGGAATGTGAACTTCAAGGAATGCTTATGCAGACCTACGCAATGAATTTGTGTTTATTATCAAACCGGAGAGTGGTTCAGAGTAGCGTAGTGAAGTGATAATATTTATGTATTCAATTATGGCATCATTGTTGAGAGTTTCCACTAGTGAAAGTATGATACCTAGGCCTTGTTTCCAACTATTGAAACACCGTTTACAACCAGTTCTGCTACATGTTTGCTTGCTGCCATTTTTATTTCAGATTGCAATTACTACTACAATCATCCATATTACTTGTATTTCATTATCTCTTCGCTGAACTAGTGCACCTATACAGCTGACAAGTGTATTGGGTGTGTTGGAGACACAAGAGACTTCTTGTATCGTAATTGCAGGGTTGCTTGAGAGGGATATCTTTGACCTCTACCTCCCTGAATTCGATAAACCTTGGGTGATCCACTTAAGGGAAACTTGCTGCTGTTCTACAAACCTCTGCACTTGGAGGCCCAACACTGTCTACAAGAATAGAATCGTGCGTAGACATCAAGCTCTTTTCTGGCGCCGTTGCCGGGGAGGTAAGGTAAAAGGTACTCGCATCCTCTGGCTACTAAGTCTTTTAGTTGCTGGTGAGTGCTCGAAGTTATTTCCTTTAGATTCTGCAATTATATCTTTTTGTTTCTTGTTTTTATTTTCACTAGTTAGGCTTAATGGAAAACAACAACAAAATTAGAGAGCTTTATAGTGTTTATCTTGAGTTAGGACATGAGGTGTTTGAAGCGAAAATTAAAAACCTATGGAGCTTTATTTTCATGCTAATAGTAATGTTATTGGTATGAGTTCTTTGAACACCTTTATTGCTAATGCTATGGAATAGTCTAAGCTTGGGGAAGCTAGTTTTTATGAAAATGTTCTTTTCAGTTCCCCAACTTTAGAGGAGGAAATTTCTTATGATGATACTATGCCTCCAATATATGATGATTACAATGATGATTATGTTATTTTCAGTCCACCTACTATTAAGGAGAAAATTAATTATGATTACAATATGCCTCTTATATTTGATGATTATGGTGATGAGAATAATAATGATAGCTATTTTTTGATTTGCACCCACTACAATTAATAAGAATGACTATGCTTATGTTGGGAGTAGTAATTATTTCATGCATGTGGCTCATGATAAGAATGTTTTATGTAATAGTTGTATTGTTAATTTTATTCATGATACTACTGAAAGTTATTACGAGAGAGGAAAATATGGTTGTACAAGTTTTCATGTTATTAAAACACCTCTCTATATGTTGAAAGTTTTGAAGTTACTCTCGTTTTATCTTCCTATGCTTGTCACTTTGTTCTTTGTGGATTTATTTATGTACAAGATTCCTATGCATAGTAAGTGAGTTAGAATTAAATGTGTTTCATATTTTCTCCTTTGTGCTCTCTTTTGCTTCAATTCATATTTCTTATGTGAGCATCTTCTCAAACTACTGAGCCTAGCTGAAAGGCGTTAAAGAAAAAAACACTCTTGGAGATAACCCATGTTTAATTTCTGTAATTTTTTTCTTTTGTTGAGTCTTGGAAGTTATTACCTTTGTAATAACCTCCCCTTATCATTTTTATTTCGTTTTTGTTCCAAGAATAGCCTCTAGTAGGAAGAAAGTAAGATTTGGGGAAGTTGTTGTCCTGAAAATAGATTCTGTGTTGTCACCCTAAAAATTCGTATAAATAGCCAGAGCGGAATTTTGAGCCCAGGTTATTATCTAACCTTCCTTAGTTGAACACTTTTCGAGGCAACAGAAGATTTTAGAAAAAATCGATCTTTACATGTTCTATTTTGACAGATTTGTGCTACTATTTGCATTGGCCTCTTAATCTCTTTATTTTTTAGTTCTTTTTATCAAAGAGATTTTTGAAGAGTTGCTACATTAGCTAATGCTTTAATAGATGTTTGATATATGTTAGAACCGAACCCAAGTGAATTTTTTATTTTCACTACTAATGCTGCTAATAAAGATTCGTGTGAAGTTTTGTATGAAGGAAGTTTTCAAGTGTAGGGAGAGAACAATGATGCGATGAGATGAAGAATGGAGAAAAGCTCAATCTTGGGGATGCCCCAGCACCCCAAGAAATATCCAAGAGGTACAAGCGTCAAAACTTGGGGATGCCCAAGGCATTCCCTCTTCATCAACAAAGCAACATGTCATCTCTCTATGCGCTATATTTTTATTGCTTCATACGCTATGTGTTATTTTTGGAGCGTATTTATTTTTGTTTTTCTTGTTTTGTTTTGTTTTGTCTGTAGCATGTGGTTGTATCCCGATATATTTGTTTTGGAGAAAGACACGCTCCGTTTTAATTACATCGAAAGCTCTAGTTTTCACTCTTATTGTTCTGCGAGTATTCTAGTTTCATAGTACTGCGTTTAGCTCTTGTTCTTTCACTCGAATTATGTTCAGAGCACGTTAGTATTATTTATTTATATATGATTAGCTCTATGGTCTATATTATTTTTCATCTCTGAGAGTTATTTCAAATAAGTTGATTGGTGTTGGAGACGAGTAAAATGTTTCATGACTATAGTGATGCAAAAGAAAGCTTGTCTAGACTGTGGCATAGACTTTGGCATGTCATGTTGGATGTTATTCTTGTCATGTGCTTAGTATTTATTATTGTAGCATGAATTGTCTCAAATAGCTAAGAGTGCATAATGTGTTATTGAAAGAATCATGTTTTGTTTCCAATCATACAAAGCATAATATTGTGGTATTCTCCTTTGATGTTTTATTGGGTTGACTTGGCACATGCTTATACCATGTTATGACTATAACCAGTCAACTAAAGCCTCTATGATCATTTAGTTTTTGACTTGTAATATCACTTTTTTCTTTGATTGATAATGTTTTATCGCTATGCATGATTATGACCATTATTGCTCTTTTAGTTGGTCGCTCCCAGTCTTTTGCTAGCCTTCTCCTGCACTGAGTATGAGCTCTACTCGTGCATCCAACCATCAATAACCAAAGTTTGCCAACTATATCCACCATATCTACCTATTAGCATTGTTGCTATTCCAAGTATATTCATCATGTTTTTATTTATCTTCCAAATTAAATTTTGGCATGAGAAAATAGTCAGTAAAGCTCTCACGAACTTGATGGCACATTTACTTTCTTGCACTTAATAAACTTGATCATTGTGACTATCTTATGAAGTTTATATGTTTGCAAATTGCAAGTTGGGAGTTAGCACAACCATGTTTTCATGGGGGACGCTTTCAACATTGCACTTATTCATATTTAGTTGATGTTATGTTCTTTTGTCTATGGATGCCTAGCGGTGCAAAATAAAATGGAAACTTGTAAGTTCATGAAGTTTGTATATGTGTTAGAGAAACGTCTGGGCCGCTAATCTAAGTCATGCATCATTCATGGTGGAAATTTACATCAAACCATAGTGAGCATTCTATGAAGCATTTTCAATAAAAAGCTATATCCATAGTAAATAAAAAGATTGCTGAGATGTTCATTGTCTGTTTATCTTGTCATTTTGGCATGGGATTGCTCCTACAAGAGTACTTCCATATCATCGGGCAAGAGGTACCCCGTTGCCGGTTCTCAATGATACATTTATACTGACAATGACAAGAACTTATTTGGGACCTAAGTTGAGTAGCATGAGGTTTAGGTACTCGTATTTAAGGGGCATGAAATTTTCAACTTGTGATTTGTCAAGCATATATCTCATATTTGCCTCACATTAACTTTAACCATTCAAGATGCTTATGATAGGGGCAATGAGAGCTCAAAGCTAATGAGTACTATACTTTTTGGAAGGTTTATAAAACTTGTTAATCTTGCTTACTCTGCAAAGAGTCTCTCTTTTACTTTTATGTTGAGTCTTTACCTTCTTCTTTATGCACCAATTAAGAGAGCATAGTTGTCATTCTTAGTTCAATGTGCATAGTCCCAAAATTATTATTGATTGCTTCATGATCATGACTATTGTTTGTTCTTAAATTATTTGTATCTAGTCACACTTTGAACTTTGAAGGTGTCCTAGAATTTATGTTTTGCTACTTCAAAAAGTACATGTTGAGTACCACTTTGTTATGTTGACTCTATGCTCATAAACAAACAGTTGCTTTCAATGCACTATTATTCATGATTCTTTTGTTTGAGTTACTCTTCATGTTATAACATAGTTGTTAAGTTCTACAGAATTAACTATATCTATCATGCCTATGTTAGAGTATTTTGATCCCACCTCACAATGCTTTATAATGCTTGATCAAGATTGTGTTTGCTTCATGTCACCTCAAAAATTATTTTGTTATCACTTACCTACTCGAGGACGAGCATGGGTTAAGCTTGGGGATGCTGATACTCACGGTGGGGAAAAAAACCGATGACCGAAGACCGAAACCAAAAAGACCGAGACCGAACCCGAAAAGACCAAGACCGAAATGACTGATAAAAAATTGGATAGAAAATTTTATAGACCGAATTTAGTTTGGTCAATTCGGTTATTTATTCCAAGTAACCGAATAGATCGAACTGACCAAATTTTTCGTGAGACTGCCCCAATCATTAGAATTGTGTGATGTGCGTGAGTTGTGGTATTCTTGAATGTTGATCAAACTTCTCTAGGATTTTTAAATTTTTGTTTAGATTGTTCAATGTTTGCTCCTACCAACTGATAATAATATATGCAATAAAAAACGTCCAAAATACATCTAAAATATTGCTAATTTTTTACTAAATAATGTCTACTATATGTGTTGACAACATTGACCATGATTTTTGGTCATGACCGAACCCGAACCCGAATTTGTCGGGTAGTAAAATGAGCAAGTATATTCGGTCTTCATTTTTTTATGACCGAATTCTAAATAAACCGAAATACAAAAACCGAATTGTCGGTAATGACCGAATGCCCACCCCTAGCTGAGACGTTGCAAACTTATCTATAATTTTTGATAGGGATTTCTATTTTCGTGCCCTCGGGTTCTTAGTTGTACTCAGTTTTCCCCAACTCCTTAATTTTTCCTCAGTTTTTCCAAGCCATTGTCTGAAACCCGCAGAAGGAGCTCGGACGGTAGGATTCCCGTTTAGTTGACCGTTCCGTGCTGACGTGTGGGGTCGCGTCGTGTGGGACCACGTCACATGGGGCTAGTAGAAAGGGACCGCGTGGGACAGGACGAGACCGCGTTTGGTTGTACGTGAGCAGGAGCTGGGTTCTGTCTCTCTCGGCCCAAATTGGCATCCCTTTTTAACAGCACCTTTTCCCCCCTCTCTCTCTTTTCACCAAATTAGTATCAAATCTAGAGAAGCTTCTATTTATGTATTTTTCTTTAATGATTGTTGCCTTTTGGCCCTCGGTTTTTGTCCAATATGGTAACAAATCTAGTACCAAATCTAGAAGCTAGTATATGCTAAATTCACAGTAGCATAATAAATCACGAAAACTAAGTATAATACATAAACTGCATACATCAGCCAAAAGCAGCCAATAACGATGTTAATGTTCACGACAAACTAAGCTGAAAATAATACAAGACGCAATGTATGGCCAACATGAAGACTAGGATACCCCAGGATGAATGAATCTGTTCTTCATTCAGCATATATTTCTTCGTCGCTCCATTCCTGTATCTGAAGGAAATATTCATTAAACTCCTTCTGTTTACAGTGTGCAGCCAATACATCCTCCAAACGGTATGACCTTTGTTCATTTCTCCGATCGTAGTTTGCTAATCTATCCACACGTAGTGGCCACTCATTCCAGGCCTTTATATCATCAAAGTACTCTCTGATATAACCCAAATCCGTGTAGTAGATGCAGTCAGGTCGAAGTGTTGGGTGCACTCTGGTGTCTACGGAGATACACCGGAGATAATGGACGAAGAAGGCACGACTGCCAATGTTACTGATGACATGGAGAGAGCGGCTGATGGCGTGTAACTCACACGTTCGTTGGGAACCCCAAGAGGAAGGTATGATGCGCACAGCAGCAAGTTTTCCCTCAGAAAGAAACCAAGGTTTATCGAACCAGGAGGAGCCAAGAAGCACGTTGAAGGTTGATGGCGGCGGGATGTAGTGCGGCGCAACACCAGGGATTCCGGCGCCAACGTGGAACCTGCACAACACAACCAAAGTACTTTGCCCCAACGAAACAGTGAGGTTGTCAATCTCACCGGCTTGCTGTAACAAAGGATTAACCGTATTGTGTGGAAGATGATTGTTTGCAGAAAACAGTAAAACAAGTATTGCAGTAGATTGTATGCGATGTAAAGAATAGGACCGGGGTCCACAGTTCACTAGAGGTGTCTCTCCCATAAGATAAAAGCATGCTGGGTGAACAAATTATAGTCAGGCAATTGACAAATAGAGAGGGCATAACAATGCACATACATGTCATGATAAATATAGTGAGATTTAATTGGGCATTACGACAAAGTACATAGACCGCTATCCAGCATGCATCTATGCCTAAAAAGTCCACCTTCAGGTTATCATCCGAACCCCTTCCAGTATTAAGTTGCAAACAACAGACAATTGCATTAAGTATGGTGCGTAATGTAATCAATAACTACATCCTTAGACATAGCATCAATGTTTTATCCCTAGTGGCAACAACACATCCACAACCTTAGAACTTTACATCCTTTGTCCCGGATTCAATGGAGGCATGAACCCACTATCGAGCATAAATACTCCCTCTTGGAGTTAAGAGCAAAAACTTGGCCAGAGCCTCTACTAATAACGGAGAGCATGCAAGATCATAAACAACACATAGGTAATAACTTGATAATTAACATAACATAGTATTCTCTATCCATCGGATCCCGACAAACACAACATATAGTATTACAGATAGATGATCTTGATCATGTTAGGCAGCTCACAAGATCCAACAATGAAGCACAATGAGGAGAAGACAACCATCTAGCTACTACTATGGACCCATAGTCCAGGGGTGAACTACTCACTCATCACTCCGAAGGCGACCATGGCGGTGAAGAGTCCTCCGGGAGATGAATCCCCTCTCCGGCAGGGTGCCGGAGGAGATCTCCAGAATCCCCCGAGATGGGATTGGCGGCGGCGGCGTCTCAGTAAGGTTTTCCGTATCGTGGCTCTCGATGCGGGGTTTCGCGACGAAGGCTATTTGTAGGCGGAAGGGCAGGTCGGGGGGCCACACGAGGGCCCACACTATAGGTCGGCGCGGCCGGGGCTTGGGCCGCGCCGCCCTATAGTCTGGCCACCTCGTGGCCCCACTTCGTCTCCTCTTCGGTCTTCTGGAAGCTTCGTGGCAAAATAGGACCCTGGGCGTTGATTTCGACCAATTCCGAGAATATTTCGTTACTAGGATTTCTGAAACCAAAAATAGCGTAAAACAAAGAATCGGCACTTCGGCATCTTGTTAATAGGTTAGTTCCAGAAAATGCACGAATATGACATAAAGTGTGCATAAAACATGTAGATATCATCAATAATGTGGCATGGAACATAAGAAATTATCGATACGTCGGAGACGTATCAGCATCCCCAAGCTTAGTTCTGCTCGTCCCGAGCAGGTAAAACGATAACAAAGATAATTTCTGGAGTGACATGCCATCATAACCTTGATCATACTATTTGTAAACATATGTAATGAATGCAGCGATCAAAACAATGGTAATGACATGAGTAAACAAGTGAATCATAAAGCAAAGACTTTTCATGAATAGCACTTCAAGACAAGCATCAATAAGTCTTGCATAAGAGTTAACTCATAAAGCAATAAATCAAAGTAAAGGTATTGAAGCAACACAAAGGAAGATTAAGTTTCAGCGGTTGCTTTCAACTTATAACATGTATATCTCATGGATAATCGTCAACATAGAGTAATATAACAAGTGCAATATGCAAGTATGTAGGAATCAATGCACAGTTCACACAAGTGTTTGCTTCTTGAGGTGGAGAGAAATAGATGAACTGACTCAACATTAAAAGTAAAAAGAATGGTCCTTCAAAGAGGAAAGCATCGATTGCTATATTTGTGCTAGAGCTTTTATTTTGAAAACATGAAACAATTTTGTCAACGGTAGTAATAAAGCATATGAGTTATGTAAATTATATCTTACAAGTTGCAAGCCTCATGCATAGTATACTAATAGTGCCCGCACCTTGTCCTAATTAGCTTGGACTACCGGATCATCGCAATACACATGTTTTAACCAAGTGTCACAATGGGGTACCTCCATGTCGCCTGTACAAAGGTCTAAGGAGAAAGCTCGCATTTTGGATTTCTCGCTTTTGATTATTCTCAACTTAGACATCCATACCGGGACAACATGGACAACAGATAATGGACTCCTCTTTAATGCATAAGCATGTGGCAACAATTATTATTCTCATATGAGATTGAGGATATATGTCCAAAACTGAAACTTCCACCATGAATCATGGCTTTAGTTAGCGGCCCAATGTTCTTCTCTAACAATATGTATGCTCCAACCATTAAGGTGGTAGATCTCTCTTACTTCAGACAAGACGGACATGCATAGCAACTCACATGATATTCAACAAAGAATAGTTGATGGCGTCCCCAGAAACATGGTTATCGCACAACAAGCAACTTAATAAGAGATAAAGTGCATAAGTACATATTCAATACCACAATAGTTTTTAAGCTATTTGTCCCATGAGCTATATATTGCAAAGGTGAAGAGTGGAAATTTAAAGGTAGCACTCAAGCAATTTACTTTGGAATGGCGGAGAAATACCATGTAGTAGGTAGGTATGGTGGACACAAATGGCATAGTGGTTGGCTCAAGGATTTTGGATGTATGAGAAGTATTCCCTCTCGATACAAGGTTTAGGCTAGCAAGGTTATTTGAAACAAACACAAGGATGAAGCGGTGCAGCAAAACTCACATAAAAGACATATTGAAAACATTATAAGACTCTACACCGTCTTCTTTGTTGTTCAAAACTCAATACTAGATATTATCTAGACTTTAGAGAGACCAAATATGCAAACCAAATTAAGCAAGCTCTAGGTGTTTCTTCATTAATGGGTGCAAAGTATATGATGCAAGAGCTTAAACATGAGCACAACAATTGCCAAGTATCACATTATCCAAGACATTTTAGCAATTACTACATGTATCATTTTCCAATTCCAACCATATAATAATTTAACGAAGAAGAAACTTCGCCATGAATACTATGAGTAAAGCCTAAGGACATACTTGTCCATATGCAACAGCGGAGCGTGTCTCTCTCCCATACAGTGAATGCTAGGATCCATTTATTCAAACAAAAACAAAAACAAAAACAAACCGACGCTCCAAGCAAAGCACATAAGATGTGACGGAATAAAAATATAGTTTCAGGGGAGGAACCTGATAATGTTGTCGATGAAGAAGGGGATGCCCAAGGCATCCCCAAGCTTAGACGCTTGAGTCTTCTTAGAATATGCAGGGGTGAACCACCGGGGCATCCCCAAGCTTAGAGCTTTCACTCTCCTTGATCATATTGCATCATACTCCTCTCTTGATCCTTGAAAACTTCCTCCACACCAAACTCGAAACAACTCATAAGAGGGTTAGTGCACAATAAAAATTAACATGTTCAGAGGTGACACAATCATTCTTAACACTTCTGGACATTGCATAAAGCTACTGGACATTAATGGATCAAAGAAATTCATCCAACATAGCAAAAGAGGCAATGCGAAATAAAAGGCAGAATCTGTCAAAACAGAACAGTTCGTAAAGACGAATTTTAAAATGGCACCAGACTTGCTCAAATGAAAATGCCCAAATTGAATGAAAGTTGCGTACATATCTGAGGATCACGCACGTAAATTGGCTTAATTTTCTGAGCTACCTACAGGGAGGCAGGTCGAAATTCGTGACAGCAAAGAAATCTGAAACTGCGCAGTAATCCAAATCTAGTATGAACTTTACTATCAAAGACTTTACTTGGCACAACAAAACACTAAACTAAGATAAGGAGAGGTTGCTACAGTAGTAAACAACTTCCAAGACTCAAATATAAAACAAAAATACTGTAGTAAAAACATGGGTTGTCTCCCATAAGCGCTTTTCTTTAACGCCTTTCAGCTAGGCGCAGAAAGTGTATATCAAGTATTATCGAGAGACGAAGCATCAACATCATTTTCACAATTTATCCCATTGGGTACCTTAGATGCTCCCTTATCTATAGTGGTTTTAAGAGCTTTATCGACTTTGGGCCTATAATAGTTTTTTGGTTTAGCCCCTTTAGAGATATACATGAACCTTTGCTCCTTTCCCACATAAGCTTTCTCTCTAAACTTTATAGATGAAAAGGTTGAACCCAATGTTCCCATAGCCTCTTCTAGTTCACTAATCCTTTGGGTTTGATTATCATGAATAGCACAAGATTCTAAGATGGCGATTCTCTCATTAATTCCACCTAGAGATTTATCAAGTTTATCAGTGCTATCAAGTAATGCTTTCAAAGTAGTATCAATAATTGGAAGGTTTTGCTCTATGGTTTCCAATTTTTTCATAACATCCTCAAGAGAGGTTTCAATTTTAGTTTCATTAACAGGTGGTGTTCCAAATAAACTCTCAATAATGCAACTAGCTTCTAAAGCGGGAGCGCCTAGGAAGTTACCTCCCGCGAGACAATCAAGAACATATCTATTCCAACTAGAGATACCTACATAAAAATTCCTGAGCAGGATAGTGGTGGAGTGTTTCTTAGTGCACCTACTATGAGCATCACTAATTCTATACCAAGCATCTTTTAAACATTCTCCCCCTTGTTGCTTAAACGAACGAACTTCAACTTCAGGATTACTCATTTTAGCAGTAGTAAATAAAGCAAACTAGATAAAGTAAATGCAAGTAACTAATTTTTTTGTGTTTTTGATATAGAGAACAAGGCAGTAAATAAAGTAAAGCTAGCAACTAATTTTTTTTGTGTTTTGATATAATGCAGCAAACAAAGTAGTAAAATAAAATAAAGCAAGACAAAAACAAAGTAAAGAGATTGGAAAGTGGAGACTCCCCTTGCAGCGTGTCTTGATCTCCCCGGCAACGGCGCCAGAAAAAGAGCTTGATGGCGTGTAACTCACACGTTCGTTGGGAACCCCAAGAGGAAGGTATGATGCGCACAGCAGCAAGTTTTCCCTCAGAAAGAAACCAAGGTTTATCGAACTAGGAGGAGCCAAGAAGCACGTTGAAGGTTGATGGCGGCGGGATGTAGTGCGGCGCAACACCAGGGATTCCGGCGCCAACGTGGAACCTGCACAACACAACCAAAGTACTTTGCCCCAATGAAACAGTGAGGTTGTCAATCTCACCGGCTTGCTGTAACAAAGGATTAACCGTATTGTGTGGAAGATGATTGTTTGCAGAAAACAGTAAAACAAGTATTGCAGTAGATTGTATGCGATGTAAAGAATAGGACCGGGGTCCACAGTTCACTAGAGGTGTCTCTCCCATAAGATAAAAGCATGTTGGGTGAACAAATTACAGTCAGGCAATTGACAAATAGAGAGGGCATAACAATGCACATACATGTCATGATAAATATAGTGAGATTTAATTGGGCATTACGACAAAGTACATAGACCGCTATCCAGCATGCATCTATGCCTAAAAAGTCCACCTTCAGGTTATCATCCGAACCCCTTCCAGTATTAAGTTGCAAACAACAGACAATTGCATTAAGTATGGTGCGTAATGTAATCAATAACTACATCCTTAGACATAACATCGATGTTTTATCCCTCGTGGCAACAGCACATCCACAACCTTAGAACTTTATGTCACTGTCCCAGATTCAATGGAGGCATGAACCCACTATCGAGCATAAATACTCCCTCTTGGAGTTAAGAGCAAAAACTTGGCCAAAGCCTCTACTAATAACGGAGAGCATGCAAGATCATAAACAACACATAGGTAATAACTTGATAATTAACATAACATAGTATTCTCTATCCATCGGATCCCGACAAACACAACATATAGTATTACAGATAGATGATCTTGATCATGTTAGGCAGCTCACAAGATCCAACAATGAAGCACAATGAGGAGAAGACAACCATCTAGCTACTACTATGGACCCATAGTCCAGGGGTGAACTACTCACTCATCACTCCGGAGGCGACCATGGCGGTGAAGAGTCCTCCGGGAGATGAATCCCCTCTCCGGCAGGGTGCCGGAGGAGATCTCCAGAATCCCCCGAGATGGGATTGGCGGCGGCGGCGTCTCAGTAAGGTTTTCCGTATCGTGGCTCTCGGTACTGGGGGTTTCGCGACGAAGGCTATTTGTAGGCGGAAGGGCAGGTCAGGGGGCCACACGAGGGGCCCACACTATAGGTCCGCGCCGCCCTATAGTCTGGCCACCTCGTGGCCCCACTTCGTCTCCTCTTCGGTCTTCTGGAAGCTTCGTGGCAAAATAGGACCCTGGGCGTTGATTTCGTCCAATTCCGAGAATATTTCGTTACTAGGATTTCTGAAACCAAAAACAGCAGAAAATAGTAACTGGCACTTCGGCATCTTGTTAATAGGTTAGTTCCAGAAAATGCACGAATATGACATAAAGTGTGCATAAAACATGTAGATATCATCAATAATGTGGCATGGAACATAAGAAATTATCGATACGTCGGAGACGTATCAGCGGCTCGCAATGTCCATGATGGCGCGTGATGCACAAGTCCGTTGGGAACCCCAAGAGGAAGGTGTGATGCGCACAGCAGTAAGTTTTCCCTCAGAAAGAAACCAAGGTTATCGAACCAGTAGGAGATGAAGGCCACGTGAAGGTTGTTGGTGGAGGAGTGTGGTGCGGCGCAACACCAGGGATTCTGGCGCCAACGTGGAACCTGCACAACACAATCACAATACTTTGCCCCAACTTAACAGTGAGGTTGTCAATCTCACCGGCTTGCTGTAAACAAAGGATTAAACGTATGGTGTGGAGAATGATGTTTGTTTGCGAAGAACAACAGAGAACAGAGATTGCAGTAGATTGTATTTCAGATGTAAAGGAATGGACCGGGGTCCACAGTTCACTAGTGGTGTCTCTCCGATAAGTTAAATAGCATGTTGGGTGAACAAATTACAGTTGGGCAATTGACAAATAGAGAGGGCATAGCAATGCACATACATATCATGATGACTACTATGAGATTTACTTAGGGTATTACGACAAAGAACATAGACCGCTATCCAGCATGCATCTATGCCTAAAAAGTCCACCTTCGGGTTAGCATCCGCACCCCTTCCAGTATTAAGTTGCAAACAACAGACAATTGCATTAAGTACTGTGCGTAATGTAATCAACACAAATATCCTTAGACAAAGCATCGATGTTTTATCCCTTGTGGCAACAGCACATCCACAACCTTAGAACTTTCTGTCACTGTCCCAGATTCAATGGAGGCATGAATCCACTATCGAGCATAAATACTCCCTCTTGGAGTTACAAGTATCAACTTGGCCAGAGCCTCTACTAGCAACGGAGAGCATGCAAGAACATAAACAACACATATATGATAGATCAATTAATCAACTTGACATAGTATTCCATATTCATCGGATCCCAACAAACACAACATGTAGCATTACAAATAGATGATCTTGATCATGATAGGCAGCTCACAAGATCTAAACATGATAGCACAAGAGGAGAAGACAACCATCTAGCTACTGCTATGGACCCATAGTCCAAGGATGAACTACTCACGCATCAATCCGGAGGCGGGCATGATGATGTAGAGTCCTCCGGTGATGATTCCCCTCTCCGGCAGGGTGCCGGAGGCGATCTCCTGAATCCCCCGAGATGGGATTGGCGGCGGCGTCACAGTAACTTTTCTCGTATCGTGGCTCTCGGTGATAGGATTTTCGCGACGGAGAGAATATATAGGCGAAGGGGCAGAGTCGGGGGATGCTCGAGGGGCCCACCCCATAGGGCGGCGCGCCCAGGGGTGGGGCCGCGCCCAGGGGTGGGGCCGCGCCCCCCTAGGGTGTGGCCGCCTGGTTGCCCCTCTTCGTCTCCTCTTCGGACTTCTGGAAGGCTCCGTGCAAAATAAGACCGAATTCCGAGAATATTTCCTGTGTAGGATTTCTGAAACCAAAAATAGCAGAAAACGGGAACTAACGCTTCAGCATCTTGTTAATAGGTTAGTGCCGGAAAATGCATCAAAATGATGTAAAGTGTATATAAAACATGTGAGTATTGTCATATAACTAGCATGGACCATAAGAAATTATAGATACGTTTGAGACGTATCAGTCCACACGGTACACCAATGGTGCTCGACCTTCCTCCAAATACATGTTGTCCAACAACACAAGCATCAGATCACCATCCGACTTCACAAGGTAGAACTTGTCATTTCCAAGTTCTGGAAATGAAAATAGTGTCTCCATTTTGATAGTGCTCGCGCGCTACTCCAACTGGACATTGTTGGTGCACACTAATCTTCCGGACTCAAAATTGTCCACATCTATTGCATACAGTTCACCATTGAACAGGGTAATGCAACGCAGACCATGGTGCTCGATCGAGAATCTTCCTTCTCCCCAATCTTCATCTATACCCTTAGTTGGAGTGCTCGCATCGACCCAAGCAATTTCCTCCGGGTAATGTATGGAAATGAAGACCATAGTCGGGGACTTCATTACATCGACTGACTCCACAAAAACAGATGGCATATGCGCCTCAAACATAGTGTTCAATGTCTTTGTGAGTGGGTTCAGAAGCCGTATCTTTTGCAACTGGTTCTTCTGGGAAATCACAATTACGCCATGGCAAAAGCCGACAAAGTAGTATCTAAAAGATATTGATGAAGATAACATTCAGCACTAAGATGTTTACGATTGAAAATAAAAAAGATTAACTCTATAGATCTGGAGGAATTTGAACCTTGCATGAACTTCTGTTAGATCGATGGTGATATAGCGGGATGTGCGGAGGTGGAGGAAGGTGAACTCAGCGGCGCGTGGAAGGGCGTGTTCTACCATGATCCATTCGTGTAGGTGCACGTCGGACTCAGGTAAACCTGAGCACCAATTTGCACAAACTTGCCTCAAAGCAGAGTAGGTGTCCATGTACTCCTCTTTCGCCAGTAAGAAGTCGCCGATCTTGTGAAGTGGTCCGTCAGCCGTGAGAGAGACCCAGTTCACGGA
Source organism: Lolium perenne (assembly GCF_019359855.2). Taxonomy (NCBI): domain Eukaryota; kingdom Viridiplantae; phylum Streptophyta; class Magnoliopsida; order Poales; family Poaceae; genus Lolium; species Lolium perenne. Next base: position 127,410,787 of record NC_067248.2, read on the forward strand.
GGCGCCGCGCTTGGATGCGCCGCCCTCGGAGGCGCCGAGCTTGGCGGCGATGGGCTCGGATGCGATGGGCTCGGCGGCGATGGGCTCGGATGCGACGGGCTCGGCGGCAATGGGCTCGGAGGCGACGGGCTCGGGGGCGACGGCCGTCGGCGCATTCTTCTTCTCCATCGCCGGCAGGGGAGCACGCGTAGGGCGGTTAGGGTTTTTTCCTTCGATTTGAAGAAGTTGATGGGACGTGAGGGGCGTGGTTGCGTGCGTGAGGGAGAGAGAGGGGCTCTATACAGGCACGTGACGGTTGGTCTCGACAGTTTCTCAAAAAAGCTAGACGTTTGGTCTCAACACGTGCACAGCCTAACCGCTGCGCACCGCGACACGCGTCCGTGGTTACGTATCCTCAGTTCTACCCTCGAGTCTTACAGTGGAAAAATATCTGTACTCAGTTTTCCCCTCGAGTACTGATACTAGCTAGTGCAATATACTCAGTTTTACCCTCAAGTGGCTGGTCATCAGAGAGTCAACAAATGGGATTAAGCTATCTAATTGAGTCATTTCATGCGCAAAAAATACCAAAAAAGATAAAACCATAGTGGCACTTACTCATGGAGTCTTCTTACGTGACCTGCCACGTTGGGAACCATAACAATCATACATAAATCAAGTTTTACTACAAATTGCTACCTCTCAAATCACCTAGTAGCTATGAAGGTGCATGGCTTTCCACAATAAGCTCTTCCCAAAACAGCTTTCACCAAAACATACTTTGTCTCAATGAGGCCACAATTTTCACACCCATGTATATTTGTATTGCAAATAGTTTGAGGTAGGCCAAGATGGGTTTCATTGTACAAAACATGCATTTTCCATTTTTTAAATCTCATATTTGAATCCCTTAGTATGTTTATTACTCACGTGCCCTTGGTTTCTTGATACTACTCAGTTTTGCCCTCTCCCTTCACAAATTCTCACAGACGCCCAACCTTTCCCTGATTGGTCTAGCCCTTGTCACGCGGATCGTGCCCGTCGACCATTGATCGTATGATCTAACAGGAAGGATAACCCCTCTCTCTCTCTCTGATCGGGGCCACCACCCTCTCTCTCTCTGATCGGAGCCACTATAATTTTTATGCCTAAAAAATTATACCATTGGATTCATATGCAAAAGAAGTTTCCAACGATATAATGTTTGTGATATATATTTCATATTTTGTTGACCAAATTAATGTGCAAAGTTCTTCTCAAATCACGAAATGTGCTTATAAACTGTTATGGAGGGAGTAGCCATTACTTTTCATGCAAAAAATGATAAACCATCACCAATTTGCTGTAGGCATTACTTTTCACGCAAAAAATGATAAACCATCACCAATTTGTTGTAGGCATTACTTTTCACACAAAAAATGATAAACCATCACCGATTTCTTGTAGGCATTACTTTTCACGCTGAAAATGATAAATCATCACTAATTTGTTGTAGGCATTACTTTTCACGCAAAAAATGATAAACCATCACCGATTTCCTGTAGCCATTACTTTTCACGCAAAAAATGATAAACCATCACCAATTTCTTGTAGCCATTACTTTTCATGCTAAAAAAGATAAACGAAACAATCTATCTATCTCTGTATTTGAAGTTTGGGAGGGTTCACCATCTACTTATGTTAACTTTCGAGGTTTTGACCTAAAAATCAACTACGTATTATAAAGAAAAATAAAAGTTCAAAAAAATGTAAAAACAAAACAATATACCTATATTTGTATAGAAGATCATCTGTATGAAATTTGAGGTCATTTAGAGAAGGTCGAAAAAACCTAACTTGTTACAAAAGCTGGTTTCAGTGAGACCAAACGGCATGCGCTTAAGCAAAGTGATTTTTTCGAACATCTCCAAATGACCCCAAATTTGCCATACATGGTGCCATACATGTAACAACAATGAATATCTAAAAATTGTCAAAAACTTTTGCCGAACCGTATAGCTCGATCTATAAAAAAAAAACCTCACCATGGTGCCAGTAAAAATTTTAGTTACAAACTTTCGTATTTTACCTAACCTTCAACAAGAAACTTGTTTCAAATTCATTTTGGCGTACAAGAAACAAATCCCACCTTGATTCGAACACCACAGCCTCCAAACGATGCTGATGTCGATATCGGCATGGTCAAAACAGCTATGCTCGCCGCCACTTCTAGGTCACCGTCGGGATGCACCCTCAATCCCGTCCCCTCATTCGATCACTGACACACCAGAGATACCACCGAGGCCAATGCCGAACGTACATGCTGATGCCAATGCCAAACATGAACGCCGCTGTGGGCACGACCACGCCGCCCCGCTATGTTGGACGCCACACACCACCGCGAGGTCTTTCCCTTCCCCACCACACTCCCCTAGCACCCATCTATACACGCAAGAAAGGAGAGACACTAGTTATCTCTACATTGCTCGCATTTGTGTCTGACACCGTCAGTCGAAGTGTTGAGGTAGTCGTTGATGTCCTCGACCATTTCTTCTCTTCTTTGCATGGCTAAACGCGTCTAGTTCATATCTATCTAATTCGTATGGTCTCGCCTCGTGCAGTTCTTTGTGGACGTCGATCTCATCTCGGCACCCCGCAGGCCACCTCCTACATGCCATCGCTGTAGAGCTCCGTTTAAAAATCTAATCCTACCCGTGTATTGTCCCTTGTGTCAGCGTCATGGCCCCACTTGTCATTCGATATACCGAAGCCCCACTCGTCCGCGTTTTGGTCAGGGATACGGCGATGCTTACGGTCAAACAAAGGTGGATGGTCTGACGTGTCTTTGCGGGCTCTACGTGGCCACACTAGTCAGCAGATAACGGTCAAAGTTGTTGACCCGTCGGGCTAATGGCCGTTCTAGCACTTGTGAGGGTTTCAGACAAAGGCTTTGGCAAAACTGAGGAAAAACTAAGCGGCTGGGGAAAACTGAGCACAACTAAGGACCCGAGGGCACGGAAATAGAAAGCCCTTTTTGATACTCGATGCTTGTTTTACACCAATTTCAATATGTTTTGCTCACACTTCGTTGCATTTTTATACATTTTTCGACACTAACCTATTGACAAGATGCCACAGTGTCAGTTCCCTGTTTTCTGCTGTTTTGTATTTCAGAAAAGTTGTACAGGAAATATTCTCGGAATTGGACGAAACAAAAGCCGAAGATCTTATTTTTTCCATAACAAAGACGAAGTTCAAAGGAGAGACGAAGGGGGCCACAGGGTGGCCAGACCATGCCTAGGCGCGGCCTGGCCCTGGCCCGCGCCTAGGGGTGGTCTGGGCCCCCTGGCCTCCACCGACCTCGCCCTTCCGCCTATAAGAAGCCTCCCGATGCGTGAACCCTAAATCAATAAGCCTCCACCCACAAAAAGTTCTGTAGCTCCGCCGCCGCCGAAGACAAGATCTGGGGGACGGAAGTCTCTGTTCTGGCACCCTGCCGAGACGGGGATTTGCCCCCGGAGCCATCTCCATCGACTCCACCACCATCTTCATCGCCATTGTTGACTCCCATGATGAGGAGTGAGTAGTTCTCCCCCGAGGTTGAGGGCTTTACCGGTAGCTATGTGGTCTATTTATCTCTCCATGTATGATCTTTATGTGATCATGAACTTTATAATCTAGTTGAATAAGTAGATGTTATTCTTCAACTATTGTGCTACTCAGGTTTTATTATGTGATCTCCGGGGACACCTTGTCCAACGGTGTGAAGGTGACAGTGTGCACACCGTGTTTGTTTCTTATGCTCAATTTATAGAAATACTGATGAATTGTGGTGACTAGTTAGTACCATCTTTGTATGCTCAAAGTGACAGCGTGGGGTGTCCATAGATTGGGAATGCGAACTTTAAGGAATGCTTATGCATACCTACGCAATGAATTTGTGTTTATTATCAAACCGGACAGTGGTTCAGAGTAGCGTAGTGAAGTGATAATATCTATGTATTCAATTATGACATCATTGTTGAGAGTTTTCACTAGTGAAAGTATGATCCCTATGCCTTGTTTCCAAGTATTGAAACACCATTTACAACCAGTTCTGCTACATGTTTGCTTGCTACCATTTTTATTTCAGATTGCAATTACTACTTAGAATCATTCATATTACTTGTATTTCACTATCTATTCGCCGAACTAGTGCACCTATACACCTGACAAGTGTATTGGGTGTGTTGGGGACACAAGAGACTTCTTGTATCGTAATTGCAGGGTTGCTTGAGAGGGATATCTTTGACCTCTACCTCCCTGAGTTCGATAAACCTTGGGTGATCCACTTAAGGGAAACTTGTTGTTGTTTCACAAACCTCTGCACTTGGAGGCCCAACACTGTCTACAAGAATAGAAGCGTGCGCATACATCACCTTCACGGGCTTGTTGAAGGCGGACTTGTTGTTCCCTTTGCCCTTGCCATAGGGTTTCTTCTACACCATATTGGCGCTATACTGACCCTCTCCTTTCACAATAGTGTCCTTGGCCCGAGCTATCTTCTCAACATCAAGAGACTCTATCAGGTTTTCAACCGATATCTTCTGTCTCTTGTGTTTGAGAGTTGTGGCAAAGTTCCTCCATGAAGGGGGAAACTCCGCAATAATGCATCTAGCCACAAACTTGTAAGGTAATGCACACTTAAGGAGTTCGAGCTCTTTCGCAACGCATTGTATCTCATGAGCTTGTTCAACTACAGAACGTTTGTTCACCATCTTGAAGCCATGAAAGCTCTCCATGATGTACAGTTCACTGCATGCATCGGGTGCACCGAATTTAGCATTCAGTACATCCCATGGCTCTTTTCCTTCTCTTATGTGCATGTACACATCACACAGACGATCAACAAGAACAATCCGAACACATCCAACAAAGAGAGTATTGGCTTCCTTGAACTTTTTCTGATCTTCGTCAACTATCCCTTATTAACTTCAAACACTTTCAAATAAGTAAGCCAGAGTGTGGCCTTAATCTGCCACCTCTTAAAGTGCACACTGGTAAACGTATCCGGCCTCAGCGCATCAGCAAAACCAACCATAGTTAACTCAGGAAATTGCCTAGAGTTAGGTTTTTGGATTGTTGGATAATTAGGAAAAATTTCCATGATTAATTCCAGAATATAAAACATGACTATATTAGTTACTAACATGTGAAACTCGAACATACTAGATGTATTAAGCAACATGAACAATGGCAATGCATACAGTACAACAACCATCACTAAACAGATTGGATCACGTGACACATACCGTTCTGGTGGAGGTGTAGCAATTGTTGTCACATCGGTAAAGGTGTTGATCACAACGTTGATGAAGAAAAGTCGAAATAGACTGCATAGAACATGATGGTAGGCAGCACCGCCCGACTTGGACGGAAGAAGACCCGTGATGAAGAGCTTGAGCAATCGCGCAGAGCGCTTCCCAAAAACCTAATTCGCCCTCTCCCGTACAAGATCACAAAGGCGAGTGGTTCTGGAGACCCGCTCTCCCGTTCGCCGGTGCACGTCGGCGGGCGGGATGGAGTAGGCTACGGCGGCGGCGCAAGGACAGAGAGGTGGCAAAACCCTAACTCTTGTATCATATATTTTTCTGTGACAGCTGGGAAAGAGATTATATAGGCTCATGAAGCCCTGGGCAACGTGGGCCACGCCCACATTGCACGGTTCAAGTCAGTTACTGATAGCCCACGATCCGAGAGCGACCTGAATCGACTAACTACGACACGTATGTCTATGACTCTATTGTTGGAGATATGCCCAAAGGCAATAATAAAATGGTTATTATAATATATCTTTGTGTTTATGATAATGTTTGCATACCATGCTATAATTGTATTAACCGAAACATTGATACATGTGTGTTATGTAAACAACAAGGAGTCCCTAGTAAGCCTCTTGTATAACTAGCTTGTTGATTAATAGATGATCATAGTTTCATGATCATGAACATTGGATGTTATTAATAACAAGGTTATGTCATTATGTGAATGATGTAATGGACACACCCAATTAAGCGTAGCATAAGATCACGTCATTAAGTTCATTTGCTATAAGCTTTCAATACATAGTTACCTAGTCCTTTCGACCATGAGATCATATAAATCACTTATGCCGGAAGGGTACTTTGATTACATCAAACGCCACTGCGTAAATGGGTGGTTATAAAGGTGGGATTAGGTATTCGGAAAGTATGAGTTGAGGCATATGGATCAACAGTGGGATTTGTCCATCCCGATGACGGATAGATATACTCTGGGCCCTCTCGGTGGAATATCGTCTAATTAGCTTGCAAGCATATGAATGGTTCATAAGAGACCACATACCACGGTACGAGTAAAGAGTACTTGTCAGGAGACGAGGTTGAACGAGGTATAGAGATACCGATGATCAAACCTCGGACAAGTAAAATATCGCGTGACAAAGGGAATCGGTATAGTATGTAAATGATTCAATCGATCACTAAGTTATCGTTGAATATGTGGGAGCCACTATGGATCTCCAGATCCCGCTATTGATTATTGGTCGGAGAGAAGTCTCAACCATGTCTGCATAGTTCGCGAACCGTAGGGTGACACACTTAAGGTTTGATGTCGTTTTAAGTAGATATGGAATATGGAATGGAGCTCGAATGTTGTTCGGAGTCTCGGATGGGATCCGAGACATCACGAGGAGGTTCGGAATGTTCCGAAGAATAAGATTCATATATGGGAAGTCATTTTCCGGGGTTCGGAAAAAGTCCGGTGTTTTGACCGGAGCTTCTAGAAGGTTTTGGAAGGACCGGAATAGTTCGGAATATTATGGAAGGTTCCGGAAGTGTCCGGGACGACCCGGGATGTCTAAGGAAGTCCGGAGGGTTCCATAATAGGTGCAACCATGTTGCCTTAAGGGAAAATGAGTCTTTCCTTAATGCAATTTCGGAATTGGCAAAAGAGTCCGAGTAGGACTAGGTTTTCGGAACCGGAAACCTATCGGAACTCAGTCAAACTTGGGGGCAGGTTTTTGGACGACCCAAGGGGCTTGGACACCTATTTAAAGAGGCCAAGGGGCACCTCAAGGGCACCTCAAGTCGCAGCCCTAGCTCCCCAAGTCGCAGCACCACCCTGCGCCCAAACCCTAGCTACTCCCTCCTCTTCCTTCTTCTCCCGCAACGCTTGCGGCGAAGCCCTGCCGGAGATCTCCACCACCACCGTCACCACGCCGTCGTGATGGCGGGATTCCGAGGAGGATATACTACTTCCGCTGCCCGCTGGAACGGGGAGGAGGACGTCGTCTTCATCAACACCGTACGTGTGACCGAGTACGGAGGTGCTGCCCGACTGTGACACCGTCAAGATCTTCTACGCGCTTTTGCAAACGGCAAGTGATCGACTACATCCACAACAAGATCTAATCTCGTAGGCTTTGGAAATCTTAAAGGGTTAGTCTCGTGATCTTCTTGTTGCTCCCATCTACTAGATTGCATCTTGGCTTCGTTTTCGTTCTTGCGGTAGGAAATTTTTTGTTTTCTATGCTACGAATCCCATCAGTGGTATCAGAGCCGTGTCTATGCATAGATTGGTTGCACGAGTAGAACACAATTGTTTTGTGGGCGTTGATGCTTTGTTGTCTTTAGTTCGTATACTTTGCATCTTGCGGCATGGTGGGATGAAGCGGCTCGGGCTAACTTTACATGACCGCGTTCATGAGACTTGCTCCACGTTCGACATGCAACTTGTATTGCATAAGTGGCTTTGCGGGTGTCTGTCTCTCCCACCATAGTGAAGATTCAATTTACTCTTTCTATTGACAACACTAGTATCACCGTTGTGGTTCATGTTCGTAGGTAGATTGGATCTTACTCGAAAACCCTAAACCACGTAAAATATGCAAACCAAATTAGAGGCGTCTAACTTGTTTTTGCAGGGTTTGGTGATGTGATATGGCCATGATGTGATGATGAATATGTATGAGATGATCATTATTGTATTGTGGCAACCGGCAGGAGCCTTATGGTTGTCTTTATATTTCATGTTGTAGTATTATTTCAAAGTAGTTGTAATAGTTGCTACACACGGTGAACAACCATGAAGACGGCGCCATGGACCTTGACGCTACGCCGACAATGATGGAGATCATGCCCGTTGATGATGGATATCATGTCTGTGCTTTGGAGATGAAGATCAAAGGCGCAAAGACTAAAGGGCCATATCATATCACATTATGAATTGCATGTGATGTTAATCCTTTATGCATCTTATTTTGCTTAGATCGCGACGGTAGCATTATAAGATGATCCCTCACATTAATATCAAGATAATAAAGTGTTCTCCCCTCGTATGCACCGTTGCTACAGTTCGTCGTTTTGAAGCATCTCGTGATGATCGGATGTGATAGACTCTACGTTCACATACAACGGGTGTAAGCCATGTTTGCACACACGGAATACTTGGGTTTGCTTGACGAGCCTAGCATGTACAGACATGGCCTCGGGACAACGGAAACCGAAAGGTTGAACACGAGTCATATGGATGATATGATCAACATGTTGATGTTCACCATTGAAGCTACATCATCTCACGTGATGATCGGTTTTGGTGTAGTGGATATGGATCGTGTGCCACTTAACAACTATGAGGGATGTTGTATTAAGTGGGAGTTCATTAGTAATTAGATTAAAACTTGAACTAATTATCATGAACATAGTCTGAGTAGTATTTTGAATTAAATTTGTAGAATTGGCATCCGTTTTCTACCATGCGCTAGTCTTGTAATTGAGATAGAAATAATGTTTAGTCTGACAAGTAACCTTACGGACTGGTACCATATTGTTAAAGAATCAAGAAATGATTAAGTCCTATTGCAAACTTTTAGTAAACCTCACATTGCTGATTCAAAGAACAATGGTTTCAATTAGTACTTAGAATCATCTTGTCTCCGTGAAACTTGATGTTCAAATCCGTTTGAAAAGTAAGGAGCTGAAAAGTTTGTTTTCAGAAATAAGCGAGGTATGAGATATATGTGATATCTAAGACCTTGTTGCAAGATGATAGAATATAATTTGGTGAGACTACATAAACTCATAAGTTTTATCTCCCAAGAAGTGCTTTCTTTATAGCCATTAAGATGGGCTCAGTAATTTTAATGATGCTCGCACAAGAAATAAGAGTTGAAGTAAAAGAGAGCATCAAGAAGCAAATTCAAAACACATTTAAGCCTAACCCACTTCCTATGAAAAGGAATCTTGTAAATAAATAAGTCATGTAAGCATAATGCAATAAGCGTAGGAAGGCAACACAAGCGCAACTTCAAGATTCTCAACATAAAGAGGGGAAACTTAATATTATTAAGATGCATATAACCATGTTTCCCTCTCTCATAATAACTTTCAGTAGCATCATGAACAAACTCAACAATATAACTATCACATGAAACATTCTTATCATGAGCTACATGCATAAAATTATTACTCTCCACATAAGCATAATCAATTTTATTAGTAATAGTGGGAGTAAAACTACCATAACCATCATTGTAATCATCATAAATTGCAGGCATGGTATAATCATAATAAACTTTATCCTTCATAGTAGGTGGCACCAAAATACCACTATCATTGTAATCATCATAAATAGGAGGTAAAGTATCATCAAAGAAAATTTTCTCCTCAAAACTTGGGGGACTAAAAATATCATGCTCATCAAAACTAGCTTCCCCAAGCTTAGAATTTTCCATAGCATTAGCGACAATGGTGTACAAAGCATTCATACTAATAACATTCCCATTAGCATGCATATAAAGTTCCATGGGTTTTTTGATTCTCTCTTCAAACACATCATGTCCTAATTCAATATAAAGTTCATAAAGATCTCTCATTTTGTTGTTGTTTTCCATTAAGCCTAACTAGTGAAAACAAGAAACAAAAAGATATAATTGCAGGATCTAAAGGAAATAGCTTCGAGCACTCACACACCGGCAACAGTGCTAGGAAATAGCTTAGTAGTCGGAGGATGTGAATACCTTTTACCTTACCTCCCCGGCAACGGCGCCAGAAAATAGCTTGATGTCTACGCACACTTCTATTCCTGTAGACAGTGTTGGGCCTCCAAGAGCAGAGGTTTGTAGAACAGCAGCAAGTTTCCCTTAAGTGAATCACCCAAGGTTTATCGAACTCAGGGAGGTAGAGGTCAGAGATATCCCTCTCAAGCAACCCTGCAATTAAGATACAAGAAGTCTCTTGTGTCCCCAACACACCTAATACACTTGTCAGATGTATAGGTGCACTAGTTCGGCGAAGAGATAGTAAAACACAGGTGGTAATATTGCAGGAAGTAAAGATGCAGTAAAACAGTAAACAAGCGATGTTTGCAGTATTTGGAAACAAGGCCTAGGGATCATACTTTCACTAGTGGACAATCTCAACATTGATCACATAACTGAATAAATAAATGCTACACTCTCTTGTTGGATAACAAACACCATTCATTGTGTAGGGCTACAAAAGCACACCTCAAGCCGGAGTTAACAAGCTCCACAACTTCATAAAGGAAACACACACGATGCGCACACTGTCACCGTCACACCGTGGAGAGTGAATCCGGAGTTCATATTAAAGTAACCTCTAGAGTGTATAATAGTGCTACTCTGGATAACTCTCCTAATGGAATCACTAATCGTGTAGTGGCTACAAAAGCTCCGCTCAGAGTTCATCAAGTACTTGACAAACACCACTCATAGGGATATCCACGTCAAATCATAAATCCAAGATAATATATTTATCATAGTGATAGTTAACTTCACAATCTACAAGAGATCACAATCATAACCTACGCCAAGTACTACATGATGCACACACTGTCCACTTTACATCATGAAGAAGGAATAGAATACTTTAATAACATCACTAGAGTAACACATAGATGATATTCAACTAGATCACAAAGCTCATGTTCACATAAAGATCACATGGGAGAGAGAGATGAACCACATAGCTACCGGTACAGCCCTTAGCCTCGAGGGAGAACTACTCCCTCCTCATCATAGGAGACAACAGCGGCGATGAAGATGGCGGTGGTTGATGACCCACAAGTATAGGGGGTGTATCGTAGTATTTTCGATAAGTAAGAATGTCGATCCCAACGAGGAGCAGAAGGTGTTGACAAGCAGTTTCGATGAAGGATTCACTGTAAATGCTCACAGACAAGTGTTCAGGGGGTTTTGATGTAACAGTTGAATAAAGTACGAGTAAGTAAAGTGCGAGAGTAACAATTGCAGCGAGTGGCCCAATCCTTTTTAGCACAAAGGACAAGCCGGTTTGTTTACTTATAATGACCAAACGTTCTCGAGGACACATGGGATTTTAGTCTAGTGCTTTCGCTACATACGGCTAAATAATCTTCATTGTTATGATAAGTGTTGTGTGGGTGAACCTATGCTAATGTACCGCCCTTCCTAGGACTAATACATACTTGTGATTATACCCCTTGCAAGCATCCGCAACTACAAGAAAGTAATTAAGATAAATCTAACCACAGCCTTAAACTCTGAGATCCTGCGATCCCTCCTGCATCGATATACCAACGGGGGTTTAGGTTTCTGTCACTCCGGCAACCCCGCAATTGGCAAACGAATACAAGATGCATTCCCCTAGGCCCATAAATGGTGAAGTGTCATGTAGTCGACGTTCACATGACACCACTAGAAGAATAACACCACAACTTAAATATCATACCATTGAATATTACTCAACCATAGTTCACTACTAGCATTTAGACTTCACCCATGTCCTCAAGAACTAAACGAACTACTCACGAGACATCATATGGAACATGATCAGAGGTGATATGATGATAAATAACAATCTGAACATAAACTTGGTTCAATGGTTTCACTCAATAGCATCAACAACAAGTAGAGATCGATACCGGGAGAGTTTCCCCTATCAAACAATCAAGATCAAACCCAAATTGCTAAGGCGGTGACGGTGTCTAGCGGTGGAGACGGCGGTGATGATGGTGGAGATGATGATGATGGTGATGGTGATGATGTCCAGCTCGATGACGGTGACGATGGCGTCGATTTCCCCCTCCCGGAGGGAATTTCCCCGGCGAATTCCTGCCCGCCGGAGAGCTCTTTTCTCTCTGGTGTTCTCCGCCCCGCAGAGGCGGCTGTAACTCTTCGCGAGGTACCCTCTGTGGCTTAGGTTTTCGGGACGAAGGGTTTCGCGAAGAAAAGGAGGCAAAAGGGGCTGTGGGCCCCCCACACCACATGGTGGCGCGGCCAGGCCATGGGCCGCGCCGCCCTATGGTGTGGGCCCACCCTGGGTCCACCTGGCTCCTCCTTCTGGCTTCCTTCGTCATCTTGAAAAATAGGATTTTTGGTATAATTTTTTCTTCCACAGTTGATCTTCCGAAATATTGCGTTCTGACGGTGCTTTTTCCAGCAGAATCCTGGCTCCGGTGCTTGATCCTCCAATAATGATGAAACATGCAAAATAGATGAAATAACATAAGTATTGTGTCCCAATATGAAATATATCAATGAATAACAGCAAATTATGATATAAAATAGTGATGCAAATTGGACGTATCAACTCCCCCCAAGCTTAGACTTCGCTTGTCCCCAAGCGAAACTGAGCTCGATAAACAGGACCACATGTTTATGGAGTGAAGAGTCGATAAATAAAATACGGACAAGAAGCATCATATTCATTCGCACAAGACATTATAGTAGTCAACTTCCTCATATACTCAACTTGAAACAAGTATAAGGTAATCACAAATAAAGGTGCATAAGAAATCATAATTGGTGATGGCAAACTTCGTTCTTGGTCAGAGAACAATTAACAGATTATACTTATCTCATTGAGCAGCGCTCTCATGTTAAAGTTTATAAGGCACAACTTGCATACTCAATCATAATGGTCTCTTCATGATCATTGATAACTTGCAAAGCTATATTCATTCAGATAAAACTTGTACTAAACAAGGAAGAATAAAAGACATGACGAAGCAAATCACAATATAATGGTTTGATCACAACTACTCAAATGCTTGCTTGAGATGGAGGGAAATAGGTTTACTGACTCAACATAAAGTAAAAGACAGGCCCTTCGCAGAGGGAAGCAGGGATTAAATCATGTGCTAGAGCTTTTTCAGTTTTGAAATCATATAAAGAGGGTAAAAGTAACATTTTGAGAGGTGTTTGTTGTTGTCAACGACTGGTAGCGGGTACTCTAACCCCCTTGCCAGACAAACCATCAAAGAGCGGCTCCCATATTATTTTCATTTTATGTAGCACTCCCTCCAACCTTTCTTTCACAAACCATGGCTAACCGAATCCTCGGGTGCCTGCCAACAATCTCATACCATGAAGGAGTGCTTTTTTTATTTTAGTTTTATTATGATGATGACACTCCCCCCAACCTTTGCTTACACAAGCCATGGCTAACCGAATCCTTCGGGTGCCGTCCATCAATCACATACCATGGAGGAGTGTCTATTTAGTTTAATTAATTTGGGACTGGGAATCCCATTGCCAGCTCTTTTTGCAAAATTATTGGATAAGCGGATGAAGCCACTAGTCCATTGGTGAAAGTTGCCCAACAAGATTGAAAGATAAACACCACATACTTCCTCATGAGCTATGAAACATTGACACAAATAAGAGATACTAAGTTTTGAATTGTTTAAAGGTAGCACATGAAGTATTTACTTGGAATGGCGGAAAATACCATGTAGTAGGTAGGTATGGTGGACACAAATGACATAGGTTTGGGCTAAGGTTTGGATGCACGAGAAGTATTCCCTCTCGGTACAGGTCTTTGGCTAGCAAGGTTAATTAGCAAGCATAAGAGTCGAGGGAAACAAACAAATATACATGTGATAGAAACAATCATGCATCTTCCTTGTAAGCACAAACAATTTTAATTTCATAATAATAAGCTATGAGCTAACAAGAAAGAAAGACAATGAAACATCTACATGTATTTCTCTTTTCTACTTAACCCTCAAAGTGTTGTTGCTATTGACCAATGCTAAGTTTGCCAAAACCAAATAGATTTATTCAATGCTCCCAAAGTGATACCAATACTAACAACAAGGTAAATCATATGATAGAGATTGCAAACTAAAATAAGATGTGCAATATGTAAATGATAAGACTTCTCATTAATATTCCATAACGATAACTCACACCAAGGGATACATAGATAACCAACTAAAGGAGAGATACTTCCAAACTGCAACCCATCTTATATGATAACTTCCCTACTCATGATATGACACTACTTGACAGTAAAAAGTAAAAGATAGTGATGATGTGATACCGCGGCACTCCCCCAAGCTTGGAACAAACCAAGGGGATGCCAATACCGATGATGAATTACTCCTTCGGCGATGGTGGTGATGAATTCCTGACAAGCTTCTCAATAAGCTCCTGAAGCTCATCAATCCTGTATGTGAGATTGCGAATCATCTCTGAATTGTGCTCGACGCGGTTAAGGAGTCTGTCCGACGGCGAGTCCCAGCTCTTGGAGTTATTTCCCCACTCTTCAGCCTCAGGCTCCTTCCCTCCTGCAGTGTTAGAACGATCTATATCCCACTGGCTAGGCAATGCTGCCTTTGGAGTCCCTTCAATTTGATTATTGAAAATTAGATTGTGGAAGGGATGGTGAATGCCTGATAGAGATGTTTTCGGAGCTAGGTAATGATGTGGAACCGCTCCTCCAGTGCGAATTCTTGCGCTCTTGTTTGCACTAAAAGGGTTGTCCACCACCTTGATGCTTGCGATGGTAGCACGCGGGTGTGCGCGCGAATCTTCCTCCACCTCTTCTTCATCCTCTTCCTTGACGTCCTTGTCTTCCTCTTTCCACCCAAGATCTCGATCATCTTCATCCGGAAACTCCTTGCCCTTGTTCTTGGAGACCATGGTGCTTCTAAACTGAAAACAGATCCTGGCAGAAACAGCTCGAAACAAAACACGTCGAGAAAACGATATACGGACCTCCAGGGGTCCGGGGGATTATATAGCAAAATTTTTCACGACAAACGGAAAGTACCAGATCGAACCAGAGTCGGAAAGGGGCGACGAGGCGGCCAAACCATAGGTCGGCGCGGGCCCAGGTCAGGCCGCGCCGCCCTATGGTGGCACCCCCTCGTGCGTCCTTTCCACTCCGTTTCGAACTCGTAATTTTTCATATTTTCCAAAAACAGCAAAAATATTGTTCGGAAAGTAAATTGCGTATTTTTCATTACCAGTACTGTTACCTATTCAAAGTCGAGTTCTGGCGGACTGTCAATTTGCCCTTTGATGAAAGCCTCCGGTGTTTCCACTTGAATAATATCAACATCAACATTATAGGAATCACCTGTGATATAATGCTTGAGTCTTTGTCCATTCACCACTTGCGTAGCATTGCCTTGGAGAGAGCTAATTTTGATTGCTCCTGAACGATACACCTCCTCGACAACATATGGTCCTTCCCATTTCGAGAGTAATTTCCCTGCAAAGAATCTGAGACGAGACCGATACAATAGGACTTTATCCCCAATATTAAATTCTCTTTTGATAATCCTTCTATCATGCCATTTTTTAACTTTCTCTTTAAAGAGTTTAGCATTTTCATAAGCTTCACTTCTCCATTCATCTAGAGAACTTAATTGCAACAACCTCTTATCACCAGCAAGTTTAGGATCTTTATTTAATTCTCTAACAGCCCAATAAGCTTTGTGCTCTAGTTCTAAAGGTAAATGACAAGCTTTCCCATAAACCATTTTATAAGGTGACATTCCCATGGGATTTTTATAAGCAGTTCTATAAGCCCATAGTGCATCCTTCAATTTACTAGCCCAATTCTTTCTAGTTTTATTAACGGTCTTTCCCAAAATAGATTTAATCTCTCTATTTGATAATTCTACTTGACCACTAGTTTGAGGACGATAAGCAGAAGCAATTCTATGATTAATACCATACTTAGCAAGAGTTTTTATAAAACCTCCATGAATAAAATGAGAACCTCCATCAGTCATAATATATCTAGGCACTCCAAATCTAGGAAAAATAATGTCTAAAAGCATTCTTAAAGAGGTCTCACCATCAGCACTTTTTGTAGGTATGGCTTCCACCCATTTAGTAACATAATCAACAGCAACAAGTATGTGAGTGTTACCTTCTGAAGAGGGAAAAGGTCCCATGAAGTCAAATCCCCAACAATCAAACGGTTCAATAACAAGAGTATAATTCATAGGCATTTCATTACGTCTGGAGATATTACCAACCCTTTGGCATTCATCACAAGATAAAATAAACTTTCTCGCATCTTTGAAGAGAGTTGGCCAATAAAAACCTGATTGTAGAACCTTTTGCGCGGTTCTTTCTCCGGCGTGATGTCCTCCATAAGCACTACCATGACATTTACTCAATATCTCTTGTTGTTCATATTCGGGAACACATCTTCGCATAATATCATCCACTCCTTCTTTATATAAGTGTGGGTCATCCCAGAAATAATGCCTCAAGTCATAAAAGAATTTCCTCCTTTGCTGAGCTGAAAAGGTTGGAGGCAAGTACTTGGAAACAATAAAGTTAGCGTAATCAGCATACCAAGGACTGTCTCGCGAGCTCACCTTTATTACAGCCAATTGTTCATTTGGAAAACTATCATTAACAGGAACAGGATCATAAGCAATATTTTCCAATCTAGACAAATTATCAGCAACAGGATTATCAGCACCTTTCCTATCTACAATATGTAAATCAAATTCTTGCAAAAGAAGTACCCATCTAATAAGCCTCGGCTTAGCATCTTTCTTTGTCATAAGGTATCTAATTGCAGCATGATCAGTATGAATAGTAACTTTTGAATCAACAATATAAGATCTAAATTTATCGCAAGCAAATACTACAGCTAATAATTCTTTTTCAGTTGTAGCATAATTTCTTTGAGCAGCATCAAGAGTTTTACTAGCATAATGAATAACATTCAGTTTTTTATCTACTCGCTGTCCAAGAACAGCGCCTACAGCAAAAGCACTAGCATCACACATAATTTCAAATGGTAAGTTCCAATCACGAGGTTCAACTATAGGAGCAGTTGTTAAGGCTTTCTTTAGAGTTTCAAAAGCTTCCTTACAATCATCATCAAAAACAAATGGTACATCTTTTTGAAGAAGATTAGTAAGAGGTTTTGAAATCTTGGAGAAATCTTTAATAAATCTCCTATAAAACCCAGCATGACCAAGAACACTACGAATACCTTTAACATCCCTTGGATAGGGCATCTTCTCAATTGCTTCAACTTTAGCTCTATCAACTTCAATACCTCTCTCAGAAATTTTATGTCCCAATACAATTCCTTCATTGACCATAAAGTGGCATTTCTCCCAATTAAGAACGAGGTTAGTTTCTTCACATCTCTGCAAAACTTTATCAAGGTTTCGCAAGCAACTATCAAAAGAATTCCCATATATGGAAAAATCATCCATGAATACCTCTACAATACTCTCACAAAAACCATGAAAAATAGCAGACATGCATCTTTGAAAAGTAGCAGGAGCATTACATAAACCAAAAGGCATGCGTCTATAAGCATAAGTTCCATAGGGACAAGTGAAAGTAGTTTTCTCTTGATCTTTAGCTTTAACAGCAATTTGTGAAAACCCAGAATAACCATCAAGAAAACAAAAATGAGTATTTTTAGACAATCTTTCTAGCATTTGATCAATAAATGGTAAAGGGTAATGATCTTTCTTAGTAACTTTATTAACTTTTCGAAAATCAATGCACATTCTATACCCTACAACTACTCTTTGAGGGATGAGCTCATCATTATCATTAGGCACAACAGTCATTCCTCCTTTCTTGGGAACGCAATGCACAGGACTAACCCATCTACTATCAGCAATAGGATATATAATACCAGCTTCAAGAAGTCTTAATACCTCATTCCTTACCACTTCCTTCATCTTCGGAATTAGACGACGCTGATGTTCAACAACAGGCTTTGCATCATCTTCCATATTAATAGCATGTTGGCAAATAGAAGGAGAAATCCCTTTCAAATCATCAAGAGTGTAGCCAATAGCTCCTCGGTGCTTCTTCAATATTTCCAATAACCTTTCTTCCTCAATCTCTGAAAGCTTAGAACTAATAATAACAGGATATATTTTCTTATCATCAATATGAGCATATTTAAGATTATCAGGCAAAGGCTTTAAATCAAAAACATGATCTTCCTTTGGTGGCGGTGTTGTACCCAAATCTTCCACCGGTAAATCATGCTTGAGAATAGGTTGGCGAAGAAAAATTTCCTCAAGCTCATCTCTTTCTTTCCTAAAAACTTCACTCTCGCTATCCTCCAAATGTTGCTGCAAAGGATTATTAGGAACAAGAACAATAGATGCACACTGTTCCATTTTAAAATCATCACTAGGCAAATCAGCTTTATAAGGAGTTTTGGTAAATTTAGAGAAGTTAAACTCATAAGATTCACCAGCAAATTTAGTCAAAATTTTCTCTTTCTTGCAATCTATAATAGCTCCACAAGTATTTAGAAAAGGTCTACCAAAAATAATAGGACAATAATCACTAGCAGCAGAACCAAGTACCAAAAAGTCAGCAGGATATTTAATCTTACCGCATAAAACTTCCACATCTCGAACAATACCAATTGGAGAAATAGTTTCTCTATTAGCCAGCTGAATGACCACATCAATATCTTCAAGTTCACAAGAATCAATTTCGTGCATAATCTCCGTGTAAAGCTCATAAGGAATAGCACTAACACTTGCACCAATATCACATAATCCATAATAGCAATGATCACCAATTCTAACAGATAGCATAGGAACACTAGCTTGTTTGGGTTTATTAGGATGTGAAACAATATTAGAAGCATCTTCACAGAAAATAATATGACCATCCTCCACATTTTCAGTCACAAGATCTTTAACTATTGCAACAGCAGGTTCAACTTTTATTTGTTCTTCAGGTTCTACAGGTTTCTTTTCACTTTTACGGACCGCACTATTTATAACAGAGTACTCCTTCATTTTAGCAGGGAAAGGAGTTTTTTCAATATAAGCTTCAGGAATAACATGATCAGCAGTTTCAACTACAACGCATTTATTAATAGATGAATCAATTTTATCTTTATACGGTTCATGATACTTATCAAAATTCTTCTTTGGCAATTCATAATGAGAGGCAAAAGCTTTATAAAGATTTGCAACAACTTGAGAATCAAGACCATATGTAGCACTCATATTACAAAATTTATCAGTATCCATAAAAGCTTCAATGCATTTATAATCATAAATTATACCTGATTCTCTATCCTTGTCGTTCTCCCAACCTTCAGTATTTTCTTGAATCCGATCAAGAAGGTCCCTTTTAAACTCTTCTTTGTTGCATGTAAATGATCCAGAACAAGAAGTATCCAGCAAGGTCTTGTCTTGAAAAGAAAGTCTTGCATAGAAATTATCAATAATAACATTACCAGGAAGCTCATGAATGGGGCATTTGAGCATTAAAGACTTCAACCTCCCCCAAGCTTGGGCAATACTCTCTCCATCATGAGGCCAAAAATTATATATGCGATTCCGATCCTTGTGAATTTCACTTGGAGGATAGAACTTAGAATAAAACCGGGGCACAATATCATTCCATTCAAGAGAATCCCCATTATCCAGTAATTTATACCAATGCGCCGCTTTACCAGACAGCGATAAAGAGAATAGTTTCTTCCTCACTTCATCCATAGCAATACCTGCACACTTGAATAAACCGCATATTCATGTAAGAACAATAAATGATCTCCAGGGTGGACAGTTCCATCCCCTTCATAGCGGTTATCCATAACACGTTCAATAATTTTCATAGGTATTTTATATGGTATCACTTTCTCACCTGGCGCCTCATCCACTACCGTTGCAGTAGTAGTAGATTTCCCAAATAAAAATTGAAGAGAAGATCTCTCCATAATGACTTATAGCAGCAGGCAGAAATAAAATCAGCACAAAAAGTAAAGGTTTTCCTTACCAATTCCACTTACCAATAGCGCTTCACTCCCCGGCAAAGGCGCCAGAAAATAGTCTTGATGACCCACAAGTATAGGGGGTGTATCGTAGTATTTTCGATAAGTAAGAATGTCGATCCCAACGAGGAGCAGAAGGTGTTGACAAGCAGTTTCGATGAAGGATTCACTGTAAATGCTCACAGACAAGTATTCAGGGGGTTTTGATGTAACAGTTGAATAAAGTACGAGTAAGTAAAGTGCGAGAGTAACAATTGCAGCGAGTGGCCCAATCCTTTTTAGCACAAAGGACAAGCCGGTTTGTTTACTTATAATGACCAAACGTTCTCGAGGACACATGGGATTTTAGTCTAGTGCTTTCGCTACATACGGCTAAATAATCTTCATTGTTATGATAAGTGTTGTGTGGGTGAACCTATGCTAATGTACCGCCCTTCCTAGGACTAATACATACTTGTGATTATACCCCTTGCAAGCATCCGCAACTATAAATCTAACCACAGCCTTAAACTCTGAGATCCTGCGATCCCTCCTGCATCGATATACCAACGGGGGTTTAGGTTTCTGTCACTCCGGCAACCCCGCAATTGGCAAACGAATACAAGATGCATTCCCCTAGGCCCATAAATGGTGAAGTGTCATGTAGTCGACGTTCACATGACACCACTAGAAGAATAACACCACAACTTAAATATCATACCATTGAATATTACTCAACCATAGTTCACTACTAGCATTTAGACTTCACCCATGTCCTCAAGAACTAAACGAACTACTCACGAGACATCATATGGAACATGATCAGAGGTGATATGATGATAAATAACAATCTGAACATAAACTTGGTTCAATGGTTTCACTCAATAGCATCAACAACAAGTAGAGATCGATACCGGGAGAGTTTCCCCTATCAAACAATCAAGATCAAACCCAAATTGCTACGGCGGTGATGGTGTCCAGCGGTGGAGACGGCGGTGATGATGGTGGAGATGATGATGATGGTGATGGTGATGATGTCCAACTCGATGACGGTGACGATGGCGTCGATTTCCCCCTCCCGGAGGGAATTTCCCCGGCGGATTCCTGCCCGCCGGAGAGCTCTTTTCTCTCTGGTGTTCTCCGCCCCGCAGAGGCGGCTGTAACTCTTCGCGAGGTACCCTCTGTGGCTTAGGTTTTCGGGACGAAGGGTTTCACGAAGAAAAGGAGGCGAAAGGGGCTGTGGGGCCCCCACACCACATGGTGGCGCGGCCAGGCCATGGGCCGCGCCGCCCTATGGTGTGGGCCCACCCTGGGTCCACCTGGCTCCTCCTTCTGGCTTCCTTCGTCATCTTGAAAAATAGGATTTTTGGTATAATTTCCTTCCACAGTTGATCTTCCGAAATATTGCGTTCTGACGGTGCTTTTTCCAGCAGAATCCTGGCTCCGGTGCTTGATCCTCCAATAATGATGAAACATGCAAAATAGATGAAATAACATAAGTATTGTGTCCCAATATGAAATATATCAATGAATAACAGCAAATTATGATATAAAATAGTGATGCAAATTGGACGTATCAGTGGTGTCGATGGAGATGCCTTCCGGGGGCAATTCCCCGTCCCGGCGGCGTGCCGGAACAGAGACTTTTGCCCCCCGAACTTGGCTTCGCGATGGCGGCGGCTGCGTAACTTTTCTCGTCCCGTGGCTTATTGTTTTAGGGTTTTCGCGACGGAGGCTTTATATAGGCGGAAGGGCAGCCTCGAGGGAGTCCTGGTGGAGCCACACCATAGGGGGGCGCCCCCCTTGGCCGCGCCGCCCTGTGGGGTGGGGCCCCCAGGGCTCTCCTCTGGTGCCTCTCTGGCTCTCTGGAAGCTTCGTGGAAAAATAAGATTCTGGGCGTTGATTTCGTCCAATTCCGAGAATATTTCGTGTGTAAGATTTCTGAAACCAAAAACAACAGAAAACAGGAACTGGCACTTCGGCATCTTGTTAATAGGTTAGTTACGGAAAATGCATAAAATCATTATAAAGTATGAATAAAACATGTAGGTATTTTCATAAAACTAGCATGGAACATAAGAAATTATAGATACGTTGGAGACGTATCAAGCATCCCCAAGCTTAGTTCCTACTCGCCCTCGAGTAGGTAAACGATAACAAGGATAATTTCTTAAGTGACATGCTACCAACATAATCTTGATCAATACTATTGTAAAGCATATGAAGTGAATGAAGTGATTCGAAGCAATAGTAAAGATAATGACTAAACAACTGAATCATATAGCAAAGACTTTTCATGAATAGTACTTTCAAGACAAGCATCAATAAGTCTTGCATAAGAGTTAACTCATAAAGCAATAGATTCAAAGTAGAAGGCATTGAAGCAACACAAAGGATGATTAAGTTTCAGCAATTGCTTTCAACTTGTAACATGTATATCTCATGGATAGTTGTCAACATAAACCAATATAACAAGTGCAATAAGTAAACATGTAAGAATCAATGCACACAGTTGACACAAGTGTTTGCTTCTAAGATAGAAGGAAGTAGGTAAACTGACTCAACATAAAGTAAAAGAATGGCCCCTTCGCAGAGGGAAGCATGGATTACTATTTTTGTGCTAGAGCTTTTATTTTGAAAACATAGAAACAATTTTGTCAACGGTAGTAATAATTCATATGTGTTATGCATAAGACATCCTATAAGTTGCAAGCCTCATGCATAGAATACCAATAGTGCTCGCACCTTGTCCTAATTAGCTTGGATTTACATGGATTATCATTGCATAACATATGTTTCAACCAAGTGTCACAAAGGGGTACCTCTATGCCGCCTGTACAAAGGTCTAAGGAGAAAGTTCGCATTGGATTTCTCGCTTTTGATTATTCTCAACTTAGACATCCATACCGGAACAACATAGAAAACAGATAATGGACTCCTCTTTAATGCATAAGCATTCAACAACAGATAATATTCTCATAAGAGATTGAGGACTGGTGTCCAAACTGAAACTTCCACCATGATTCATGGCTTTAGTTAGCGGCCCAATGTTCTTCTCTAACAATATGCAAACTCAAACCATTTGATCATGAAAATCGCCCTTACTTCAGACAAGACGAACATGCATAGCAACTCACATGATATTCAACAAAGGTGTAAAAAGTTGATGGCGTCCCCAGAAACATGGTACCGCTCAACAAGCAACTTATAAGAAATAAGATACATAGCAACATATTCAATACCACAATAGTTTTTAAGGCTATTTTCCCATGAGCTATGTGTTGCAAAGATAAAGAATGAAATTTTAAAGGTAGCACTCAAGTAATTTACTTTGGAATGGCAGAGAAATACCACATAGTAGGTAGGTATGGTGGACACAAATGGCATAGGTTTTGGCTCAAGGTTTTGGATGCACGAGAAGAATTTCCTCTCAGTACAAGGCTTTGGCTAGCAAGGTTGTTTGAAGCAAACACAAGTATGAACCGGTACAGCAAAACTTACATAAGAACATATTGCAAGCATTATAAGACTCTACACTGTCTTCCTTGTTGTTCAAACACTTCACCAGAAAATATCTAGACTTTAGAGAGACCAATCATGCAAACCAAATTTCAACAAGCTCTATGGTAGTTCTTCATTAATAGGTGCAAAGTACATGATGCAAGAGCTTAAACATGATCCAGTTGAGCACAACAATTGCCAAGTATCAAATTATTCAAGACCATATACCAATTACCACATGAAGCATTTTTTTGTTTCCAACCAAATAGCAATTAACGAAGCGGTTTTCAACTCCGCCATGAACATTAAAAGTAAAAGCGAAGAACACTAGTGTTCATATGAAAAAGCGGAGCGTGTCTCTCTCCCACACAAGGTATGATCCAATTTATTCAGAGAACTAAGATAACAAAATGAAAATAAAAGCACACAGACGCTCCAAGTAAAGTACATAAGATGTGACGGAATAAAAATATAGTTTCACTAGAGGTGACCTGATAAGTTGTCGATGAAGAAGGGGATGCCTTGGGCATCCCCAAGCTTAGATGCTTGAGTCTTCTTGAAATATGCAGGGATGAACCACGGGGGCATCCCCAATCTTAGACTTTTCACTCTTCTTGATCATATTGTATCATCCTTCTCTCTTGATCCTTGAAAACTTCCTCCACACCAAACTCAAAACAAACTCATTAGAGGGTTAGTGCATAATAAAAAATTCACATATTCAGAGGTGACATAATCATTCTTAACACTTCTGGATATTGCACAAAGCTACTGAAAGTTAATGGAACAAAGAAATCCATCAAACATAGCAAAACAGGCAATGCGAAATAAAAGGCAGAATCTGTCAAAACATAACAGTCAGTAAAGACGAATTTTTCTGGGGCACTTAACTTGCTCAGATGAAAAGGCTCAAATTGAATGAAAGTTGCGTACATATCTGAGGATCACGCACGTTAATTGGCAGATTTTTCTGAGTTACCTACAGACGGTGCTGCTCAATTTCGTGACAGTAAGAAATCTGTTTCTGCGCAGTAATCCAAATCTAGTATCAACCTTACTATCAAAGACTTTACTTGGCACAACAATGCAATAAAATAAAGATAAGGAGAGGTTGCTACAGTAGTAACAACTTCCAAGACACAACAAAACAGTAGCAAAATAAAAACATGGGTTATCTCCCAAGAAGTGCTTTCTTTATAGCCATTAAGATGTGCTCAGTAATTTTAATGATGCTCGCGCAAGAAATAAGAGTTGAAGTAAAAGAGAGCATCAAGAAGCAAATTCAAAACACATTTAAGCCTAACCCACTTCCTATGAAAAGGAATCTTGTAAATAAATAAGTCATGTAAGCATAATGCAATAAGCGTAGGAAGGCAGCACAAGCGCAACTTCAAGATTCTCAACATAAAGAGAGGAAACTTAATATTATTAAGATGCATATAACCATGTTTCCCTCTCTCATAATAACTTTCAGTAGCATCATGAACAAACTCAACAATATAACTATCACATGAAACATTCTTATCATGAGCTACATGCATAAAATTATTACTCTCCACATAAGCATAATCAATTTTATTAGTAATAGTGGGAGTAAAACTACCATAACCATCATTGTAATCATCATAAATTGCAGGCATGGTATAATCATAATAAACTTTATCCATCATAGTAGGTGGCACCAAAATACCACTATCATTGTAATCATCATAAATAGGAGGTAAAGTATCATCAAAGAAAATTTTCTCCTCAAAACTTGGGGGACTAAAAATATCATGCTCATCAAAACTAGCTTCCCCAAGCTTAGAATTTTCCATAGCATTAGCGACAATGGTGTTCAAAGCATTCATACTAATAACATTCCCATTAGCATGCATATAAAGTTCCATGGGTTTTTTAATTCTCTCTTCAAACACATCATGTCCTAATTCAAGATAAAGTTCATAAAGATCTCTCATTTTGTTGTTGTTTTCCATTAAGCCTAACTAGTGAAAACAAGAAACAAAAAGATATAATTGCAGGATCTAATGGAAATAGCTTCGAGCACTCACACACCGGCAACAGTGCTAGGAAATAGCTTAGTAGTCGGAGGATGTGAATACCTTTTACCTTACCTCCCCGGCAACGGCGCCAGAAAATAGCTTGATGTCTACGCACACTTCTATTCCTGTAGACAGTGTTGGGCCTCCAAGAGCAGAGGTTTGTAGAACAGCAGCAAGTTTCCCTTAAGTGAATCACCCAAGGTTTATCGAACTCAGGGAGGTAGAGGTCAGAGATATCCCTCTCAAGCAACCCTGCAATTAAGATACAAGAAGTCTCTTGTGTCCCCAACACACCTAATACACTTGTCAGATGTATAGGTGCACTAGTTCGGCGAAGAGATAGTAAAACACAGGTGGTAATATTGCAGGAAGTAAAGATGCAGTAAAACAGTAAACAAGCGATGTTTGCAGTATTTGGAAACAAGGCCTAGGGATCATACTTTCACTAGTGGACAATCTCAACATTGATCACATAACTGAATAAATAAATGCTACACTCTCTTGTTGGATAACAAACACCATTCATTGTGTAGGGCTACAAAAGCACACCTCAAGCCGGAGTTAACAAGCTCCACAACTTCATAAAGGAAACACACACGATGCGCACACTGTCACCGTCACACAGTGGAGAGTGAATCCGGAGTTCATATTAAAGTAACCTCCAGAGTGTATAATAGTGCTACTCTGGATAACTCTCCTAATGGAATCACTAATCGTGTAGTGGCTACAAAAGCTCCGCTCATAGTTCATCAAGTACTTGACAAACACCACTCATAGGGATATTCATGTCAAATCATAAATCCAAGATAATATATTTATCATAGTGATAGTTAACTTCACAATCTACAAGAGATCACAATCATAACCTACGCCAAGTACTACATGATGCACACACTGTCCACTTTACATCATGAAGGAGGAATAGACTACTTTAATAACATCACTAGAGTAACACATAGATGATATTCAACTAGATCACAAAGCTCATGTTCACATAAAGATCACATGGGAGAGAGATGAACCACATAGCTACCGGTACAGCCCTTAGCCTCGAGGGAGAACTACTCCCTCCTCATCATAGGAGACAGCAGCGGCGATGAAGATGGCGGCGGTGTCGATGGAGATGCCTTCCGGGGGCAATTCCCCGTCCCGGCGGCGTGCCGGAACAGAGACTTCTGTCCCCCGAACTTGGCTTCGCGATGGCGGCGGCTGCGTAACTTTTCTCGTCCCGTGGCTTATTGTTTTAGGGTTTTCGCGATGGAGGCTTTATATAGGCGGAAGGGCAGCCTCGAGGGAGTCCTGGTGGAGCCACACCAAAGGGGGGCGCGCCCCCCCTTGGCCGCGCCGCCCTGTGGGGTGGGGCCCCCAGGGCTCTCCTCTGGTGCCTCTCTGGCTCTCTGGAAGCTTCGTGGAAAAATAAGATTCTGGGCGTTGATTTCGTCCAATTCCGAGAATATTTCCTGTGTAAGATTTCTGGAACCAAAAACAGCAGAAAACAGGAACTGACACTTCGGCATCTTGTTAATAGGTTAGTTCCGGAAAATGCATAAAATCATTATAAAGTATGAATAAAACATGTAGGTATTGTCATAAAACTAGCATGGAACATAAGAAATTATAGATACGTTGGAGACGTATCATAGGTGAATATTTTTCTGAAAGTAAATGGATCTATGAAATTGATGGACTTGGATGAAATATCCTTGAAGAAGCTCGACTTGTTGAAAAGTAGTTTACAACAAAGTTCAAAGAGTTGACTACAATAAGATTAGATCTTCTGTAGCAATGCTTATAGTCTATGTGGATTATTCTAGTAATCGCAACATATTTCTTTTATGAGATATGCTAGTAGGATGGCAAAATACATTACTTAACAGAAGTGTGTATTAAATGTGTATACAAGCTAGATACAACCGAGAGTTTTGTTAGTCCGTGGAATACTAGATAGGTATACGAACTTCAATTGGATGAAGTGAGTATCACGAAGTTGGAATCTTCACCGGATGAAATAGTCAAAGAGTTTTTGATTTCATCAGAAACGATGAAGATGCTTGCATTTGCAAGAAATTAAGTGGGAGCGCTGAGACATATTTATAATACTTTATGTAGATGACATATAGTTGGTTATAAATGATGTAATTATATACTTGGTTATAAAAGGTTTCATTGAGAATTAACTTCAATGAAAGAATATGGACAGAAACATATTTAGTGTCAAGATCTATGAAGATAGATTGAAACACATAATAAGTTTAAGTCAAAGTACATAGAATGGATATTGAAGTAGTTCAATATAGAAATATTAAGAAGGTGTTCTTTCATGTGAAGGTTTAACAAGACTTGAGCGTATTTGACACTCGATGAGTAAAAACACATGAGTGATTTTAGATCACGAATAAAATGTAAAAAAAAATCAGATGTCCTGTGCTCTAAAAGGTTAGGAACATATACCAGAATGATTCAGATGATGATCATTGGACAAACAGTAAGAATATCCCTGAGTACTTTAGAAGAACCAAGGATATATATATATAGTTTTGTATGGAGAAATGACAAACAAATCGCTGTAAGGTGTTGCACCGATATTGGTTTTGTCACATATAAAAATAAAATTTCAAATCTCAAATTAGACTAAGTGTTGTTTAAAAGGTAGCACAATGTGCTAGAAGTTGTCTATGCTAGATTTAGATGAGTTCTAAATATTGTGACGGATTCTACAAACAAAGGCAGAGTATGTCATTGTTTTGACAATGACTGAGGATGTTAAGTCAAGAAGTTCTTTGAGAACTTGGTGTAGTTCCGATAGTGTCAGAACTTTGAAGCTATATTGTGTGTGACAATATTAGTGACATATTTCAGACCGCGGAATTAAGGTTCCACCAGAAGACCAAACATATTTAATGCCGACTCATTTGGAAAATGAGTGATGCGTTAAGACGCAAATGAATTGCATAATACATACGTTTCTGAGCGTGTCAGATCCGTTGACTAAAACCTCCCCCGTGAGCAAAACATGATAAAGCACCGGAAGGCCAAGGTGTTATATCTTTACAAATGTAAACTAGATTATTGACTCTAGTGCAAGTGGGAGACTGTTGGAGATATGCCCAAGAGGCAATAATAAAATGGTTATTATAATATATCTTTGTGTTTATGATAATGTTTGCATACCATGCTATAATTGTATTAACCGAAACATTGATACATGTGTGTTATGTAAACAACAAGGAGTCCCTAGTAAGCCTCTTGTATAACTAGCTTGTTGATTAATAGATGATCATAGTTTCATGATCATGAACATTGGATGTTATTAATAACAAGGTTATGTCATTATGTGAATGATATAATGGACACACACCCATATAAGCGTAAGATCAAGTCATTAAAGTTCAACTTGCTATAAGCTTTCTATACATAGTTACCTAGTCCTTCGACCATGAGATCATGTAAATCACTTATACCGGAAGGGTACTTTGATTACATCAAACGCTACTGCGTAAATGGGTGGTTATAAAGGTGGGATTAGGTATTCGGAAAGTATGAGTTGAGGCATATGGATTAAAAGTGGGATTTGTCCATCCCGATGACGGATAGATATACTCTGGGCCCTCTCGGTGGAATGTCGTCTAATTAGCTTGCAAGCATATGAATGGTTCATAAGAGACCACATACCACAGTACGAGTAAAGAGTACTTGTCAGGAGACGAGGTTGAACGAGGTATAGAGATACCGATGATCAAACCTCGGACAAGTAAAATATCGCGTGACAAAGGGAATCGGTATAGTATGTAAATGGTTCAATCGATCACTAAGTTATCGTTGAATATGTGGGAGCCACTATGGATCTCCAGATCCCGCTATTGGTTATTGGTCGGAGAGAAGTCTCAACCATGTCTGCATAGTTCGCGAACCGTAGGGTGACACACTTAAGGTTTGATGTCGTTTTAAGTAGATATGGAATATGGAATGGAGCTCGAATGTTGTTCGGAATCTCGGATGGGATCCGAGACATCACGAGGAGGTTCAGAATGTTCCGGAGAATAAGATTCATATATGGGAAGTCATTTTCCGGGGTTCGGAAAAAGTCCGGTGTTTTGACCGGAGCTTCTAGAAGGTTTTGGAAGGACCGGAATAGTCCGAAATATTATGTGTAACACCCCAAATTTCAATGAAAAAGAAAGTTAGAGAATTCCAGAAATACAAAATTTCAAACCAACAAAAACTTTTCTTTGGCATATAGTACCATGCATAGGACTTGTGCATTTGAGTGATATGCCATGATGATTGTTATTACTTGTATTTGTTATGCTCTAAAACCCTAGAGTGATCATGTGAAGATCACCAACCAAATAAATCAAAGTGGAAGAAATTCCCATAATTGAAAAACCCTAAAAACCCTCACATATGCCCTATGGCATTTTTATAAATTTTGACCCTAGACCTATTTGGTCTTCACCATTAGTTGAATAATGTTACTAAACACTTATCACAACTTTTGGAACCAAGGTTTCACTTTTCAAATAATTTTCCAACACATTTCCCACTCACATGTGATGATGACCAAATCTGCCAATTTCAGTCTGATCACCACTTTGAGCCCCTGCAATTCAATTTTCCCAAACCATTCTTTGCTAACTCCTTGCACCATTTCAAAGTCAACATCAAGGTGAACAACTTTGATGAAGACCACCCTGCCAAATTCATCTTTGATCACTAGCTATGCTCACCCAAAGTGGCAACTTTATAATGAGTTCAACAATCTTCACTTAGCCATTTTGGGCCATTTTTGGAAATCCAATTTTTCCACCACCACCTCAACTCATCTCTGGTCAAATACAACTTATCTCAACACTCACATTTCACAAACATTCACCTTTTGAATTATTTCCATTTTGGATATTTTTGTATTTTCCAAAATTGAACACTATTCCTACACTATAGCAAATAGTGATCTACTCAAACTAACCTACTCTAACCAACCCCAAATGGTCCCCTGGTCCCCTCTCTCACTAACCCCAGCATAGAAACCCTAGGGAGGGAGAGAGAACAAGCATGGCATGGCCATGCCGGCCACATGCCGGCCATGCCGCACCTCCCCCTCTCTCCTTCATCGCCGACCCTGGCCACCATGTCCTTGCACTCCACCTCACTCTACTGAATCGCCTAGCACCGGCCGTTGTCGAGGAGGAGCCCTGCATTGGCCAGACCAGCACGCGTCCATGGCGCCCTGGACGCCGCTCGCGTCGAGCGCGTGCACGCCGCGGACACACACTGGCCACGCGCCACGCCACGACCTCGAGCACCCCCTGGACCCCCTGCGAACACGTTGAGCGTCACCGTGACACCGCAGCACGCCCAGACATGCTCTCGACCACGACCCGCAACCGCCGTCGCCGGAGAAGAGAACCCTGGTCCGCCGCGGACGCGACGGACACGGAAGCAACGCGACCAACCTAGCCACCGCCCGACCCCGCTGTCGCCGCCAATAGCATCGCCAGGAGCCGTAGAACACTGCCACCACCTCGCCTAGCTCGATAGCTCGCCGGAGGAGCCGCGCCATGGTCGACTTCTTCACGGCCCCGCAGCACCCTCGCGTCCCTATAAAAGGAGACCTCTCCTCGTCGATCTGAGCACACCATCGCCGTCCCCTCTTCTCACTCGATCACCTGAGCCACTCCACTGCCTCGATTAGCCACTGACGCCGCCCAATTGAAGCCTCACTGCCCGTAGTCGCCGCCGAAGCTCGCCGTCGATTGGAGCCGCCCCAGGACGAGCCGCCGGTACCAGGAGCTTCGCCGTCGTCGACATCGTCACCACGCACACTGCCAACCCTAGCTGGAGCCGCCGTAAGCTCTCCCACCCCCTACCCGCGCCGCCGGCGAACCTCTCTCTCGCCGGCGAGACGATGCACCTCAGCCGTTAGATCCCTCTCTAATCCTACGCTCCACGTCGCCCCGTACCGCTTCGGCGTTTAAAACGCCGCTGACATGCGGGACCCCCTGTCAGGCAGCCCACGCGGGCACAGACGCGTGGTGGGCTGGCCTTGGGCCTGTTTAAACCATTTCAGCCCGTTAGCTTTTCCCGCCGGCCTGTTTAATTCAAATTCGTTTTAAACATTTTCCAAACATTTTCAATACTGCCCAAACTTTGAAATTAAATAGTTTCCAATTGGCTAAACCAAATTTAGTGAATTTGATATTGTTGGAAAGCCACTGAAATTCTCTATCCAATGCCACTGGCCTCAGGGTCAAATGCTTTGTAGAATTAATGTGACAAAAATAACAAGCCAGGGACTTTTCCCTATTCAAATAATTCTTAAAAATCAACCAAAATAGATATTAAGTTAATTCCAACTCTAATAGCTCACTTTTGACTTACACTAATTGTTTATGCAATAAAATGGTGTGGTCACTTTGCATGATCATGCCATGGTTTAATGAATGGATATGTTGACTAGTTAACTAGTTGATATTATCCAAAACTATTAGATTTAAATTGTGTGAAGTCTTACACTTCATTTAAACTTGTCTCACATGAATTCATGGGATGTTTGGACCCCTGGTTCCAAACTCTCTTATATGAATTACTTGAGTTTTAAATCAAAGGTAGAGTTATTTAAATGGTATGAGGTGATCCACCTCATTTAAATCATTCTCCCAAATGATGATGATGATGAACATTTGATCTAGGTCAAGATGAGTTCATCCATGATTGTTGGAGAAATTAAATCTTAAGAAGATTTCAATGAGAGGAAATT
Source organism: Lolium perenne (assembly GCF_019359855.2). Taxonomy (NCBI): domain Eukaryota; kingdom Viridiplantae; phylum Streptophyta; class Magnoliopsida; order Poales; family Poaceae; genus Lolium; species Lolium perenne. Next base: position 127,443,072 of record NC_067248.2, read on the forward strand.
ACTTCTCAAGAACCCTATGGAAACTATCATTTACATATAGAATACAAATCCTATTTAAATCCCACAACCCATGCACCCTAGTTTATTTATGTGTGTGCATAGAGTAGTTTGTGTGTTTATTTGTGAGGTGTGGAATAGCCATTGAATTAGTGAGTAATTATACTCGTATTCAAATTTAGACGGTAGCACCGGAGAGTACGCCGAAGAAGAAGGTTGCTACCAGGAGGAGGAAGAGGAATAGTTTGAGAACTACCAAGGCAAGCTAAATTACTATGCAAGCTTTTATTCTTGCCAAGTGCAAAGCCCCTTGGGGCAAGGCACCATGTCTTACCTTTTCTTATGTGAACCCATCCCAAGTTTTTACTTGTTTTCCAAATGATTTTCCTTTTATAGTTAACTTTGGTCAAAATACAAGTGGTTTTTAGAGTAGGGAGTTAGCCTTTCCAAGCAAAGCAAGATAGCACCCCTCATGAATTAGAGCTAGTGCTAATGAACTAAACTTGACTACTCTAGATGGGAACTTTGTGATTTTGAAAGGATTTTGAAACCTTGGAATGAAGATGCATTCCATTGAATGATTTTTGAAGGTGAATATGACCAAGAGAAGAGGGTGATTTTTGATAAAACATGATGTTGGTTTGAATGCGATACCTTTCCAATTCTCAAGTACCCCCACAATACCTGATTATGGGTAGGGCTTAACTGGAAGTTTATGCGTCTTAGTATGGGTTCCCTCTAAACAAGCGTCATCGGGGTTATGCCGAAAGCTGCCTCTACCACAAAAGAAACGATACGATATGATGCGAAATGAGGTGAACGTCCGGCCCAAGCCCTGTGCAGTTCCCAGGTTGACAGTTGGTCTTCACTGGGAGGCCAAGCTCATGGGGAGAGGTGCTCATACTAGGATTCGTAAGTGAAAGGTTATGGTTGATGATCCGCGTACTGTGTTACGATTATTCGGGGAAATCCCGACGGATGAAATCAAATGTTGTGGCACAAGTGTGCAACCTCTGCAGAGTGTAAACCTATTCGAATAGCCGCGTCCACGGTTACGGACGGTTGGAAAGGCCATACAGTTTCCGATGTCATATCTTTGAAAATGATGTTGAAAGGTGATGGTGAATTGACTTGTGGTGAATTGAATTGAAATCACCACTTGAATGGTGGGAATGACACTAATGTTCCCCCTTGGGTTAGTTAGCACTTGAATAAGTTTTTCTCAAAACTTTGTGAACCAAAACTAGCTTTATGCAAATAAACTAGAGCTTAGCAAACCCTACTAGAATGTCTAGCACTTTTTCTTGAATTAGTTTGCAGTACTCAACGTACTCACGGCTTTGTCCTGGCTATTCAAATGGCGAGTATGAAGATGAACAAGGAGATGACCAGCAGGACGCCTACAACAACTAAGCGCTTTCCGACGTCAAGCGTTGGCCTGTGGACTAGAGAGTCCTTGTATCTTACGCTTCCGCTATGTTGAACTATGAACTTGTGTTTGTTCGTTGATCAATAGATCAACTATTCGTGTAATATGGATCATGTGATTCCAATTTGTAAGACTTATGGGTTGTAATGAATGATGATCGTGATACTTAACTATTATGCCTCGCAACAACAATATTCCTGGGATTGCGATGTATGACATAATAGGCATTCGGACTTAAAAATCCGGGTGTTGACAAGTTGGTATCAGAGCCATTGTTTGACCTTAGAAGACCTTAGTTAGAATGGGCGTTCTGAAAAATTTAACTTTGAAATCAAATGAAAGGACTTATTTGTGAAAATTTACTACACTCTTGCCTTCGAGACTTTGCCAAAATTTGATCATGTCTATCTTATTTAAATCAACTTAAAACCTTGCCACACTTTGCACTCTCTAACTTACTCATCCAATTCTCTTTCAGATGGAGCCGAATGAACCCCTCAACACCAAGTTCTATCAGCTTGGAAACGGAGGAAGCTTGATCTTCGAGCATGACCTCGACTCCCTGTCGGATCACCTTGGCCGCCCACACCCCGAGTTTCACGGGATTCAGGTGGACGACCAGCCGGGAGGGGAACTGCAGTGGATTATCACTGCCGACTTGAGGGGCAAGCTGGAGCCTCCCACCTCGGAGAGGATCCTTTTCTCTTTCGGGGAAAGCAAGCGGCTCGACGGGCTTGCACGTGCTCTTCAGAAGCACTTGCTCGTACGTGCGGACAGAATACCGAAGCCCTTCGTGAGGAACGCTTTGCGCATCTCGCACGGCGTAACTCGACGGAAGACCCATGGATGTGCCACTCCACCCCGGTTGAGGCACCATGTGGATCACTTGGACTTCATGCTCTACCAGACTCAGAGGGACCTCGACGCCTCTCGCGCTTACGCGAACCAGACCCATGCTCACATCATCGAGCAGGGTGAGGCGATCAAGCTACTCAACAACGACCGCAGGAACCTTCGCCAGCAGCGTGCCAAGAAGGACGCTACGATTCGCCGCCTTCGCGACCGGATCGCGTCACTTGAGGCCACTGTCACGGCCCGGAGGATCAGATTCGTCACATGGAGGAGGACGATGAAGGCATCGATATTCAGGGAGGAGACGCCTTTACGAGCGATGACGATGACTTTGAGGAGGACGAGAACACCGAGGAGGAGGACTACGAGTTCCTGGAGGCCGGACAGGATGACTACGTCCCGATTGATATCGACGATGAGGAGTAGTTGCACTAGTTTCACTTATAGTAGGTGTGAGTTGTATCCCGTCCTTTGTATCGTAGCATGAGAATGGTTCTTAAAACCATTGGAGTATGTGTGTAGTTTGTACTATGTGCTGCATGAATGAATGAATGTTATGTTTGTCATGAAAAGATTACAAGTTTTCAAATGTTTTTCAAACTAAAATGAACCATAGAATGTTCCCTCTTATCTCATGATCTTCTATACCTTCAGATGGCCCCTCCGAATCGCACCAACGACGCGATGATGCAGCTTACGCAAACCTGCTTGCAGACCCGGACACCGAGAGAGCCGAGCGCCACGCCAACATCATCGCCTTGCAGAACATCGCCCAAGGCCATGGAAATCATGACCACCCCGGATCCAAGCTCAAGAACTTCGAACACCAACCCTCCGGTGTTTAGCAAGACCGAGGAGCCCCTCGACGCCGACGATTGGCTCCAGACTATGGAGAACAATCTGGAAGTAGCTGGAGTGGAAGCCAACGAGAAGGTGTTGTTCGCCACTCACTACCTCGCTGGACCAGCTCGCGCTTGGTGGACAAGTACCCGTGCCATGAACGGAGGTCAATTCATGACTTGGGAGGATTTCAAACTCAAGTTCAGCAAGTACCATGTACCCCGGGTCTTATCAAGAAGATGAGGGATGAGTTCCGTGAACTGAAACAAGGTCGCATGACGGTGGTTGAGTACCGCGACAAGTTTCTCACCTTGTCAAGGTATGCACCTGATGAGACTGACACCGTTGAAAAGAGGAAGGAGAGATTCCTGAACGGGCTGCATGATGAGATGCAGACTGTCCTCGTCAACATCCCCTTCGCCGACCTCGAAGCCCTTGTTGACTCCGCCATCCAGATGGAGGGCAAGTTGAACCAAGCCAATGAGAACCGCAAGCGCCGCATGGCCAATCAGAGTGGATCAAGCCACCCCCAAAAGTTTCGCCCTAGCTCAAGCGGAGGTTTCAATCCGAGACATAACAAACCCCCGATGCAGAACTCTCGCCCGGTTATCGAACCGAAGTGGAGGAAACTCCAAGCCAGGAGGCTACAACCCCAACTACAACAACAACAACTACAACCGCGCTCCACCTCGAGCCCCGAACACCAACAACACCAACACCAACACCAACCCCAGAACCGGGAGCAATGCCATTCCCGTTGCGAACAAGCAGGACAAGAGCACTATCACTTGTTATGAGTGTGGTGTAGTGGGGCACTACTCCAACGAGTGTCCCAAGCGTCTTGCCAAGCTCGCCGGCAACACCGCTGCTCCTGCTCAGCAGCAACGCCGTGTCTCCACCGGCAAGAAGTTCGCCCCCAACAACCCCAACAACCGCAACGGCCGCCTCTACCACATGAACGCCGAAGAAGCCCAGAAGCCCCAGGATGTGGTACTGGGTATGTTTTCTGTCAACCACACCCCTGCTAGAGTGTTGTTTGATTCGAGCATCGCATTCCTTTGTCACCGAAGATTTTGCATCAACAAGTAAAATTCAACCCCTCAGTTTGAAGCATGTTATGATAGTTCAAATCCCCGGATAAAGAAACAAAGCAAGAAAATTGTGTAAAAATGTGCCATTCAAAATCCATTATGTTGATTTCTTTGCAAATCTCATCATACTTGGAACCAAAGGTTTTGAAGTTTTCCTAGGAATGGACTGGATGTCCAAACACAATGGATTGATAGGCTAGCCAAGAAAGCCATAACCATGACTAGCAGCACCGGAATCGTAGTTGAGCACGTCTACGAAAAACTACCCAGAAAATTTACCCGCAACCAAAGTGTATCCAAGCCTACTGGATCAAATCAGGGTCGTTTGTCGCTACCCCGATGTGTTTCCGGATGATCTACCCGGTATGCCCCGGACCGGGATATCGAGTTTATCATCGAGTTAATCCACAGGAACTGGACCCATCGCCCGAGAGCCTACGGCATGAACGCAGCCGAGCTTGTGGAGCTGAAGAAGCAAATAGATGACATGTTAGCCAAAGGTTTGATCAGACCAAGTGCATCCCCCTGGAGATCCCCCGTCTTGTTTGTCGACAAGAAGGATGGTGCAAATCGTTTATGCACCGACTATCGTAAGCTTAACGATGTCACCATCAAAAACAAATACCCCTTACCCAAGATCGAAGACTTGTTCGACCAACTCACCGGATCCCGAGTTTTCTCGAAAATTGATCTTAGAAGCTGGATACCACCAACCGAAAATCCGAGCCACCGATATTCCAAAAGCGCCTTTACCACGGATATGGGTTGTATGAGTACAACGTCATGTCATTTGGACTGACCAATGCTCCCGCTTATTTCATGAATCTCATGAATAAGATCTTCATGAACTTCTTGGACAAATTTGTCGTTGTTTTCATCGACGACATTTTGGTCTACTCCAAGTCCGAAGAAGAACATGAACAGCATCTAGAGATTGTTCTAGAAACCCTGAGACAGCACCAGTTGTACGCCAAGTTTAGCAAGTGTGAGTTTTGGCTGGAAGAAGTTGGATTCCTCGGACACATCTTGTCTGCAGGAGGAATTGCCGTAGATCCCGCCAAGATCAAAACTGTTATGGAATGGAAAGCCCCAACCACACAAACTGAGGTCCGTGCTTTTCTTGGATTAGCCGGATATTACCGCAGATTTGTAGAAGGTTTTTCGAGCATCGCTCGACCAATGACCCAACTGCTGAAAAAGGACAGAAAATTTGAGTGGACCGACAAGTGTGAAGAGAGCTTTCAACAGCTCAAGAGTAGACTGACAACAGCCCCAATCCTGATCATGCCAGATATCGCAAAGCCCTTTGACGTATATTGCGACGCCTCCAAGACTGGACTTGGATGCGTGCTTATGCAAGAAGGAAAGGTTGTATCCTACCTTTCTAGGCAACTCAAGCAACATGAGCAGAACTACCCAACCCACGACCTCGAGCTTGCAGCCGTGGTCTTAGCCTTGAAAGTTTGGCGTCATTACCTCATGGGTAATCGATGCGAGATTTACTCCGACCACAAAAGCCTCAAATACATTTTCACCCAGAAGGAGTTAAACATGAGACAACGCCGATGGATCGAATTGATCAAGGATTACGACATGGAGATTCACTACCACCCCGGCAAGGCCAATGTGGTAGCGGATGCTTTGAGTCGATCGCCGTGCCGATTGAACTCCATGCTCGCAACCGAACAGCCTAGTTTGCACCAAGAGTTTGAACAGTTCAGACTTGAACTTGTAAGTGAAGGATTCCTAGCGACATCGAATCGCAACCCACCTTGATTGGTCAGATCAAGGAAGCCCAGAAGGACAACGCTAGCATTGATGGAATCAAGAAACAGATAGTCGCAGGAAAAGCCCCGGATTCACCATTGACGAAGCCGGAGTGCTTTGGTACAAAGAACGCCTCTGCGTACCATCGGACTACGACACGAAACAAGTCATCCTGCAAGAAGCGCATGACACCCTTTACTCAATCCACCCCGGAGGTACCAAGATGTACCAGGACCTGAAAGAACAATTTTGGTTGCACGGAATGAAGAGAGAGATCGGTAGCTATTTCGCTAAGTGTGACATCTGCCAGAGTTAAGGCGTAACACCGTAGACCCGCCGGATCTGTTGCAACCCCTTCAGATTCCAGAATGGAAATGGGACTCCGTAGGAATGGACTTTATCACCGGACTGCCCAAATCCAGCAAAGGCAATGATTCCATATGGGTAGTGGTCGATAGATTGACCAAAGTCGCCCATTTCATCGCCGTCAAAACCACCTATCAAGGCCCCAAGTTAGCTGAACTCTACATCTCCAGAATAGTCGCTTGGCATGGAACCCCCAAATCGATAGTGTCGATAGAGGATCACAGTTCACCTCAAGGTTACGCGAGAAAGTGCATGAAGGACTAGGCACTCGCCTAAATTTCAGCACCGCCTATCACCCTCGACATCGACGGACAGATCGAGAGAGTAAACCAGACATCGGAAGACATGCTTAGAGCATGCGTCTTGGAATACGGATCCAAGTGGGAAGACCGCCTACCTTACGCAGAATTCTCATACAACAATAGTTATCAAGCCAGCCTACGGATGGCCCCCTTTGAAGCCTTGTACGGAAGGAAGTGCCGTACCCCCTGAACTGGTCAGAAGTCGGAGAGAGTCAAGTTTTCGGCCCAGACGTTCTTCGTGAAGCCGAAGAGAAGGTTCACAAGATCCGTGAGTACCTCAAGGCTGCGCAATCCAGACAGGAAGAGCTACGCCGACAAGAGACGTCGGGAGATGACCTTTGAGATCGGAGATTTTGTCTATCTCAAAGTATCCCCTTGAAAGGGATGCAAAGGTTTCAGCTGAAAGGAAAGCTTGCACCTCGCTACGTGGGACCTTTCCAAGTCCTCACCGCCGAGGTGAAGTATCTTATCAACCGGAGTTGCTGAAGAAATGTCGGCTGTGCACGACGTTTTTCACATCTCACTTCTCCGGAAATGTCTTGAAGTCCCTGAGAAGACCGAAGTGTTCAAGAACATCGATCACCGATCGGTGGATATCAACAAGGATCTGACTTACCGCGAAGTGCCGATTCGCATCCTCGAAGAAGCATACAGAACCACCCGCACCCGAAGCATCAAGTTTCTAAAGATCCAATGGAGCAATCATACCAAGGATGAAGCCACCTGGGAACGCGAAGACTTCATGAAGAAGGAGTACCCAGATCTCTTTAGTACCTAACTTTCTTTTTGATCTCGGGACGAGATCTTTTGTAAGGGGGAAGGGTTTGTAACACCCCAAATTTCAATGAAAAAGAAAGTTAGAGAATTCCAGAAATACAAAATTTCAAACCAACAAAAACTTTTCTTTGGCATATAGTACCATGCATAGGACTTGTGCATTTGAGTGATATGCCATGATGATTGTTATTACTTGTATTTGTTATGCTCTAAAACCCTAGAGTGATCATGTGAAGATCACCAACCAAATAAATCAAAGTGGAAGAAATTCCCATAATTGAAAAACCCTAAAAACCCTCACATATGCCCTATGGCATTTTTATAAATTTTGACCCTAGACCTATTTGGTCTTCACCATTAGTTGAATAATGTTACTAAACACTTATCACAACTTTTGGAACCAAGGTTTCACTTTTCAAATAATTTTCCAACACATTTCCCACTCACATGTGATGATGACCAAATCTACCAATTTCAGTCTGATCACCACTTTGAGCCCCTGCAATTCAATTTTCCCAAACCATTCTTTGCTAACTCCTTGCACCATTTCAAAGTCAACATCAAGGTGAACAACTTTGATGAAGACCACCCTGCCAAATTCATCTTTGATCACTAGCTATGCTCACCCAAAGTGGCAACTTTATAATGAGTTCAACAATCTTCACTTAGCCATTTTGGGCCATTTTTGGAAATCCAATTTTTCCACCACCACCTCAACTCATCTCTGGTCAAATACAACTTATCTCAACACTCACATTTCACAAACATTCACCTTTTGAATTATTTCCATTTTGGATATTTTTGTATTTTCCAAAATTGAACACTATTCCTACACTATAGCAAATAGTGATCTACTCAAACTAACCTACTCTAACCAACCCCAAATGGTCCCCTGGTCCCCTCTCTCACTAACCCCAGCATAGAAACCCTAGGGAGGGAGAGAGAACAAGCATGGCATGGCCATGCCGGCCACATGCCGGCCATGCCGCACCTCCCCCTCTCTCCTTCATCGCCGACCCTGGCCACCATGTCCTTGCACTCCACCTCACTCTACTGAATCGCCTAGCACCGGCCGTTGTCGAGGAGGAGCCCTGCATTGGCCAGACCAGCACGCGTCCATGGCGCCCTGGACGCCGCTCGCGTCGAGCGCGTGCACGCCGCGGACACACACTGGCCACGCGCCACGCCACGACCTCGAGCACCCCCTGGACCCCCTGCGAACACGTTGAGCGTCACCGTGACACCGCAGCACGCCCAGACATGCTCTCGACCACGACCCGCAACCGCCGTCGCCGGAGAAGAGAACCCTGGTCCGCCGCGGACGCGACGGACACGGAAGCAACGCGACCAACCTAGCCACCGCCCGACCCCGCTGTCGCCGCCAATAGCATCGCCAGGAGCCGTAGAACACTGCCACCACCTCGCCTAGCTCGATAGCTCGCCGGAGGAGCCGCGCCATGGTCGACTTCTTCACGGCCCCGCAGCACCCTCGCGTCCCTATAAAAGGAGACCTCTCCTCGTCGATCTGAGCACACCATCGCCGTCCCCTCTTCTCACTCGATCACCTGAGCCACTCCACTGCCTCGATTAGCCACTGACGCCGCCCAATTGAAGCCTCACTGCCCGTAGTCGCCGCCGAAGCTCGCCGTCGATTGGAGCCGCCCCAGGACGAGCCGCCGGTACCAGGAGCTTCGCCGTCGTCGACATCGTCACCACGCACACTGCCAACCCTAGCTGGAGCCGCCGTAAGCTCTCCCACCCCCTACCCGCGCCGCCGGCGAACCTCTCTCTCGCCGGCGAGACGATGCACCTCAGCCGTTAGATCCCTCTCTAATCCTACGCTCCACGTCGCCCGCACCGCTTCGGCGTTTAAAACGCCGCTGACATGCGGGACCCCCTGTCAGGCAGCCCACGCGGGCACAGACGCGTGGTGGGCTGGCCTTGGGCCTGTTTAAACCATTTCAGCCCGTTAGCTTTTCCCGCCGGCCTGTTTAATTCAAATTCGTTTTAAACATTTTCCAAACATTTTCAATACTGCCCAAACTTTGAAATTAAATAGTTTCCAATTGGCTAAACCAAATTTAGTGAATTTGATATTGTTGGAAAGCCACTGAAATTCTCTATCCAATGCCACTGGCCTCAGGGTCAAATGCTTTGTAGAATTAATGTGACAAAAATAACAAGCCAGGGACTTTTCCCTATTCAAATAATTCTTAAAAATCAACCAAAATAGATATTAAGTTAATTCCAACTCTAATAGCTCACTTTTGACTTACACTAATTGTTTATGCAATAAAATGGTGTGGTCACTTTGCATGATCATGCCATGGTTTAATGAATGGATATGTTGACTAGTTAACTAGTTGATATTATCCAAAACTATTAGATTTAAATTGTGTGAAGTCTTACACTTCATTTAAACTTGTCTCACATGAATTCATGGGATGTTTGGACCCCTGGTTCCAAACTCTCTTATATGAATTACTTGAGTTTTAAATCAAAGGTAGAGTTATTTAAATGGTATGAGGTGATCCACCTCATTTAAATCATTCTCCCAAATGATGATGATGATGAACATTTGATCTAGGTCAAGATGAGTTCATCCATGATTGTTGGAGAAATTAAATCTTAAGAAGATTTCAATGAGAGGAAATTACTTCTCAAGAACCCTATGGAAACTATCATTTACATATAGAATACAAATCCTATTTAAATCCCACAACCCATGCACCCTAGTTTATTTATGTGTGTGCATAGAGTAGTTTGTGTGTTTATTTGTGAGGTGTGGAATAGCCATTGAATTAGTGAGTAATTATACTCGTATTCAAATTTAGACGGTAGCACCGGAGAGTACGCCGAAGAAGAAGGTTGCTACCAGGAGGAGGAAGAGGAACAGTTTGAGAACTACCAAGGCAAGCTAAATTACTATGCAAGCTTTTATTCTTGCCAAGTGCAAAGCCCCTTGGGGCAAGGCACCATGTCTTACCTTTTCTTATGTGAACCCATCCCAAGTTTTTACTTGTTTTCCAAATGATTTTCCTTTTATAGTTAACTTTGGTCAAAATACAAGTGGTTTTTAGAGTAGGGAGTTAGCCTTTCCAAGCAAAGCAAGATAGCACCCCTCATGAATTAGAGCTAGTGCTAATGAACTAAACTTGACTACTCTAGATGGGAACTTTGTGATTTTGAAAGGATTTTGAAACCTTGGAATGAAGATGCATTCCATTGAATGATTTTTGAAGGTGAATATGACCAAGAGAAGAGGGTGATTTTTGATAAAACATGATGTTGGTTTGAATGCGATACCTTTCCAATTCTCAAGTACCCCCACAATACCTGATTATGGGTAGGGCTTAACTGGAAGTTTATGCGTCTTAGTATGGGTTCCCTCTAAACAAGCGTCATCGGGGTTATGCCGAAAGCTGCCTCTACCACAAAAGAAACGATACGATATGATGCGAAATGAGGTGAACGTCCGGCCCAAGCCCTGTGCGATTCCAGGTTGTGATTGGTCTTCACTGGGAGGCCAAGCTCATGGGGAGAGGTGCTCATACTAGGATTCGTAAGTGAAAGGTTATGGTTGATGATCCGCGTACTGTGTTACGATTATTCGGGAAAATCCCGACGGATGAAATCAAATGTTGTGGCACAAGTGTGCAACCTCTGCAGAGTGTAAACCTATTCGAATAGCCGCGTCCACGGTTACGGACGGTTGGAAAGGCCATACAGTTTCCGATGTCATATCTTTGAAAATGATGTTGAAAGGTGATGGTGAATTGACTTGTGGTGAATTGAATTGAAATCACCACTTGAATGGTGGGAATGACACTAATGTTCCCCCTTGGGTTAGTTAGCACTTGAATAAGTTTTTCTCAAAACTTTGTGAACCAAAACTAGCTTTATGCAAATAAACTAGAGCTTAGCAAACCCTACTAGAATGTCTAGCACTTTTTCTTGAATTAGTTTGCGAGTACTCAACGTACTCACGGCTTTGTCCCTGGCTATTCAAATGGCCAGAGTATGAAGATGAACAAGGAGATGACCAGCAGGACGCCTACAACAACTAAGCGCTTTCCGACGTCAAGCGTTGGCCTGTGGACTAGAGAGTCCTTGTATCTTACGCTTCCGCTATGTTGAACTATGAACTTGTGTTTGTTCGTTGATCAATAGATCAACTATTCGTGTAATATGGATCATGTGATTCCAATTTGTAAGACTTATGGGTTGTAATGAATGATGACTGTGATACTTAACTATTATGCCTCGCAACAACAATATTCCTGGGATTGCGATGTATGACATAATAGGCATTCGGACTTAAAAATCCGGGTGTTGACATTATGGAAGGTTCCGGAAGTGTCCGGGACGACCCGGGATGTCTAAGGAAGTCCGGAGGGTTCCATAATAGGTGCAACCACGTTGCCTTAAGGGAAAATGAGTCTTTCCTTAATGCAATTTCGGAATTGGCAAAAGAGTCCGAGTAGGACTAGGTTTTCGGAACCGGAAACCTATCGGAACTCAGTCAAACTTGGGGGCAGGTTTTTGGACGACCCAAGGGGCTTGGCCACCTATTTAAAGAGGCCAAGGGGCACCCCAAGGGCACCTCAAGTCGCAGCCCTAGCTCCCCAAGTCGCAGCACCACCCTGCGCCCAAACCCTAGCTACTCCCTCCTCTTCCTTCTTCTCCCGCAACGCTTGCGGCGAAGCCCTGCCGGAGATCTCCACCACCACCGTCACCACGCCGTCGTGATGGCGGGATTTCGAGGAGGATCTACTACTTCCGCTGCCCGCTGGAACGGGGAGGAGGACGTCGTCTTCATTAACACCGTACGTGTGACCGAGTACGGAGGTGCTGCCCGACTGTGGCACCGTCAAGATCTTCTACGCGCTTTTGCAAGCGGCAAGTGATCGACTACATCCACAACGAGATCTAATCTCGTAGGCTTTGGAAATCTTCAAGGGTTAGTCTCGTGATCTTCTTGTTGCTCCCATCTACTAGATTGCATCTTGGCTTGGTTTCCGTTCTTGCGGTAGGAAATTTTTTGTTTTCTATGCTACGAATCCCATCATCTATTCATATTCCTGAACTACAAAAAGAAAGGAAAGACTCGGCTCGAGGCTCAATCCACTCAACACGAGTGCAACACGCGTGTGTCGTGTCGTGTTGAGACGAGCGAGCAAGGAGGTGGAGAGCGCGCGTACCACTTCTCTTCTCACTCACTTGCTAGTGGTGGTCTAACTTCCTCCCAACTTTTCATGTTGGGCTAAACTTCCCACCCCTTGCCACTTCCTTGTGCACCCACGCAGGGAGAGGCGGCGCGCGGAGCAGGAGCTGCGAAGGAGGGGAGGCGATGTTGGGACGGGGCCATCGAACGCACCGCCGGGCGGCTAGTAGGCTAGGCTTAGATAAAATCTAGCCATTTCATTCAAACTTGTAATATATAATCAAATTTAAATAAAAATCTTTATTTCTGTGCACTTTTATTTATTTGAGCGATGGCTGAGGAGCGACATTCCCAAACGCACCAAGAAAACACGTCCCAAAGGCTTAATCCGGCACGCCTAAGAGCATCTCCACTCGTCTCCCCGACGAGGCCCCCGAGCGACATTTTTCCCATCCGGACGGCGAAATTCGGCCCAGTCGAGCTCCCGGTTCCTCGTTTTCGTCCGGATTTGGCCCTTCATCCATCCGGCGAGCCCACGCCATCCCCGGTCCCCCGGGGAGCTATCGGGGAGTCCGAACGAGTGAAAAGCGGGGAAGGGCCCGATCTGTCGGCGACTGGACACACGAACACCACCACCACCTCGCTCAAAATCCCCCCACCCCTCGTATCTCTCTCGCCGCCGGCTTGTTGCCCAGATTCCGCCGCCGTCCCTCCTTCCCACCTGCTTATATTCCGCCGTCTTTCGATGACGGCCTATCTGCCTGCTCCTCCACCTGCCTGTTTTTCGACGACGGCCTACTCCTCGTCGTTCGCGTCTCGGCTAGCCTCGACCACGCCCGCCGGTGGAATTTGTTTGAAATATGTCAAATGACCGAGGTTGGGGTGTCCTGCCGGGGGGACGGCTGGAACTTCGGCGCTCCCCAAGCTAAATTTTCCTCCAATCCGGAGGAAAATTTCGCCGGATTTGGGTGTGGGGAGCGCCAACGAGTGGAGACGCTCTAAGTTCTGATTGACCCATCCGGAAAACAAATCAGGTCCTAGCAGATTTGTTCCGCTTGAGCTGCGCATACACCATCTCAAACACGTTTTCCGTTTTTTTTAGGGGAAATATGTGCCAGAGATGCTCAGCTGGTGGGATCTGAAATGAGCGGCCGATACCAACGAATCCAACGGCCACAAACGTAGCCCTAAACCAAACACAAGACGTCCACCACCAGCCGCCGGCGGTCCCGAGGTGTGCCGCTCCGCTGCAGCCGACGGCGGCCTCTTCGCCCCCCACCCCCCACCGCGTTCTCCCAAGATCCGACGTCTCGGTGGGGCAAGAAAGAGATCGAAGCGCGCTCTCCCTGAACGGCCGCGTCAGGCTGCAGGTACGCAACCCTAGCAACCCCTGGAAGCAACTGGAGGACCGGAGGAGGACGGAGGTGAGTGGGTGAAGCACGGTTGAAGGCGAGCGAACCGCAAAAGGCGCAAATGCAGCCCAAGATCAAACGCAAAAATACACAAGGGATCACCTACTTCGGCCTCGTATGGAAGAAACACAAGAGTGACACAAGTGTTCTCAGGGCAGAAGATGTTATCCCTAGAAGCAAGAATGGTGTAGTTTCGTCCATGAGACCAACATGCTGCCTCTGTGACAAGCCATATTCTCCAGACTTGATGTACATCCGCTGTGAGAGGTGCAGAAGTAAGTCAATTCGACCTATGGGATACCATTGTTCAAGCAAAGGATTTATTTTCGCTATGCGTTATCTTACTGATTTTTCTACATCTTGACATTCTTCTGTACACAGAGTGGTTCCATGGAGATGCCTTGAGACTTGAGGAGAAAAGGATTATTGAGATTGTTTCTTACAGATGCTGCAGATGTCGGAGGAGGGCGATACCAGGATGTCCTCATTCTGATGATTATTATTGCCCTGAACCAGAACCCATCATCCAAGAAAGTTCAGCCAATATTCCGTCAAGTGAGGACACAGCAGATGAAGATCCATCATTTGCTTCATTTGGTAGATTCAAACAAACTGTAAAAGAGACTATTCATGCCGATTCCTCAGTGCACATGGAAAGCTTTGTCCCTGGAAGTAATCAAGAGATGAACTTTGTGGATGATTCTTCCCATTCCGCACGTCCATTTGACAAGGTAGAAATTAAGCAGGTTATAAAGGACATACTTGTGACAATTACAATCTGAAATTGGCTTGTTCAGTTTACCTAACTTAAGCCCCCCCCCCCCCCCCCCTCCCTCCCCTGCACACATGGATTTCCTTTTTTTTTTTTTCTTCCAAAAACCAAGCAGAGTTGTTTGTTATGAAATCTATAGGCCACTCTTGTATGGTTTCAACTTAAGAAATCTTTTTTTGGCCTACTGCCAACTCTTTATCTGCATAGCCTGTGACTTTCAAGTGTGCCATGATTTTAAGATTTAGGTACAAACGTACTGAAAGAGTTTGAAGGTCTTTGGTACATATGGCCCTAACCCTATATGATCATACATGTGTACGGGAACTAGGTTGTTTAGTACGTATGACTGGAGATGGAGTAGTACTGAAAGCATTTAGCCAATTCGGAAATCATGATACCATACAGTTATACTGTGTGTCTATTGTAGTTGAAGTTCGAGTGCAATTTATTGTAGAAATGATTTTTTTTTTTGTATAATGAAAGCATTGGAAATAGAGTTAAGCTGTAGTCCTTGATCTGTTATTTTTTTTAAATGTGAGCTTGTAATTTATTCAGGAGCCTAAGCCATATGATGCATGCTTTACATGGTATACACCTGGTAGTGGTACCTGCCGGCGATTGGATCCTGTGGATGATGTCCGCCCGCCAGTTCCCACAGCAAGGACCAGCTTTGGCAAAGACCAAACCACCACACTTCGCCGAGCTGTATGTGCCAGAGTCTTGTCTACATAATTCACTGATGCTGCTCTGTGATGTTTTTATCGTATTTGCACTTCTTGCAGTATGGTGGTTTTCGGGAGATTGCTGCTGAGACTGGCTCATTACATGAGCGGGTAAGACAGGGAGACTATATCACCAATGACGAGATCATGGGGACCTTGGACAAGCTTCAGCAAATTGCTCTACGCCATATGAAAAATATTGCGTGCCATGACGTAGTCTACCCCGAATCAGAGGCCTCGGCGCAACCAATGCACAACGCAAGCACCTCCACTACACGGCCATCTGATCACCAGAGTAGCTCTAGGACTTCAGCACCAGATAGAAATGGTACACTATCATAATGAACTATGCTATCAAGTGAGTATGCTTTTCCGGCGTTGCCAAGATGACATGTTTAAATAATAGGGAATATCTTAGTCGGATCATTGTTGGAGGAGCTATAAACTGAACAGTTACCAATGTTGTTTTTCTACAGGTAATTGACCCTGTCAGCATGCATATATTCAAGAAATCTGGGTAGTGTGCTTTCGTAGCTTAAATGGCTATGCTTTACTTTTAGAGCCAAAGGTAATTTCACCTTGTTAGTGGTTATACTCTTGGAAATAATTTACCTTTGTTTTCTGAATTTAAACAAGATTGTGAGAACAATATATAGAAGAGAATCACCGCACCAGCTTTTTTCTATAAGCGCCCCTGGATCAAGTGAATACTCTGTGCGTACAAGCTGAGGCATTTGACTGAATTAGTTTCAATCATTTCGATGTGCAATTTATTGAAAAGAATGTCAGTTCTGCCATGTTGTTAGGCCTCTAAGATCATTTAATCTTGGTATTTTTTTTGTTTTGTTTTCATCATGCCACTGTATTTGCTGTTGTTTTTTGCATTTGACCCTCTCCCCTTGGTTCTTTTTCGTTTGTGCCATCCCGTCAGCTTTCTTGTGACATGTTACAACTTTGTACTTTTCATAAAAATATCAGAACACCCTGCATTGGCTGACGTCGCAAGGACCATCGTAATTCAGTAATGAGACGATTCCATTAATTTCTGCTGGACCGATCTTCTATAATCTGGGTCTTCATCTCCTTTGCCCGGAGACAATGGTCCCGAGCTCTGTTTCTAGCCGTCTTATTAGTGAAGAGGCATGATTGGAGGATATAACCGTGGTGGTCATGTGTGGCAGGCAGTGGTGGCCACCTTGACCGCAAGATTAGACAGCAACCCCAGTAACATATGGGCAGTCTGTGTAGCCATTTTGTGGGATGACTGTGTGAAGAGGTGGCAGCAATCGGAGGCATGCACTTTTCTTGTATTGGGAAAGTGAGCCACGTTCACTAGCTGTCGACAGCCATGTAGTCAAGTTTCACATATGTTGGATCCTACCATATCAAATTAATTTGAAGTTATCACCTTGCATCCAAATGGTATAGTACAAAACCATGAACAAATTGGGGCCAGCATGCAGCTCTATTGCTATTTCACAGAAGCTGGTGCCTACCATATTAAATCAAGCTGATGCCATGCATGAGCAAAGCAAATAGTATAGTACTTCACCATGAACACAAATTTGGGGCCAATCTGCAGCCCACAGGAAGCTGCTGTGAGTAGACGGGGATTAGAGGCTGTGGATTTGTATTGAGATCTAGGGAGCATTGTTTGTTGTTTTAGGTATATGCTGCAGTTTTTATACCCTAGCGGCTACGCGGCACCGCGTGTATCCGTGTCGGGCTGATACGGATACAGAAATAAGACACTTTGAAAAAACATTGATAGGAGGATACATTTTAATATCTTTTAAAATCAGAAATTACAACGCCATTTGGTATTGCCTGTATAGTGGAGACTTTAGATTATCACCAATTGTTTTAATTCATTAATTTTCTGGTACGTCCTGCATCCGTAGGGATACACTATTGGAGCCGTATCTGTATCGGATACGGTATCCGATGCAGACACACCATCTCTGCCCCGTATCTGTGTAGCTTAGCCTAGCAGTGCACATTGTCCATGATGGGGGACTCCCTCAACCTTCTGGTGAAGATTGGAAGGGAAGCCCCGGCAGTGTAACTAGGAACGCAAATTCGCATCCTCGAAGACTTGAACCAGGGTGGTGGGGCCGTACATCACTGCCCCAACCAAAGTGAGCCGCTTACTTCTGCACTTCTTTGAGAGAAAAACAAATCTGCACTCAGGAAAGATGTGGGTACAACGGTTTCTTTTTGTGCTTTTAACTGTAGATGGCTATGCCTACAATCATGGAAGAGTTGGCAGAGCAAAAATTATATTGGCATAATAAAGGATGAGGTTGCCCTTAGTGGCGAAATAGAGTTACCATGTCATGTTTTACAAATTTGTTTTGTGTGCTGCTAAATGGTTGCTTGGTAAGATTTTATTTTCCAAGGAATTAGGTTATTACTAAGTGGAAACAGTGTTGCATTCCAATACCTTTTTCTTACATTAGAATTATGAACAGAAGCAATGCTTCTCCTTGTTTGCTTACATGGTTATCGATACATGTACAAAAGAAATGTGATGATTCAGAAAGGTTCATTGATAAT
Source organism: Lolium perenne (assembly GCF_019359855.2). NCBI lineage: Eukaryota > Viridiplantae > Streptophyta > Magnoliopsida > Poales > Poaceae > Lolium > Lolium perenne. The sequence continues at coordinate 127,461,119 of NC_067248.2, forward strand.
ATAGTAACAACCAAAATGTAGTCCATAGAACATGTACACGCGCAATTTTGCAGACTAGGTCTAAGCCGCTTCAGCTTTAGATATATTCTCTTACCCTATCAGCATGCCCCCTTTTTTTTATTTTTATTTTGATTGTTATTAGATTGCATGTGACCAAAGCGTTTCCATATAATTTGCACGGCAGTAAGATTCACCGCAGCAGTATGATATTGTTTTTTTTTGCCGAAACAGATGAATACTAGTGTTTTACGCTATCTGCCTTATTTGCTAGGTGATCGCTCATCGACGCAGCTTGCTCCATGGGATTGTACTTGATGCAAAAAAGCAGGGTTTTGTGGGTGCGGCTGCAAAGGAACATTTTTTTTCATGCTGACGGCAATGTTTTAAAAATTGGTATATTCACCAGCCGACATTGATTGAGGCCATATAGCCCAGATTAGTCCGTGCCACTTATATGGCGATAAGAAACGACATGTGCATGCCCCATTTTTGTTTTGTTTTTGTGACTGGAGTCTATTGATCTTGCAATGTATTTGTTGCACTGTGTGTGGCACTGTGAGTAACAGTCATGTGTCTTTAAGCCTTTATTATGACCATAATATGATTGCTGAAAGCTGGCATGCTGTTATGACCTTGATCACTTGTTCAGATATACACTACACTCTGGATCGTCTAGCTAGGCATCTCGATGCGCATTGTGGGTGGGCAGCGTTTTGCTGGTGGAAGTACATGGGTTAACCTGAAGACCTGAGTTTATGTTTTTACATCCCAAATTCCTTTTCATTGCAAGCAATTGCCAATAAAGTAAGCATCGTCTTATTATGGCAATTAAAAGCCAAAAGGCTCTTTCTCTGATCCCAGCAGGCAATGCCCCGGATAGGAAACTGATTTACACCTCGCACCAGCAGGGCAAGCATTAGATTGGATACCTAGATACGCAAGGATAGGATGAGTTACAGCTCCAATTCATGCAATGTCATTTATACTTGCTTACTGAAACAGTGCATCGTGTTGCCTTTCGGCGTTGTACATGGTGCCTTAGCCTCTGCTTGTATGAAATGTTGTACACTTTCTAGTGTGTATTCTTAAAAGAGATTGTGCATCGCAAATCATGTCGCTGACCAGGAAAGGATTGACGTGACCTGTACAAAATATGTACTACTACATCCCTCGAACGGTACAGCAAATGAGCTCGAGAGCACAGCACGGTTGCAGCTAGGCAAGTAGCACAGTGCAGGCGTGTGTCGCGGTCGCCGGTAGGCCACGACCAGGCAACCCGTAAAAATCCTCGAAGGAGCAAGCAAGGCTTTTCCCCCACAGCCACAAGGCCACAGCACATACAAGTCGTCAAGTCGGGTACTTGGCGCGAACCAAGCATAGCATAACCAACGGTTGGTGCCTGGCCTTGCCCTACAACCCCGAGCTGAGCTCGCAGTGCACCACCGGTCACCACCACCCCTCCCTGACAAGCTACGACTCCCTCCACCGTTTTTGAATTTGAAAAACCTGCCGCAGCCTCCCTCCCCTTTCCCTCCACCTCCACCTCCTCCTCCATCCTCTCGCGTCGTCGATCACCTCACCTCACCTCACCTTGAGCCAGCCAGCCAGCCAGCGCCGTCGTACTAGTACGTGCCGCTGCGACCCGGTTGAGTCGAGCCGACACGACGACGGAGGCACGCTCGCGGTTCTCCCACCAACCCGGTACGCGCCCGCACCCGCCCGGAACACGTGTCTCCCGCGGTCCCCACTTCCCACTCTCCCAGCCTGCCCCGAGCGGTCCCCACTTCCCCCCTCTCCCAGCCTCCGCCCGCGTGGATCGGGCTCGCTACCGCGTGCGCGGAACCGACCCGCACGCCAGCGACACGGACCGGACTGACTCACGTCACGCGAGCCCGAGTGCGGCGCGGCCTCTTCTCCCTCGCCGCTCTCGTGTGCAGTTCGCTCTCCCTTTCCTTTTCCCTCAACCCCTCTCTCTGCCCTCCACCTCCATTCCTCATCTGCTCCTCCCCGCTCCCCAACCCCAACCCGCCGTCGCCGCCGTCGCCGCCACTGCACCCCACACCTACACCTCGCGAACCCCCGCGCCGCCGATCGACCCGATTCCCCGCTGCTCCCCGCCGCTGTGACGCCGCCGCAACCGCGTCGCGGGGTTCAGCGGCCGCAACACGGACTCTCTCTCCAGATTCGCATCTGACACCACCTCAACACTCCCCGCCGCCGCCCCCTCCGCGAATTCCCTCGGAATCTCGCCTCCCGATTCGCGGGACCCGGATGCTCGCCTAGGCTGGCGCCGCTAGGGTTTTCGCCGGCCGGTGCGATGGACCCCGCCGCCGCGGCGGCCGAGCCCCGGGGAGTTCCCGATCAGGCGCCTCTCGAGGACTCCCCCGCCGCTGCCCCACCGACAGCGGTGGCTGATGACGACGAGGTGATGGGAGAGATCGCGGAGGACAGCGCCGCCGCCGCGGCCCCACCGGCGGTGGTGGCTGCTGACGACGCTGCCATGGAAGAGATCGCGGAGGCCGGCGGAGCGGTTGCCCAAGAAACCCCCTCTGCCCCGGCCCCGCCGCCCGCGGCCATGGCGAGTGAGGTGAGTCCGGAGATGGCTGCTGGCGACGACGAGGCGATGGAGGAGATCGCGGAGGCCAGCGCCGCGGCGGTGCAATCAAACATCCCTGCTCCTGCTCCGCCTATGGCTCCGGCCCCCGTGTCCGTGCCGACTGACGCCAACCCGGAGGAAGACACCGTGACGCAGCAAGACGGTTTCGTGCTGGCCTTGGAGACTGAGGGGAAGAGTGATGAAGACCAAGCCTGCACGGAGGACGCAGATCATGCCGCGGCCACGCCCTCACCCAAGATCGAGGTGGATGTGGATGAAAGAAGCGTTCAGGCGCAAGAGATTGTCCTGGCCTTGATGAGCAAGGGGGCACCCTCACCGGTTGAAGAAAACATGGAGGTAGACGACATCCCGGATGCCGTGGCGAGTCAGGTGAAGATGGAGGATCAGCGGCCCACAGCGCCTGCCGCCACCCTTCAGGTGAAGGTGAAGCAGGAGGAGGAGGAGGGGGATTGCTTGGTGGGCCGGTACGTCAGCCGGGCCGCCGACGGCAAAAGGATCAGTCTTGGCAAGGTCGCGTCTTATGACAGCAGCGCAAGGCTCTACACCGTCGTGTTCGAGGATGGAGAGGAGGAGAAGCTGGGGATTGCTCGGCTCCGGGAGATGCTCATGTCGGAGGACAACGGCGCGTCCGGCATGAAGGTCAGCTGCAGGAAGAGGAAGCTGGACCTGGTGGTTTCCTCAGGGAGCGCCGCCACGGTGAAAGGTCCGCCAGCTACTAGACAGAAGGTTGATGCGCCCGACGCGTCGCAGAAGAGCGGGTCTGGCTCTGATGCGTCGGAGGATTTGGAGTCCTCAAGCAATTCATCGGATTCTGCCAAAGAGTTGCCAGCTGAGCCATCCCCTCCGGTTCAGGCGCCAGAGTTGCCTCCGTCGTCGGGCGACATTGATGTGCCGGAGGAGTCCGTCAGCCATCTTCTTTCTGTGTATAACTTCCTTCGGTCCTTTAGCGTGCAGCTGTTCCTCAGCCCGTTTGGGCTGGACGATTTTGTTGCGTCCATCAATTGCTCTGGCCAGAGTACGCTGTTGGATGCGGTGCATGTCTCGCTGCTCCGTGCGCTGAGGCGGCATCTTGAGACTAAATCCTCTGATGGATCAGAACTTGCTTCAAACTGTTTAAAGTAAATAGCCTATCAGCCCTCTATAATGTTATTTTTGTGAATGCCGTGTCTTGTTACTTCAATGCTGATATTTGTTTCGAACTTTCCTTTAATTGTGTGCAGGCATCTGGATTGGGCGTTGCTAGATGCATTGACTTGGCCAAATTTGTTACTGGAGTACCTCTATGTAATGGGTTGCATGAAGAGTCTAGGGGGCAAGAGTTTTGGTAGAAACCTCTTGGCCATTGAATATTATAAGCTCCCTGTTGCCATGAAGCTTAGGGTCCTGCAAATACTCTGCGACCATGCCATTGATTCTGAAGAACTCAAAACTGAACTGGAGGCACGGGAAGCCTACAATGAGGAAATGGACGAGATCGATTCTGGTATATTTTCAGAGGTCCCGACTAGACCCTCGAGGGCTTCTGCTTACAAAAAGATCGAAGGCTTCCAGAATTTGGAAACTGCTCCAGTCGGAGCAAATCCAGAAGCCGCTGTAGCAAATGCATCTCTCGATGGCAACAGTGATGATTGCCGAATATGTGGAATGGATGGGACTCTGGTATGCTGTGATGGCTGCCCATGGGCGTATCACTCAAGATGTATTGGTCTCAACAAAGCGTTTCTCCCCAAGGAACAGTGGTTCTGTCCAGAATGTGTGGTTAACAAGCTTGGGCCAACATCTTCAAGGATAGAGCGTGGGGCAAGAGGAGCTCAAATGTTCGGCATTGACATGTGTGGGAGACTCTTCCTGGGATCCTGCAACTATTTGCTGGTGTAAGCTCTTGCATCTCAATCCTGTATTACTTGTGGTTTGCTAATGATTCATACATTCTACATATCCAGTCTCCCATTGGTAAATACTGCATTATTATTGAATTCCACAGTAGATGTTTTTTTTTGTATGGAATAAGGATGAAATCCGTTGTAGAAGGTTGGGTGAACATTAAATGATCATACAAATCACCTATTGGACCTGATAACCATGGTTAAGAAGTTAAGAAGCGCAGCAAGTCCTCTAGTATCATTTGCCCTTCCCAATCTCATGTAGTTCAGCCATTTGTTTCCCCTTTCTCAGATTTTGCTTTTGCACCTTATTCACTGCTGACTCCTGATGCACATTGTTAGTATTTATTGGTTGTTCTAGTGCTATCCCATAATTACCAGCCTTTTTCTCTGGCCTGTCCTGGAACTATTTTGTCCAACTATATTTTCTCTTTTGGTAATTCTATCAAATAATGCAGGATTGGAGCATCTTCGGATGCAGACTCTTATGCAAGATATTACAATCAGTATGATGTTGTCAAGGTCATTCAAGTACTTGCCTTTTCAGATGCATATACAGAAATATGCACGAGAATAACAGAGTACTGGCCGCACCTACTGGATGTATTTCAGAACGAGAGATCAAAAAGAGGTAAAGATACTGGTGCAAGCCATGCTCTACAAGGCAATACATTGCTGAGTCTTACTCCAAGAAAAGCAGAAGACGGCAGGGTTGGTGCAGCCTTAAAAGAGGGTGGGGAGAGTAAGACACCAGTACTTCCTCAAGTAAATATGCAGCACGAATTTGTGGTTAATCAATTTACAGTGAGCTCTGCCGAACAAGTGGAGGAACAAAAATGCATGGTGACTAGTGTAGATGCTGTCAGTGAGAAGAACAGCGTACAAACTCCTTTAGCTCAAAACAATGTATATACTGCACCAGTGAATGGAGCTTTTGGATCCTCTGGGCCGTCCTCAGTTTCTCATCAGAATGGTTCCATGGTAACAGGTTTCTCTAACATAATGCATGCACCGCCAACACATGGGTTAATTCGTCCGGATTCGTCCGCCTTCTGTTCAGGGATTGATAATGGCACGCCCAAACAAGATGTTGGGGGCTCCATTTTGGTTAAGGCAGACTCCCTTTGTCCATCCTATCAAAGCAAACATCCATTTGGAAATGTGACTGGTGGCAAGCCAGCTAAATTGTCATCATTTAAACCTCAGGCTTACATGAATTTGTACAATCATGGCAATATTGCAGCATCTGCCGCCGCTAATCTAGCTCTTCTTACATCAGATGAAGGTAAAGTTTCAGCAGCCCAAATCATCACAAATCCAAGGAAGAAAATGGCTGCTGACTGTGCTCTGCAAGTAAAAGCATTTTCCTCAGCAGCCGCTCAATTTGTTTGGCCAAGTACTGAAAAGAAGGTTATGGAAGTCCCAAGAGATAGATGTGGTTGGTGCCTTGCCTGTAAAAGCTCGGCAATTGGAAATAAAAAGGCTTGTTTTCTTAATTTAGCCACCGTGAATGCTTCTAAAGGATCTGCTCGAATTTTTAGTGCCATGCATGTAATCAGAAGTTCTGAGAGCCATTTCCCCAGCATCGTTGCTTATCTGACCAACATGGAGGAGAGCTTGCGTGGCCTTTTAGTGGGTTCTCTACAAGACATGCAGCAGAGACAACGGTGGCATAAACAGCTACAAGAAGCTTCCAACTGCAGAACTATAATACCCCTCTTGCTTGAAGTGAGTTGTAGGATTCAATTAATTCTTAAGTATCCTTTGATACTTCTCAGTAATATTTGGAAGATCAAAAAGGTTCTTTAGCACTCTATGGGTGCACAGTTAGAGAACACTAGTTAGTTATCACGTCATAATGTGGAACCAGCTTTCTTCACAAAATCAGGAAACATGCATAGTTGATGCAGCAATTAGTCTCTAAGTTGTTTCAAATACGTGTTCATTACAGGCGTATTCCTTTGCAAGCGATCAATTCCGAATTCCAGCCCTTGGTCCAATGATGGATGGTCAAGACCAACCTAGCCAAACCGGAAGGCCACAGAGCCTTCAGATACCCCACCACCTTGCAGCCGAAATGATCCCACACATACCAACACGCGCGTACACAGCCGCCTGTTTCAACTATAATAGCAGCCTGCCAGCGCATTTCACCATGCCATATACACCTGTGCCTGTAACAACCCCATTCACACTAATCTCGTATTGCTTTTCTCCGGTACTGTTGGTCGAGATCCACCAGACAATATTTCCATATATATTTTGAATTTGAAGTCGTACCTTGTACTATTATAGATATAGGTTTCCTTTGTTGTGTGATTTTAGAAATTTCATAGATGGATAACCAGATAATATGATTAGGCGAACTTTGCTTCTATCAGTTCCACCAACATGTAGGTTGTGCTTGGATGGATACTACTGAGTTTTGGTTCATCCTAAAGAAAACTATCTGTGGATTTGACATCCAGTCCGAAGGCAGACCGAGCAACATTTTTTAACAGACCATGCACAAGTCCAGTTACCTATAGCAGATTATGGAAGGGCTTCTATAATGTTAGCAAATAGAGGCAATATACATGGAAATATAACTAGCTAGGCATATATCAAGAAACAAATTAGCACGATCTTAAAAAGGAAACTTTCCAAATATACGAGCAATATGAATATCTTAACACAAGGTAAATAAAAAAAAACAGAAAAGTGCGGATGAAGCTTTCGTCAAGCTCTTTACATCAGCTCTTGGATAATCAGTAGTGCTAGATGGAGAAGTCTTTACTAGGAAAAGTAAAAGAATATGGAAAACGTATTGGCATATTTAGTGCTGTTATATTTGTCGATTTGTGCTAGTTGCACTTGCTTCTGGAGAATCAAGTTGGGTATGCAATAAATAGTCGTAAAATAATGTTCAAATTGCTCAGTAGAAAATTATTACGCTATATGGCAGTAAAAGAAATACTTTTGTGATCTTATAAAAGTTGCTACATTTTTGTGCAGTTGGAGAATAATATTCGTGGCATAGCATTTTCTGCAAGCTGGTTGAAGCTAATGGATGACTGGCCTGTGAAATCTCCTGGTGTATCCGCCGGACCATCACGATCTGCAGCATACCAAAAACGTGGAACTGGTGGAAAGCGGGGCAGAAAACGTTCGTTGGCATTTGAATCTGCTACTGCTACCGATGATGATAAGAGCTGGAAAGAGGTGAATTGGTGGAATGGAGGAATATTGTCTAAACGTATTTTGCAGAGGGGCGCTCTTCCGATTTCAGCCATAAGAAAAGCTGCTCGTCAAGGTATTGCTCATCTTTGATTGTTATTGTTACTACCATTTGATCCTCTGTTTGTCTGGAGGACAATAATAAAATTGGCATCGCATGTTGCTCGATAGGTGGTAAAAAAAAGATGGAAGGTCTATCTTATCATGAAGCTTCCAATTTTCCAAGACGTACTCGGCAGTTTGCTTGGAGAGCATGTGTTGGATTAAGCTGTAGTTCATCTCAACTTGCTCTGCAGGTTAGTGTCATTCACAATGTTTAAAAGAGTTACTACAATCTAAATATTAATAGTGATCCTAATATCGTTATCTCTCAGGTTAGATACCTTGATGCCCATATAAAATGGAAGGAATTCATCCTTCCGGATCAAATTTCTTCAGATGGAAAAAGTTCAGATGCTGACTATTCTGCTCTCAGAAATGCAGTAGTTTGTGATAAAAAAATAGTGGATGGTAACATAAGATATGCACTTAAGTTTACAAACCAGAAGCATCTTCCTGTGCGTATAACCAAGAATATTTTGGAAGCAGAAGATAATGAGGATGAGAATGGTAAATTGTGGTTTTCTGAAAGCCATGTCCCACTGTACTTGGTACGAGATTTTGAGCAGGGAGCTGGGGTTAGCTCCTCACCTAGTCCAGGAATGATAATCTGTAACAGTTCCACCTATTTCTACCAACGGCCAGTAAAGGCATTCATTGGAGATATCTTTTATTATCTCTTTCACAAGGGAGATGTATATCCCTGCGCCTCATGCAAGAAGGATGTTGCCTTCAGGTGCTCTCTTCTTAATCTCTGTTGCACCCATTCAAATATTCCTTTTCTGTAGCATACTACTTTCTTCATTTCTCATGTGTTCTGTTGGATGAATCACATGCAGGGACGTCGTAAACTGTAGCTCTTGTCAAGGTATGTATTATAGTCTATTGAGATGCCCTTTAAGTCATTTCTTCTTGGTGTTTTCCTCCTGTAATTAAAAAGATAGCTAATACATTTCTTAGCTGTCCAATATGAAGTCACACTATTGTTAACCACAAATATTTTGCAGGCCATTGCCATAAAGAGTGCACATCAGGATCTGCTTCCAGTATGATATGCAAATTATGCCTTCAGAAGCGTAATCTCATCCTCGCAAACAAGAAGAAAAATGCAAATCAAGTGCTGCTTCAACAAAAGAGCAATGGCCAGCTGCCAATGACTGCTCCCAAAATAATCTTCAGGGTTGGTTCTTCCCATTCTTCTGAACCAGCCATGAATGCTAAAGCCCATCTAGACACTAAGGTTCAAGCTCAGCCAGTTACAAAGGTGGAAGCCCAGCCAATCACAAAGGTGGAAACCCAGACCATCGGGAAGATGGAAACCCACCCAATACCGAAGGTGCAAGCTTGGCCTGTCACAAATGTGGCAACTCAAAATATTGCAGAGGTGCAGGTTCAGCCAAAAAAGACTAAAACTAAGAAACCAAAGCCAGAGAAGCCAAGAAAACCTAAAAAGGTTCAAGTGATCACATACTTTGGTCTCGTTTGGAAGAAACATATTAATGACAGTGGTGGAGAAGATTTCAGGGCAAATGATGTAATCCTAAAAGGGAAGGATGGTATAGGTTCTTCAGTAAAACCAGATTGCTGTCTCTGTAACAAACCTTATAGTCCAGATTTCCTGTATGTCCGCTGTGAGAGGTGCCAAAGTAAGTCTGTTTATCATTATTCTTGCTTATAGATATATATTTGGTGTTATCTTTTGGGCTCTTTTAACACCTTTTTATCGTCCTACATACAGAGTGGTTTCATGGTGATGCTTTGCAACTTAAGGAAGAAAAAATAACTGACGTGGTTCAGTACCGATGCTGTAGATGCCGAAGGAGAGCCATACCACAATGTCCTCATTCAGATGATTATAGAGAGCCTGAACCAGAACTCAGTGAACAAACAGCTGCTATGTCGTCGCAGTCAACTATGCTCTCTGGTGAGGAGAATTTTGCTGTTGCTGATCAAGACCCACTTCTTGCTTCATATGGAATAGTTGAACCAATTGGGGATGAAACGATGAATTCTGATTTATCAATGAACATGCCAAGTCTTACGCCTGGAAATAATCAGAAATTATCCATAAGAAGGGCACAAGTTAAAAATTCTGAGTATCTTGATCAAGCTGGCACACCCGCGAATGGGTATTATGTTCAGAACCAACCTCCAGGGAATGCAAACATTGATTTCAGTCATATGAATGAATTTTCTTTGTCGGAGACTGATGGTGTGGATGCTTCAGAGCTATTGGGGTGGGATTTTGCCCAAGGAAATGGATATGCTGCTGCTCCTGATTATGGCACTAATTCCCAGTGGAATGACAGTAGTGGTGGCAGCTTTGTGGCTGATGAATATGAACCACAAACTTATTTCTCGTTCACAGAGTTGCTCGAAGCAGAGGATACTCAGCTTGATAACACATTTGGGATGTCTACCAGTCTGCAAAATGATGGTAACTTGACAGGAAGCTTTGATCAGCAAGGGGCTAGTTTTGATGAATTTTCTTTCATGGTAGAAGATGAGTCTTCAAATATGCACTTCCCAGCAAATGATGCATCCATTGTGGAGTTAGCGTGCCACAAGTGCAAGATCCCTCAACCGCCACCTGATCTCAAATGTTCGTCTTGTGGCCTGCACGTACACCGTCACTGTTCACCTTGGCATGATAGTGAACAGCCTGCTGATAGTGCCAATTGGAGGTGTGGCACTTGCCGGGACTGGCCATGATGAGCTTTCAACTTCATTGATTTGAGTACCAGAGCGAATGTTGCTGACTTTTATGACAGGTAAACTCAGTTATATTCTATCTGATGACCACCTTATTGCTGCAAACAAGAATTAGATTTAGTGTTTTGATAATTCTTTCTATTTACGTGGCAGATGTCTTATGAAGCGCTCTGGGGAATGTCGATAGAAAATTTTCCATCTAGCTGTTGGTATGGGGCCATAGTGATCATGTGGAACTGAAATTGGCGTTGGCTATTGGACATACTTTTAACCATCAGAAAGTTAGACTAGTTATACCCATTCTCTGCAAAGTTGACATTGTACATACTAAAGGATGGGTCACCGGTGACCGTTTTCCATTCTTTAGATGGTTTATTTCGGGGAGAGCAATAGAACTAGGATGCTGTTAGCAGCAGGGTATATGGTACTAGGAAGCCTATTCCCGTCGGTGTATCCCCTTGCATTCTTTTTCTTTCTTCTTTTTAACAGATAGAAGTGCCTTGTTCACTCTTTGTTAGAGTGGCTGTTGTTATCCTTGAAATTTCTCAGCCATGTTAAAATGCTTACTCATCTCCGTGCCTGTTGGCTGCTCTTGCCGGTGCGAACATGCGACAGAATTGAGATGTGGAGAAGAGGGGCATTTTTCATGTGTGATTAAACAGGGAAATTGGTCTCCATGGTGAGTTTGGTTTGTCAAAATACTTTGTTTGTTTACGCTTACATTACTTTGGGGCTAAGATATATGAATTGGAAAACACAACAATTTTAGGTTCATGGACTAGGAGAAAAGAGAGGTTGAGTGGACATTGACATACCTATAGAATTTAAGGCCACAGGAAATCACTCCCAAGAATATCGGTAGCACTGTTCATAGATCAAAATAGTTTGTAGAGCAAAAACAATAAACATCAGAAATATTAAACTCTACAAAAAAAGAGAAATACCATTCGAATAGAGCCTCAAGAATTATTTTTTTGCAGTCGTAAAAATAAGTTGGATAGGAGTACCAACCAACCCCCTACCATAATAGCACGCGCTTCAAATCAATCTTTTTTGCGCTCTCGTGCATCATCTCCGCTACTATTCTCCCAATCAATGGCCAAGGCAAACGACGCAGATCTCCATTAGTGGATAAAATTGGATATATGGAGATCGACATCCTTGCCGACAACTCGTTCATTGCCACTGGGAGCATCTTCTAGATTAAACACTCCTTGATTTCAGCTATGACAATATCAAAATCCATGCTTTGCTGACAATAGTGAGAAGGTAGCTAGAAGTAGAAGGTACATGAAAATATATGAGACACCATGGCTGGTGCCATTGGTTTCAGTGGTGGTCCATGGTCACGTGGCATTGGCAACCCATCTCTTTCGCTTAGTTCTCTTCCCAGCGTGAATTCTGGCAATCTTCACCAACATATGTCCATGATGGAGGGGTGAATTTTCACCAAAATATTCATTCTATACAAATAGTTGTTTATGTGTCTAAACCACTATTTTTTTCGCTTGCCTCAACATAATAGGTGAGTGAAGCAACTTCCTAAGGGCTGCTTTGATTCGTATGATAGAAAATGTGTAGGAACAGGAATCCTGCAGGTTTGGGATGCCATATCTATTTAAATCCTATCGAAAGAAGAATTCTTTTTGATTATGGTAAAGGAATTTTTCATGAGGTGAGTGAAGCAACCTTCCTAATGGCTCCTTTGATTCATATGATAGAAAATGTGTAGGAATAGAAATCCCATAGGATTGGGATGCCATGCCTATTTGAATCATATCAAAAGAAGCATTCTTTTTGATTATGGTGAAGTAGTTTTCCATTAGCCTAATCTCATGCTATTTTCCTATGATTTTACAGAACAAAATATGGAATATGATCCTATGAATTAAACGGCTTCAGAAGGGAAATTTTCCATAATTTTTCAATCCTACACAACTTCTTTAAAAATCCTATAAACCAATGGATCCCTAAGAGTACATGCACGCCCAAGTCTTTTACTTGATTTCCTTTTCCCCTCATTATCATTATTGGGAAACTCGTACCCTTTCACTTGTGATCTCCTCTACATACCTCAATCATCTATGTACTTCAACAACTTTGGCAACATCACCTTAGCATAGACAAACGTATAAAAGTAAATCCAACTTTTTTGAGGGAAAATAAAATCCACAAAAAAACAATATAAATTTCATTTTTCATTTTCCTTATAAATAAACCATCATCGATTTTAATACCACCTGTTAGCTTATTTCGCACGCTTCTCCGCCTTCAACCAAATGAACCACAACTCCCCCTTCTAGATAAATCGAACTTCGAATGATTTAGGCCATAAGTAATCGCTACAAAAGTACCAACTTTTGACCAAAGGATTAATGATCACATACTTCTTACCAAAGTATCATCGTCAACGAAAGTGAAAAACCACATCGATGGGCAACAATTATTTTAATTTTGTAGTAATATATTACTATCAAGACGGATCATAGAAATATGGCAAAACAACTCATAGATCTTGAAGAAACGTACTTACTTCATTTGCACCAATAAAAGTGTGGTCATGGTTTGGGATGGACCCGACATAGCTTACACCCACGTCGAAGAAACACCTAAAAATCTAGATATGTGCACACCTTACCAACCTGTAAAAGTGTAAACAACAAGAGTCAACATATGTGGGGAAAACACCGATAGGTCCAAGAAGGGACACAAATTGATGGCACACATGTCTAGAGTGGTGGAAGGTGACTAAATCTAGAGGACGTCAATGTTCCACTCATAGAAACAATAGTGGTTGTTGAAAGGGAGATGTAAGGGGCAATATTTTAAAAAAGGGAGAAACTCATGGATCTGGAAGAAATATACTTACTTCCTTTGCATCGGAAAAATGGTGATGATAGTTGGGGATGGGCCTGGCATAGCCAAAAACCCACATCAAAGAAGCACCTAGATAGAAACTTAAATATGTGCATACCTTAGCGTAAGCAATTAGAGTCACCAGATGTGGGGAGACTGATGTCAAGGCTAAGAAGGTACACAAATTGGCGGCGCCCATGTCTAGAGTAGTGGAAGGTGACGAAATCTAGAGGTCAACGACGTTTTCCCATAGGAACGATAATGGTTTTTGGAAGGGAAACGGAAGGAGAAAGATAAAAAGGGAGAAACTCATAGATCTAGAAGAAAGATACTTACTTTATTTGCATCGGCAATAGGGTGACGATAGTTGGAGATGCGGTTGGTAGAGCTGACACCAATACTGAAGAAATCTAAAAATCTAGATCTATACACGCCTTTCTAGATCTGTAAAATAGTAAACAATCAAAATCAAAATATGTAGGGACACCATGACATGGTCGATAAGGGACACGGATTGGTGATGCCCATGTCTAGAATGGTGGAAGTTGGCGGAATCTAGAGGACACCGACACTCTATTCATAGAAATAATAGTGATTGTTGGAAGGGAGAAGTAAGGGAGAAAGATAAAAAGAAGAAACTCATAGATCTGGAGGAAACATACTTCCTTTGCATCGGTAAATGGGTGATTATGGTTGGGGATGGGTCTGAGAGAGCTAACATCCGCATCAAAGAAACATAGGAATCTAGATCTATGAATGCCTTACCAAATTTGTACAATCATATAAACAATCAGAGTCACCAGATTTGGGGAAACGAATGGCAGGGCCGAAAAGGGACACAAATTGGTAGCACCCGTGACTAGAGTGGTGGAAGGCGATGAGATCTGGAGAACGACGATGACGCTCCTCTGATAGAAATGGTAGTGGTTGTTGGAAAGGAGGCGTAAGTGAGAAAGATAGAAAAGGGAGAAACACCATGGTGGGACGTGCTTCTATAAAAGATGAAGGGTGTTGGACCGAGGGTTTGGTTGGAGGTGGTTCAAATGGAACATGTTGTGGGAGGACAACTTTAGTCGGGTTTTTTTTCTTTTCGTGGGAACAAAGAGGATGGAGCGATTTAGCTCGTATGGTAATATTATTTCTAGATGTTCACACATCGTTTTTTTAGTTTCATGTGTTCATATTCTCTAAGGATGAATGTGTTATCAGGTCATGTATTCTTTGATTAATTTTCCTTTTGTGAGAATCACTTTTCTCTAGAAATTCTTCTCATTATAGTTTTTAAATGTATTTTAGGAGTGGTGTATTACCTTTTTTACTTGTTTGGAACTCATTTGGTGAACAACGAATTTGCTGGTTCATCTGAATAATGGAAGTCCATCTTTCAGACTAAAAAGTTTAATTTCTCACAGCTTCATTTGGGTTATTTATACGGATGGGAAATTTTTAGCAATTTCTAATAAATTCAAAAATTTAGATCTTTTTGGGAATCAAAGTGGATTGGTATTGTACTCTAAAAATTTTGGCCCAGAAATTGTTCCCATTTATTTTAAAGAAAAAACAAATTTATGACGAATATAGCATGAATAGTGTTTGTACATAGGGTATTTCAAGTTTTTTTTTGATCCAGGAATCAATGAAATTCCATGGAGAAATATTTTTACACGAGTACAATACATGATCATCTTTGATTTCAAAAAATATATTTTTTAGTATTTTTTAAATTACTGATTTTTTTTCCATGTATAGGGTGCCTTGGCACCACATGCACCTATGTATTTTCCTTATTTCTACCGACTATTTTATTAGGTGGGCCGATCTGGGCCAGTTGGGAAAATGGGCCTTGAATATGAGACCCAATTCTAGGTGGGTCTAGAAGGGCTTCTGATCCAGAAAGGGCCTCCCCGGTTGCTCCGCTTCATCGGCCACAACCACGGCGATCCGTCCCGCGGCGGCAGCAGGTGCAGCAATGGCGCTCTCCGCCTCCCGTCCGCAGCTCCTCGTACGTCCCTTCCTTCGCGGCTTCCACGCCTCTGCGCAGGCTCTGGCGAGGGTGGAGCCGCACGATTTCTCGAAGCCGAGCGAGTACCTCGGGAGCTGGGAGCCCTCGGCGGCGGGCGACCCCCGGGAGGCATGGGCGCGACTGGAGCGGCTGCGCAAGGGGTACGCGCACGACGTGCGGGGTCTGCGGCGGCAGTACGCCTACGAGGTGCAGCTGCTAGAGGCCGAGCGGCAGCGCAAGGCGGAGGCCCGCGTCGAGGCCGCCCGCATCGCCAACGAGGAGCGCAAGGCTGCCAAGGCCGCCGCCGCGCAGACGCGGGCAGCCGAACGACGCGCTTTCGAGCTCGATTTCCGCCAGGCGCTTGTAATGATCCATTGCCCTCTCATGATCATTGCTACCCTCTTATTGTTCACCCTTGCGCGAAACTTGTTTGCGGAATTGCCTCGCCCGTTTCACCGTTTGGCCTTGTGGAGTTGTTGGATGATGCTGTATGTCCTAATTCGAAGATATAGGTGGATATCTTGTTTGTATAACTGTCGACTCGCCTAACTTTGTTCCAGTACAGGATCAAGCATTCCTCAAAAATATGATTGTAGTGAGATAATGATATTTATTCTGTTATAAAAATGTGTGTAACTTATATGAGATGGTTTACAGATGAAAGAAAGAGCTCAGAAGCTGGAGAGCTGGAGGGAGAAGGAGAAGCTGAAAGCGCAGAAGAAAGCGGAAGACAGGGAGCTCTTGCGCAGGAAGAGCTCTATGTGGGTTGCTGAGGATAAACTGGAAACCAAAGTTCTTCAGGCTATCATGCATACCACACCTCTCTGAGGTTGATCCATTCGGTCAGTTGAACTTATATTGCTCTTTTTTCTCAATAAATTCTAAAATTGGTGAACCATTCGTATTTTACGTATACCTAAAATGTTGATACTACTAAAATTGCTGCCTATTCTCGCAGCATTAATCAAGACATGTTATCAATTACAAATGCTACATCATTTTTTTTTTGACTATACAAATTTATAGTGCAAGTGTTTGGTCCTGATGCTAAAAAGAACTCAACGAACAAGCACATAAGCCACTAGCCAACAGAGTGACACCCAGTTATCTCTGATCTGGATGTAACTGGAGATGCTTTGGACACATAAAGGTTAGACAGTCTTTGTGTTTTGTTCTCATTGAGCTTATGGAGGCATGGAAACTGACAAATAAAAGGGGCAGCAATATTTGCTCCTAGTGATGTACAAAATATCTGCATTGTGTGTATCACAAGCAAAGGATTGAACTCTTCAAATTAAAGGCATACATATTTTAGGGAGCGCAGCAGTATGTAGTGTTGCGGTTAAATCCAAGGGTTCAAGGTAGTTGTGATGTAACTGAAATCCTGTGTACCATTGCAAGAGCACAATTTGCTGTGAAATAATGCATAACTTATTGGTTCAGAGGACCCGAATTTCAAAATACGTTTTTAGATGGCACCACTTGGCGCAATAAAGGATGATGCACTTCTGTATGGATGCGTAACTCATTCTGTTGATCTTTGCACAGATCTGCCACCTTATTTAGAAGTAAATGCCTCAGCTATGTACGGACTAACAGACACACCTACTAGGTATAGCATGAGCCTTGCTGAATATTCACTCTACAATCTTATCTCATCCTTAAGTCAATTCACCGACAGTTAAGCAAAAGTTAGGCATCATTTACTGCTGGTAGCTCAGGCACTTCATGTTTCAATTGCGTTTGTAAAAAAAGGATGAAACAACCTCAAATCATGGTAAAGTAGCAAATTCAGTATTCCAGCATGTGTGATAACGGTCAAGCTTTGTGAAAGAAGTCTGCAAGATCAGCAAAGTAAAGTAAATGAATTATAGTATGTAGTATGAGATAACAAGAGAGTGGAGATGCTCTTGGTTCCGACGATTTAGCAGTTTCTTCTTTAATCACCTTTAAGCACATCTAAATTCATTTTTAAGGCTACTGTACTTAGATAGTCATAGCCCTGAGACTTGCAGAGCCAGACTGAATACAAGTATGTTTTTTTGTGCAGAATACGTAACATATGAAAAGTACATAGCAACAGTCTTTTGAATACGCTTCACATGTCTGTGCTTGCATTCCCTGGGCATGGCACCATTTCTAGTTTGTTGTGATCACCCGAATATGCTTCAAGTTGAGTAAACGCCATACCATTAAGTTCCCTGATACAGCTACATAAGTTCTCTTAACTTGATTTTAGTTGGAATCTCGCCTAGGATGAATGCCCAAAAATCAGGTAATCCACCGTAAAGCTTTGCAGTCTGGTAGCCTAATATGGGTTCACAATCAATAACATCTTAAGTTCTTCACCATCGAGAGTAACAATCAGTCGAAGAGCACCATGCATTGATAGGTGTTGAGGGCCTATATTGACTCATATCATTTCTTCCTTAATTCATTATTCCATGAACTCAAAACAAAGTTCACCAAAATGCAGAATCTAGGACTACTATAAGACTACTAGTGATGCCTGCATGGATGAAAGCAGAACAACTGTAGGAGAATTAACACGAGTGAGGCTCGAAGGGTTTTGTGCTGCGCACAATGACTTGCAGCTTTTCTGTTTCTGTTTCTCTTCTTATTCTCGGATTACAACTGACTAGCTAGAAAATAGGATCAGTGACCGAGCCTACAGGGTAGTGCCATCCCACCACCGCTCGTATCCATCACCCCTAAACTTTCTCTGCATGAACTGAATCGTGTCCATCCCCACGAGCATCCAATGCAGCGACTAAGACCAAGTCTAAAAGCAATGGAAAGATAACTAGCCTAGCTACTGTCAGTCAAGCATGTACAGGCACACACTGACTGAATTCTTATTCAGACAAACTGAAAACAAAAGGAGAGAATAAACTGCATTAATTTAACTAACAACTAGGAAACAAGAAGAAAATTAGAACAATTAAATTACTGCTCCTGAATATTCAACTGAAACAGCCTCACAGGGATTAGTACAAGTAGGTTTCTCCTCATGACAGTCTCCTGTATCACTGTGTTTTGCTGGTCAAGTTGCTTTCGTACCTTTGCTTTCAGGTCAACTATGGTCATGTTTTGCAGACACTAACGTGCATCATTATGTACCGTGGTGCAGGCAACTAAGAACTGTATCGTGGAAAAAGGCAGAATGGAGCATGAACAGATGGAAGCTTCTTTGCAATTCACTCCTAGAACTACATTGCAGCTGTCTAAACAATAATGTGGTCGAGTTTGAAAATTCAGCTGTAAAGTCTCGTGTTGATGATTTGTTAGAGTGGATGAACATCAAGCTGTAGTTGGGTTTCCACACTCGTCTTCATTAGATTCTCCCCTCAGATTTTCCACCTGTGTAGTTCAAGCACCAGAAGTCTGTTATTAGTGCATTTAGCTACCTTGTATAAATATAAAGTACATGATGGATCCAATTGCTGCTCTAGTTTGCTCCCCTAATCATCATTTTCCTCCTTATTGCCCTTTTTAGATCTCCTTGTTTCAAAATGCAGCTTTCTTTGCACTGAGCATTTCCAAGGATTTGTATGACGGAGCACGAATAGTGCTCCTCCTCATCATAGACAAATTGCTAACCCGTCGGCTTGATGGAGCTCAAACACTGTTTTGTCTAATCTGCGTTAACTGCGGGAGAGAAAGGGATCGTGATCTCAGGGATTGCCTGGAAAGAAGAGGGGCATGCAAAGCAAAGAGGAACAAAAGCGCGGCATGATGCCTCCAAACCTTTTCCTGTCACGCGAGCCAAAGATGACAATGATTTTAGCCATGCGCTTCTTCGTAAGGTATGATCTCACCACTACCATCAGTCCATCATTTGCAATCCAGTTGACTGGAGCACGGCAAAATCCCTTTCGAACGACTGAAACATATATACCTGGAATCAGATGTTCAGTTCTCTTCGGGAGACGGGACTTGTTTCTTCACTGCTCCGAACACAACTGTAACATTACCCTTTGTTCGAGAAATTGCTATGTTGCACGTGACGAAGTCTTTGTTGCAACAAAAAAAGGGTCCAACTTATATAATTTCTAAAATGTACAAACTACACATATTGTGCTGGGTAAAACATCAACCTCTTTGCCTGCCGGCATAGAAATACTACTTTCTCCGATTCATATTAGTTGACACTAATATAACTGGATCTATACACATTCTAATTATAGATCGAGCGTTATGCTTGCAACCACATCCAACAAACAACAGAAATAGTAACAAAGTAGACAGCTAGGGCTCCTTTGATTCACATGATAGTATAGGAATGAGAAAACATAGGATTATTATGTCATGACTAGTTGAATCTTATAGGGGATGGATTCTCTTTGATTTTGCCAAAGAATTTTTTTTATAAGGTATGACCTCATGTTTTTTTTCTATACAATTTGCACTACAAGATTACTATAGGATTATTTTCTATAGAATATATTTCTATGAATCAAACAAATAGTGTAAGAAAATATCCTACATAATTCCTATGAATGAAAGGGGCCTTTAGTTTTTTTTTCTGATACCCACGGAGATGGAATCGTTTTACAGCAATTACAGGTTTACAACAGTGACTACAAATTACTACTACAACGTTACTGGAGTATATACATACAATAGTATAATGACTGTTTGCGTGGAAGAAATTACTGTGTTACAGACGGCTTTCAGCTTTTGACTTTGGCCCTGTAGGCTGTAGCACGAAGGCCCAGGGACATGGCCGGCCTGCATGCTAGGGCATAGGGGCCAACGGGCAGACAAGAACAGAGCGAAAGCGAAAAGCGGAAGCATCCAGTACTGACACTGCCTCACGCTCACGGTTCATGACCACTCCACATCACTACCCCCTCCTCCCTCCATTCAAACTTCAAACACCAGTCCAGTTCGAAAATCAAAAGCCGCACCGGTGAAAGCACGGCACGGCACGGCATGGCGCCTCTCCCAATGCAGATTGATGGAGCGGCAGAGATCATGCCTTTCGACCTTTGGTTCGTTGTGTGATCTTCTCCCCCACTCCGATCTCCTAGCTCAGGTAAAGAAATCACCGTCACAACTCACAAGCAAGCTCCGGGACAATGGCTCTGCGGTTCTTGGTGGTCATGGGGCTCTTCTTTGCTGCTGCGGCGGCCGCTCCGGTGCCGCGGCCGGAGCCGGAGGTGAAGCCGAGCGACACGGACGCGCTGGCCATGTTCCGCCACGCGGCCGACGCGCACGGCATCCTGGCCGCCAACTGGAGCACGCCCGACGCCTGCGCCGGCCGCTGGACCGGCGTGGGGTGCTCGTCCGACGGCCGCCGCGTCACCTCGCTCTCCCTCGCGTCGCTCGACCTGCGCGGCTCCCTCGACCCGCTCTCCCACCTCGGCGAGCTCCGCGCGCTCGACCTCCGCGGGAACCGCCTCAACGGCACCCTCGACGCGCTCCTCCGCGGCACCTCCAACCTCCGGCTCCTCTACCTCTCCCGCAACGACCTCTCCGGCGCCGTCCCCGACGCCCTCGCGCGGCTCCCCGCCCTCGTGCGCCTCGACCTCGCCGACAACAGCCTGCGCGGGCCCATCCCCGCCGCCGCGCTCGCCAACCTCACCGCCCTCCTCACCCTCAGGCTCCAGGACAACCTCCTCACCGGCCTGCTCCCGGACGTCGCCGCCGCCCTGCCCCGCCTCGCCGACTTCAACGCCTCCAACAACCAGCTCTCCGGCAGGGTGCCCGACGCCGTGCGCGCCAAGTTCGGCCTCGCCTCCTTCGCTGGTAACGCCGGCCTCTGCGGGCTGGCGCCGCCGCTGCCGTCCTGCTCTTTCATGCCGCGCGAGCCTGCCCCGACCTCGCCTTCCGCCACCCCTGCCTCGTCGTCGTCGCAGTCCGTGGTGCCGTCCAACCCGGCTGCCTCCTCCTCCTCGTCTTCCGTTGCTTCGTCGTCACCGGCACTGGCCACACCGGAGGGAGGAGCCGCCAAGGGGGGCCTGAGCACCGGCGCCATTGCCGGGATAGCCGTCGGCAATGGCCTCTTCTTGCTCGCACTGCTCTCGCTTCTCGTCGCGTACTGCTGCTGCAGCACCGGCGGTGGCAGCGAGACGGCCAAGAAGAGGAAAAGACGCGGCCGCGTCGGCCTGGAGGACGGAGACGGCGGGATGTTCGGCCACGGCAAGGGGATGCAGCCAGCTCGCCCAGGCAGCGCGGGCCGGTGCAGCGACGGCGGCGACAGCGACGGGGCACGCAGCAAGCTGGTGTTCTTCGGAGTGGACGGCGAAGGCGGCGGCAATGACGACGCTGACGACGACGGGGGTAGCGACAGCAGCGCCGGCCGGAGGGCGAGTGGTGGCTGGACATCGCAACAGCAGGGGAGGAGGAGCAAGTTCGAGCTGGAGGAGCTGCTGCGCGCGTCGGCGGAGATGGTCGGCCGTGGCAGCCTCGGGACCGTGTACCGCGCGGCGCTGGGCGACGGCCGCATGGTCGCCGTCAAGCGGCTGCGCGACGCCAACCCCTGCGCCCGCGACGAGTTCCACCGGTACATGGACCTCATCGGCCGTCTCCGCCACCCGAATCTCGTCCCCCTCAGGGCATTCTACTACGCCAAGCAGGAGAAGCTCCTCATCTATGACTGCCTCCCCAACGGCAACCTCCATGATCGCCTCCACGGTATCCTTTTCTCGTTCAGTCGCCATCGTTTTCTTGCCTGCTCTGTTCTCCCCAGTGATGTTCTTCTCACGGTCTGTGAACGATGCAATGCAGGACACCAGATGTCAGGAGAGACGCCGCTGGACTGGACGACGAGGGTGAGGCTGCTGCTCGGCGCGGCGCGCGGGCTGGCGTGCATCCACCGGGAGTACCGCGACTCTGCCATACCCCACGGCAACGTCAAGTCCACCAACGTCCTGCTCGACAAGAACGGCGACGCCTGCGTCGCGGACTTCGGCCTGGCGCTGCTGCTCAGCCCTGCGCACGCCATCGCTCGCCTCGGCGGCTACATCGCGCCGGAGCAGGCGGGCGACCACAAGCGCCTCTCGCAGGAGGCGGACGTGTACAGCTTCGGCGTGCTCGTCCTGGAGGCACTGACCGGGAAGGTGCCGGCGCAGCACCTGCAGCCGCTGCCGGACGCCGCCGGTGGCCACGGACAGAGGAAAGACAAGCAGGCGGCGGTGAGCCTCCCAGAGTGGGTGCGGTCAGTGGTGCGGGAGGAGTGGACGGCGGAGGTGTTCGACGTGGAGCTGCTCCGGTACAAAAACATCGAGGAGGAGATGGTGGCGGTGCTGCACATCGCGCTGGCGTGCGTGGCGCTCCTGCCGGAGCAGAGGCCCTCCATGGCCGATGTGGTGAAGATGATCGAGAGCGTGCCCGTGGATCAGTCGCCGCTCCCGGAGGAGGACATCTCGATGTCGCCGTCCATCGGCATCACCACGGACGACGGTCTCAGCTACTAGCCTAGTTCTAGTTCAGATTCTGCTTTTCTCTTTCACAGCTAGTACTGATTCAGCTAAGTACCTGTGCTTAACGATATTCTTGGTTCATATGCATTCCCCTTAATGCGCACGTATATTGCGATAATGCCTTGATAACCATGATCTTCCTACATCAAAATGTTCCACACACAAGTGAAGACCAAACAAAATATTACTGTAAAACAAAAGATCGCCGGCAAGCTTGGTTCCGTAGTTACCATGGCCGACCGTAGAGTTTTGGTTCGTGCCGTCCTCACCTTGCAAGCTATATACCACATCACATCCGAAAATACAACTCTATATATATGTGGGTGCCCTACGAAAATTCATTTTAGATCCTGGAGCTCTCACAGTATTAAAAAATTCAAAAATGATATTTATGTGTTTAAAAATAATATGTAACAAAGTTATAAAAGGGGCTGATGATGTATCCCACTAATGTACAAAATCTTAATTATAAATATTTTATTTCTGAGCTACACAAAAATAACAAAGTCTGATTTTTTTTTGGAGATTTGAATCACTATATTTTAGATCCACACATTTGTTATTTTTTTAGCTCAAAATACACATTATTTCCAGTTGAAAGTTTACACGTTTGTGGAGTACAATACTAGCTACATCATAATTTATTTTCAGTTTTTTCTAAAACTTAGAAATATGATTTTCATTTTTTTTAAGGATCAATGGTGTTCGTGTGCACCAAATCTCTATCCAGTGTCCTAGGCTTATCTTGGATGACCAGTGAAGCTTTAGGATTCGTGCAAGTTATTTTGTAAATTACAGTAAACACCATGAATAGTCCTTCCTTTTAATAGGCAAGTCCTTCTGTTTTTTTTGAAACAATGCTCATGGCGGAAATTCAATTCGGCTCCCGGATGCGTATGCACCCTCTACCACAAAATCATATTTCGAAATGTCGAAAAATTTTAACAGAATTTTTTACATGTACATCTTCATAATATATGTTCGTTCGTCAAGTTTCACGAAAAACCAATATTTTTTGTGGTCTATATAAAAAGAGAAAACTTATCTTGTGAAAAGCATTATTTTTAGCACTGAGTTTTGTCTTTTTTACACACGTCACATGATAAGTCGATTTTTTTATGAAACAACTTTGTAAGCGTGTAGCACGAGAAGATTTACATGCGAATTTTTGGTTTCAATTTTTTTGAAATTCAAAATATATGTAAAATGCATTTCAAAATAGAGGAAGCATATGCTCCCATGTTCCAAAACACCACTCCCTGCTCATGGCCTCATGTATCCAGATTGTTTACCTTAGTAAAGGGAATATATATCCAGATTGTTTACCTTAGTAAGAGCATCTCCACCGGTCCTCCCCATAACCCTCCCAATAGCACTTTGGGGGTCCTAGAGAGAGAAAGTGTCCACACCGGTGGTTCCAAAAAAGCGTCGGCACGTGCGTAGCAATCCCTTCGTGAAGGAAGCCGATTGGGAGCATCAACGTCTAATTTCTACTGAAAAGTTGCATGTGCCCCACTTGCATGTGACACAACCTCTAAAGATTCTTCTCTCTCCTACTTTTTCTGCCTCCACTTGCATGTGCATGCGTGGTGCCGGCGCCTCTATTAGGCTAAGGGCATCTCCAGCGGCGCGACGCATTTCGGACGCCCAAAAGTGGTCGCGAGCGTCCATTTGCGTCGCCCCGCGGACATATTTTGTCCGCGCGTCCGTTTGCGTCTGGGTGTGCTCCCACCGGGGCGACCCATTTTTTGAATTACAACATAGTTAAAAATATTCAAAGTAGTACATAAAAATGAATAGAAACTATACAAAGTAGATATATACGCCTAGACTACTTGCTTCCTGACGGGCCGGCACCGTCGTTGCGTCGCTCCGTCGCCTGCTTCTCCGCCGCCTCCCGCGCGGCCGCTATGGCTCGGTGCGCCGCCGTGTCCTGGCTCAGTGCCTGCTCCAGGCTCGCGTTGGCGGCGTCGTCCTTGAGCGTCTCGAAAGACTCGATGATGGCCCTCTGCTCCGCCGCCCTCTCCTCCGGCGTCGGCGCATCAGGGTCATCGGAGGACCAAGATATCTCCGAGTCGGAGTCCTCTGCTGCAGCGGCGGCCGCCAGCCTGCGCTATTCCAGCTCGACGTCCAACGCCGCATGGCCTGCCAGCTCCTCCTGTGCTTCCTTCTCCGCTTCAGGCAGGGTCGCGGCGTCCCTGACCGGGTGGAGGAGGTCGGTGCTATCTTCGGAGTCGAACTCCTCGGAGGAGCTCGAGGCCGGAGGAGGTGGAGTGGGAGGTGGAGGTGGAGGCGCGGCAGCCTGGCCGCGTCCGGCGCTGCTCATGGTGGATCTGCTGGTGAAAAACATCTCTCACATATTATGGTTTGGAGTGTTTGATGTCAATATATGAGATACACTAATGTTTTGATGAAGTGGTGCAGAGATTACATGCATACATGTTTGTGAGTGTCTTGTGTGGAAACACAAGTCAAAAGGAAGTCGTCAAGGATTCACTAGGCCGGATAATCCGGGCCGGATATTTGCAAAATATCTGGCCCCCAATTTTTGGCTAAGGACTCAAGGCTTTTCGGCTCTGGCATGAGGCCGGATTTTTCACCGGACTTTTGACCGGAATTTCCCCAGGACGGATATTTTGGGCCGGATAATCCGGGCCGGATATTTGCAAAATATCCGGCCCCCAAGATTTACTCCCCTGGCATGAGGCTGGATTTTTTACCGGACTTTTGACCGGAATTTCCATCAGGCCGGATTTTGGGAGGGGGGGGAGGGGGCAGATTATCCGGCCCCAACTTAGGCCGGATTATCCGGCCCTCGAAAGCTCCCAACGGTTGGATTTTGAGAGGGGGTATCTATACCCCCCCTTCTTCTTCCTTCCAACCTGCTCATGTTGGAGATATGCCCAAGAGGCAATAATAAAAGTGGTTATTATATATCTTTATGTTTATGATAAATATTTATATACCATGCTATAATTGTATTAACCGAAACATTGATACATGTGTGATATATAAACAACAATGAGTCCCTAGTATGCCTCTTAACTAGCTTGTTGATTAATGGATGATTAGTTTTATAATCATGAACATTGGATGTTATTAATAACAAGGTTATATCATTGTATGAATGATGTAATGGACACACCCAATTAAGCGTAGCATAAGATCACGTCATTAAGTTATTTGCTATAAGCTTTCGATACATAGTTACCTAGTCCTTATGACCATGAGATCATATAAATCACTTATACCGGAAAGGTACTTTGATTACATCAAACGCCACTGCGTAAATGGGTGGTTATAAAGGTGGGATTAAGTATCCGGAAAGTATGAGTTGAGGCATATGGATCAACAGTGGGATTTGTCCATCCCGATGACGGATAGATATACTCTGGGCCCTCTCGGTGGAATGTCGTCTAATGTCTTGCAAGCATATGAATAAGTTCGTAAGAGACCACATACCACGGTACGAGTAAAGAGTACTTGTCAGGAGACGAGGTTGAACAAGGTATAGAGTGATACCGATGATCAAACCTCAGACAAGTAAAATATCGCGTGACAAAGGGAATTGGTATCGTATGTGAATGGTTCATTCGATCACTAAGTCATCGTTGAATATGTGGGAGCCATTATGGATCTCCAGATCCCGCTATTGGTTATTGGTCGGAGAGAGTTCTCACCCATGTCCACATAGTTCGCGAACCGTAGGGTGACACACTTAAGGTTTGATGTTGTAATAGTAGAACTTGAATATGGAATGGAGTTCGAAGTATTGTTCGAAGTCTCGGATGGGATCCCGGACATCACGAGGAGTTCCGGAATGGTCCGGAGAATAAGATTCATATATAGGAAGTCATTTTATAAGTTTGAAAATGATCCGGTGATTTTATGGAAGGTTCTAGAAAAGTCCGGAAGAAATCACTAAGGAAGGAGGAATCCCGGAGGGACTCCACCTCCCCATGGCCGGCCAACCCTAGAGGGGGGAGTCCAAGGTGGACTCCACCAAGGGGGCCGGCCACCCCCCTTCATGGAAGGGTGGGAATCCCACTTGGGTGGGAGTCCCACCTTGGGTAGGTTTCCCTACTACATGGAAGGTTCTTGAGTTGGGGTCTTATTCGAAGACTTGTAGTCCAACACTTGGGGTTCCACCTATATAATGAGGGGCATAGGGGAGGGGCCGGCCACCACAAGCCATAGCTTGGCCGCACCCCCTTAGTGGCCGGCCACCCCTCTCCCAAACCCTAGCCGCCCCTCTCTCCTCCACCTCTCCCGCATGCTTAGCGAAGCTCCGCCGGAGTTCTCCATCGCCACCGCCACCACGCCGTCGTGCTGCCGGATTCAAGGAGGAGCTACTACTTCCGCTGCCTGCTGGAACGGGGAGAAGGACGTCGTCTTCATCAACACCGAACGTGTGACCGAGTACGGAGGTGCTGCCCGATTGTGGCACCGTGATCAAGATCTTCTACGCGCTTTTGCAAGCGGCAAGTGATCGTCTACCGCAGCAACAATAGCCTCATCTTGTAGGCTTTGGAAATCTTCAAGGGTGAGTTTCGATCATCTCCTCGTTGCTCCCGTCTTCTAGATTGCATCTTGGCTTGGATTGCGTTCTCGCGGTAGGAAAATTTTTGTTTTCTATGCAACGAATCCCTACAGTGGTATCAGAGCCGTGTCTATGCATAGATGGTTGCACGAGTAGAACACAATGGTTTTGTGGGCGTTGATGCTCTTGTTGTCTTTAGTTTGAGTACTTTGCATCTTTGTGGCATAGTGGGATGAAGCGGCTGTAGGATAACGTTGCATAGAAAACAAAAAATTTCCTACCGCGAACACGCAATCCAAGCCAAGATGCAATCTAGAAGACGGTAGCAACGAGGGGTTTATCGAGTCTCACCCTTGAAGAGATTCCAAAGCCTACAAGAGGAGGCTCTTGTTGCTGCGGTAGACGTTCACTTGCCGCTTGCAAAAGCGCGTAGAAGATCTTGATTACGATCCCTCCGGCGCCACGAACGGGCAGCACCTCCGTACTCGGTCACACGTTCGGTTGTTGATGAAGACGACGTCCACCTCCTGTTCCAGCGGGCAGCGGAAGTAGTAGCTCCTCTTGAATCCGACAGCACGACGGCGTGGTGTCGGTGGTGGTGGAGAACTCCGGCGGAGCTTCGCTAAAGCACGCGGGAGCTATGGAGGAGAGGGGGGCGGCTAGGGTTTGGGAGGGGGTGGCCGGCCACTTGAGGGGTGCGGCCAGCTTGTGGTCTTGAGGTGGCCGGCCCCCTCCCCTTGTCCCTCATTATATAGGTGGAAGCCCCAAGGGTTGGACTACAAGTATCCGAATAAGACCCGAACCCAAAACCTTCCATATGATAGGGAAACCTACCCAAGCTAGGACTCCCACTAGAGGTGTGAGTTCCACCTTCAATGGAGGTGGCCGGCCCCCCTTGGGGGAGTCCACTTGGGACTCGTCCCCCTCTAGGGTTGGCCGGCCATGGAGGTGGAGTCCCTCCGGGACTCCACCTTCCTTGGTGGTTTCTTCCGGACTTTTCTAGAACCTTCTAGAACCTTCCATAGAACCTTCCGCATCATTTTAATTCACATAAAATGACATCCTATATATGAATCTTATTCTCCGGACCATTCCGGAACTCCTCGTGATGTCCGGGATCTCATCCGGGACTCCGAACAAATATTCGAACTCCATTCCATATTCAAGTTCTACCATTTCAACATCCAACTTTAAGTGTGTCACCCTACGGTTCGTGAACTATGCGGACATGGTTGAGTACTCACTCCGACCAATAACCAATAGCGGGATCTGGAGATCCATAATGGCTCCCACATATTCAACGATGACTTTAGTGATCGAATGAACCATTCACATACAATACCAATTCCCTTTGTCACGCGATATTTTACTTGTCCGAGGTTTGATCTTCGGTATCACTCTATACCTTGTTCAGCCTCGTCTCCTGACAAGTACTCTTTACTCGTACCGTGGTATGTGGTCTCTTATGAACTTATTCATATGCTTGCAAGACATTAGACGACATTCCACCGAGAGGGCCCAGAGTATATCTATCCGTCATCGGGATGGACAAATCCCACTGTTGATCCATATGCCTCAACTCATACTTTCTGGATACTTAATCCCACCTTTATAACCACCCATTTACGCAGTGGCGTTTGGTGTAATCAAAGTACATTTCCGGTATAAGTGATTTACATGATCTCATGGTCATAAGGACTAGGTAACTATGTATCGAAAGCTTATAGCAAATAACTTAATGACGATATCTTATGCTACGCTTAATTGGGTGTGTCCATTACATCATTCATACAATGATATAACCTTGTTATTAATAACATCCAATATTCATGATTATGAAACTAATCATCCATTAATCAACAAGCTAGTTAAGAGGCATACTAGGGACTTCTTGTTTGTCTACATATCACACATGTACTAATGTTTCGGTTAATACAATTATAGCATGACATATAAACATTTATCATAAACATAAAGATATAAATAATAACCACTTTATTATTGCCTCTAGGGCATATCTCCTTCAGTCTCCCACATGCACTAGAGTCAATAATCTAGATTACATTGTAATATACCTAACACCCATGGCATTCTGGTGTTGGTCATGCTTTGCCCTAGGGAGAGCTTTAGTCAACGGATCTGCTACATTCAGATCAGTGTGTACTTTGCAAATCTTTACTTCTCCATCTTCGATGTACTCGCGACTCGAGTGGTAACGCAGCTTGATATGCTTCAGCCTCTTGTGTGACCTTGGTTCTTGTGCATTGGCGATGGCACCCATGTTATCACAGTAAATGATTAATGGGTCCAATGCACTAGGAACCACACCGAGCTCTACAATGAACCTCTTCATCCATACCGCTTCTGATGAAGCCTCTGAAGCCGCTATGTACTCTGATTATGTTGAAGACTTCGCCACCGTGCACTGCTTCGAGCTTGCCCGACTTATCGCAAAGCACCATTCAATATAAACACGTACCCAGATTGTGACTTAGAGTCATCAGGATCAGTGTTCCAACTTGCATCGGTGTAACCACTTACAACGAGCTCTTGGTCACCTCCATAACAAAGAAACATATCCTTAGTTCTTTTCAAGTACTTCAGGATATTCTTGACCGCTGTCCAGTGTTCCATTCCTGGATCACTTTGATATCTGCTAGTCAAACTAACAGCATGTGCTATATCCGGTCTAGTACATGATAGATCCTACTGCCGAGGCATAGGGGATATTACTCATCCTTTCTCTTTCTTCTGCCGTAGCTGGTCCTTGAGTCTTACTCAAGACCTTGCCTGGTAACATAGGTAAGAACCCTTTCTTACTTTCGTCCATTCTAAACTTTTTTAGAATCTTGTCCAGATATGTACTCTGTGATAGCCCTATTAGGCGTCTTGATCTATCTCTATAAATCTTGATGCCTAATATATACGATGCTTCACCAAGGTCTTTCATTGAAAAACTATTATTCAAATAACCTTTAACACTGCTTAATAGTTCTATATCATTCTCGATCAATAATATGTCATCTACATATAATATCAGGAATGCTACAGAGCTCCCACTCACTTTCTTGTAAATACAGGCCTCTCCATGACACTGTATAAACCCGAAGTCTTTGATCACCTTATCAAAGCGTCGGTTCCAACTTCTTGATGCTTGCTTCAGTCCATAGATTGAACGCTGAAGTTTGCATACTTTGTCAGCATTTTTAGGATCGACAAAACCTTTGGGTTGTACCATATACAACTCTTCCTCAATGTCTCCATTAAGAAACACCGTTTTGACATCCATCTGCCAAATCTCATAATCGAAAAATGCAGCTATTGCTAACAAAATCCTCAAAGATTTTAGCTTCGCTACAGGTGAGAAAGTCTCATCGTAGTCAACTCCTTGAATTTGTCGGAAACCCTTTGCGACAAGTCGAGCTATATAGACAGTAATATTACCATCAGCATCTGTTTTTCTCTTGAAGATCCATTTATTCTCGACAGCCTTTCGGCTATCAGGTAAGTCTACCAAAGTCCATACTTTGTTATCATACATGGATCTCATTTCGAATTTCATGGCTTCTTGCCATTTGTTGGAATCTGGGCTCATCATCGCTTCTTCATACGTCGTAGGGTCCTCATCATTGTTATCCACAATCATGACATTTAGACAAGGATCATACCAATCAGGAGTGGCACGTTCCCTTGTCGATCTGCGAGGTTCAGTAGTTTCCTCGTTCGAAGTTTCATGATCATTATCATTAGCTTCCTCTGTTGCCGGTGTAGGCGGTACAGGTACAACTTCCGATACTGCGCTACTCTGATCAACAAGTATAGATTCATCAATCTCATGAGTTATACTTTTCTTCCAGTCACTTCTTTAGTGAGAAATTCTTTCTCAAGAAAGGTTCCATTCTTAGCAACAAAGATTTTGCCTTCGGATCTGTGATAGAAAGTGTACCCTATAGTTTCCTTAGGGTATCCTATGAAGACGCATTTCTCCGCTTTGGGTTCTAGCTTGTCCGGTTGTAACTTCTTTACATAGGCTTCGCAACCCCAAACTTTCAGGAACGACAACTTAGGTTTCTTATTAAACCATAATTCATACGGTGTCGTTTCTACGGATTTTGATGGTGCTCTATTTAAAGTGAATGCGGCTGTCTCTAATGCATAACTCCAAAATGATAACGGCAAATTAGTAAGAGACATCATAGAACGAACCATGTCTAAGAGAGTTCGATTACGACGTTCGGACACACCGTTTCGTTGTGGTGTTCCCGGCGGTGTCAATTGTGAAAGTATTCTGCATTTCTTTAAATGCATGCCAAACTCATAACTTAGATATTCACCTCCACGATCAGATCATAAAAATTTAATCTTCTTGTTACGTTGATTTTCTACTTCACTTTGAAATTCCTTAAACTTCTCAAAAGTTTCGGATTTATGTTTCATGAAATAGATATACCCATATCTACTCAGATCATCTGTGAAGGTTAGAACATAACGATAACCACCGCGCGATGCTACGCTCATTGGTCCGCACACATCGGTATGTATGATTTCCAATAAGTCAGTAGCTCGCTCCATCATACCAGAAAATGGAGTCTTAGTCGTTTTACCCATTAGACATGCTTCGCATATATCAAGTGACTCAAAATCAAGTGATTCAAGTAATCCATCAGTATGGAGTTTCTTCATGCGTTTCACTCTAATATGACCAAGACGACAGTGCCACATATAAGTAGAATTATCATTCAATTTAATTCGCTTAGCATCTACGTTATGTATATGCGTATCACTACTATCGAGATCTAACAAAAATAAGCCATTCTTTTGTGGTGCTCGACCATAAAAGATATTATTCATAAAAATAGAACAACCATTATTCTCAGACTTGAATGAATAACCGTCTTGCATTAAACAAGATCCAGATATAATGTTCATGCTCAACGCGGGTACAAAATAACATTTATTTAGGCTTAAAACTAATCCCGAAGGTAGATGTAGAGGAAGTGTGCCGACTGCGATCACATTGACCTTGGATCCGTTTCCAACGCGCATCGTCACTTCATCTTTCAGTAGTTGTCGTTTATTCTTTAGTTCCTGTTTTGAGTTACAAATATGAGCAACCGAACCAGTATCAAATACCCAGGTACTAGAACGAGAACCAGTGAGATAAACATCTATAACATGTATATCAGATATACCTTCTTTTTTCTTCTTGACAAGGCCGCTCTTCAGATCAGCCAGATACTTGGAGCAATTACGCTTCCAGTGTCCCTTCTCCTTGCAGTAATAGCACTCAGCATCAGGCTTAGGGCCGTTCTTAGGTTTCACAGGAGGCGTGGCAGCTTTCTTGCCACCGTTCTTGAATTTTCCCTTAGACTTGCCCTGTTTCTTGAACCGGTGGTCTTGTTGACCATCAACACTTGGTGCTCTTTCTTGATCTCAATCTCAGCAGCTTTTAGCATGCCAAAGAGTTCAGGTAACTCCTTGTTCATGTTCTGC
Organism: Lolium perenne; assembly: GCF_019359855.2. NCBI lineage: Eukaryota > Viridiplantae > Streptophyta > Magnoliopsida > Poales > Poaceae > Lolium > Lolium perenne. The sequence continues at coordinate 127,493,964 of NC_067248.2, forward strand.
ATATTGTAGTTCATCACAAAGTTCTTGTAACTTGGTGGCAGTGATTGAAGGACACGATTAATCCCCAGTCTGTTAGGAATCACTATTCCCAAGTCACTGAGTTTCTTCGCATGCCCGGTCATGGCGAGCATGTGCTCACTAACGGAGCTGCCTTCTTCCATCATACAGCTGAAGAAATGTTTCGATGCTTCATAGCACTCCACAGCCGCATGAGTCTCAAAAATAGCTTTCAGCTCTTTCATCAACTCATGAGGATCGTGGTGCTCAAAACGTTTTTGAAGATCGGATTCCAGACTGCACAGGATGGCACACTGAACTTGAGAGTACCGAGTTTTCCGAGTCTCGTAAACAGCTTTTACTTCATCGGTTTCAGTTTCGGGTGGAGGGTCACCTAGCGGTGCATCAAGCACATATTGCAGATTTCCGCCAGAGAGGAAGATCCTCACATGACGGAACCAGTCGGTGAAGTTGCTACCGTTGCTCTTAAGTTTTTCTTTCTCTAGGAACTGGTTAAAATTGATTGGGGACGCCATCTCTACAACATATATTTGCAAAAGTTTAGACTAAGTTTATGACAAATTGAGTTCAAATTTTAATTCAACATAATTAAAAATCTAGGTGAACTCCCACTCAAAACAATATCCCTCGCATTGTCTTAGTGATCACACGAACCAAATCCACCGCACCTAAGTCCGATCATCACGAGACAAGGTGTGATTTCAATGGCGAACACTCATAGTGTTCATCATATCAACCATATGATTCATGCTCCACCTTTCGGTATCACGTGTTCTGAGACCATGTCTGTACATGCTAGGCTCATCAAGGCCACCTTAGTATCCGCATGTGCAAAACTATCTTGCACCTGTTGTATGTACTTGTTGATTCTATCACACCCGATCATCACGAGATGCTTCGAACCGACAAGACTTGGTAACGGTGCTACTAAGGATGAACACTTTATTATCTTGAGATTTTAGTGAGGGATCATCTTATAATGCTACCGTCGCGATCTAAGCAAAATAAGATGCATAAAAGGATTAACATCACATGCAGTTCATATGTGATATGATATGGCCCTTTTGTCTTTGCGCCTTTGATCTTCATCTCCAAAGCACAGACATGATCTCCATCATCTTCGGGCATGATCTCCATCATCGTCGGCGTAGCGTTAAGGTCCATGGCGCCGTCTTCATGGTTGTTCACCTCATGTAGCAACTATTACAACTACTTTGAAATACTACTCAACATGAAATTTAAAGACAACCATAAGGCTCCTGCCGGTTGCCACAATACAATAATGATCATCTCATACATATTCATCATCACATTATGGACATATCACATCACCAAACCCTGCAAAAACAAGTTAGACGTCTCTAATTTGGTTTGCATATTTTACGTGGTTTAGGGTTTTCGAGAGAGATCTAATCTACCTACGAACATGAACCACAACGTTGATACTAATGTTTTCAATAGAAGAGTAAATTGAATCTTCACTATAGTAGGAGAGACAGACACCCGCAAAGCCTCTTATGCAATACAAGTTGCATGTCGAACGAGGAACAAGTCTCATGAACGCGGTCATGTAAAGTTAGTCCGAGCCGCTTCATCCCACTATGCCACAAAGATGCAAAGTACTCAAACTAAAGATAACAAGAGCATCAACGCCCACAAAACCATTGTGTTCTACTCGTGCAACCATCTATGCATAGACACGGCTCTGATACCACTGTAGGATAACGTTGCATAGAAAACAAAAAAATTCCTACCGCGAACACGCAATCCAAGCCAAGATGCAATCTAGAAGACGGTAGCAACGAGGGGTTTATCGAGTCTCACCCTTGAAGAGATTCCAAAGCCTACAAGAGGAGGCTCTTGTTGCTGCGGTAGACGTTCACTTGCCGCTTGCAAAAGCGCGTAGAAGATCTTGATCACGATCCCTCCGGCGCCACGAACGGGCAGCACCTCCGTACTCGGTCACACGTTTGGTTGCTGATGAAGACGACGTCCACCTCCCGTTCCAGCGGGCAGCGGAAGTAGTAGCTCCTCTTGAATCCGACAGCACGACGGCGTGGTGTCGGTGGTGGTGGAGAACTCCGGCGGAGCTTCGCTAAAGCACGCGGGAGCTATGGAGGAGAGGGGGGCGGCTAGGGTTTGGGAGGGGGTGGCCGGCCACTTGAGGGGTGCGGCCAGCTTGTGGTCTTGAGGTGGCCGCCCCCTCCCCTTGTCCCTCATTATATAGGTGGAAGCCCAAAGGGTTGGACTACAAGTCTCCGAATAAGACCCGAACCCAAAACCTTCCATATGATAGGGAAACCTACCCAAGCTAGGACTCCCACTAGAGGTGGGAGTTCCACCTTCCATGGAGGGGGTGGCCGGCCCCCCTTGGGGGAGTCCACTTGGGACTCCTCCCCCTCTAGGGTTGGCCGGCCATGGAGGTGGAGTCCCTCCGGGACTCCACCTTCCTTGGTGGTTTCTTCCGGACTTTTCTAGAACCTTCCATAGAACCTTCCGCATCATTTTAATTCACATAAAATGATATCCTATATATGAATCTTATTCTCCGGACCATTCCGGAACTCCTCGTGATGTCCGGGATCTCATCTGGGACTCCGAACAAATATTCGAACTCCATTCCATATTCAAGTTCTACCATTTCAACATCCAACTTTAAGTGTGTCACCCTACGGTTCGTGAACTATGCGGACATGGTTGAGTACTCACTCCGACCAATAACCAATAGCGGGATCTGGAGATCCATAATGGCTCCCACATATTCAACGATGACTTTAGTGATCGAATGAACCATTCACATACAATACCAATTCCCTTTGTCACGCGATATTTTACTTGTCCGAGGTTTGATCTTCGGTATCACTCTATACCTTGTTCAACCTCGTCTCCTGACAAGTACTCTTTACTCGTACCGTGGTATGTGGTCTCTTATGAACTTATTCATATGCTTGCAAGACATTAGATGACATTCCACCGAGAGGGCCCAGAGTATATCTATCCGTCATCGGGATGGACAAATCCCACTGTTGATCCATATGCCTCAACTCATACTTTCTGGATACTTAATCCCACCTTTATAACCACCCATTTACGCAGTGGCGTTTGGTGTAATCAAAGTACCTTTCCGGTATAAGTGATTTACATGATCTCATGGTCATAAGGACTAGGTAACTATGTATCGAAAGCTTATAGCAAATAACTTAATGACGAGATCTTATGCTACGCTTAATTGGGTGTGTCCATTACATCATTCATACAATGATATAACCTTGTTATTAATAACATACAATGTTCATGATTATGAAACTAATCATCCATTAATCAACAAGCTAGTTAAGAGGCATACTAGGGACTTCTTGTTTGTCTACATATCACACATGTACTAATGTTTCGGTTAATACAATTATAGCATGACATATAAACATTTATCATAAACATAAAGATATAAATAATAACCACTTTATTATTGCCTCTAGGGCATATCTCCTTCAGCGGCTCGGACTAACTTTACATGACCGCGTTCATGAGACATGTTCCTCGTTCGACATGCAACTTGTATTGCATAAGAGGCTTTGCGGGTGTCTGTCTCTCCTACTATAGTGAAGATTCAATTTACTCTTCTATTGACAACATAAGTATCACCGTTGTGGTTCATGTTCGTAGGTAGATTAGATCTCTCTCGAAAACCCTAAACCACGTAAAATATGCAAACCAAATTAGAGACGTCTAACTTGTTTTTGCAGGGTTTGGTGATGTGATATGGCCATAATGTGATGATGAATATGTATGAGATGATCATTATTGTATTGTGGCAACCGGCAGGAGCCTTATGGTTGTCTTTATCTTTAAATTTCATGTTGAGTAGTATTTCAAAGTAGTTTTAATAGTTGCTACATGAGGTGAACAACCATGAAGACGGCGCCATGGACCTTAACGCTACGCCGACGATGATGGAGATCATGCCCGAAGATGATGGAGATCATGTCTGTGCTTTGGAGATGAAGATCAAAGGCGCAAAGACAAAAGGGCCATATCATATCACATATGAACTGCATGTGATGTTAATCCTTTTATGCATCTTATTTTGCTTAGATCGCGACGGTAGCATTATAAGATGATCCCTCACTAAAATATCAAGATAATAAAGTGTTCATCCTTAGTAGCACCGTTGCCAAGACTTGTCATTTCGAAGCATCTCGTGATGATAGGGTGTGATAGAATCAACAAGTGCATCAACGGGTGCAAGCCAGTTTTGCACATGCGGATACTAAGGTGGCCTTGACGAGCCTAGCATGTACAGACATGGTCTCGGAACACGTGATACCGAAAGGTAGAGCATGAATCGTATGATTGATATGATGAACACTTTGAGTGTTCGCCATTGAAATTACATCTTGTCTCGTGATGATCGGACTTAGGTGTGGTGGATTTGGTTCGTGTGATCACTAAGACAATTCGAGGGATATTGTTTTGAGTGGGAGTTCACTTAGATTTTTAATTATGTTGAATTAAAATTTGAACTCAATTTGTCATAAACTTAGTCTAAACTATTGCAAATATATGTTGTAGATATGGCGTCCCCAATCAATTTTAACCAGTTCCTAGAGAAAGAAAAGCTTAAGAGCAACGGTAGCAACTTCACCGACTGGTTCCGTCATGTGAGGATCTTCCTCGCTGGCAGAAATCTGCAATATGTGCTTGATGCACCGCTAGGTGACCCTCCTGCAAAAACTGAAACCGATGAAGTAAAGAATGTTTACGCGACTCGGAAAGCTCGGTACTCTCAAGTTCAGTGTGCCATCCTGTGCAGTCTGAAAGCCGATCTTCAAAAACGTTTTGAGCACCACGATCCTCATGAGTTGTTCAATGAGCTGAAAGCTATATTTGAAACTCATGCGGCCGTGGAATGCTATGAAGCTTCGAAACACTTCTTCAGCTGCATGATGGAAGAAGGCAGCTCCGTTAGTGAGCACATGCTCGGTATGATCGGGCATGCGAAGAAACTCAGTGACTTGGGAATAGTGATTCCTAACAGACTGGGGATTAATCGTGTCCTTCAATCACTGCCACCTAGTTACAAGAACTTTGTGATGAACTACAACATGCAGAACATGAACAAAGAGTTACAACAACTCTTACGCAAGCAAAAAGTTGCTGAGATTGAGATCAAGAAAGAGCACCAAGTGTTGATGGTCAACAAGACCACCAGTTTCAAGAAACAGGGCAAGTCTAAGGGAAAATTCAAGAAGGGTGGCAAGAAAGCTGCCACGCCTCCTATGAAACCTAAGAACGGCCCTAAGCCTGATGCTGAGTGCTATTACTGCAAGGAGAAGGGACACTAGAAGCGTAATTGCTCCAAGTATCTGGCTGATCTGAAGAGCGGCCTTGTCAAGAAGAAGAAAGAAGGTATATCTGATATACATGTTATAGATGTTTATCTCACTGGTTCTCGTACTAGTACCTGGGTATTTGATACTGGTTCGGTTGCTCATATTTGTAACTCGAAACAGGAACTAAAGAATAAACGAAGACTACTGAAAGATGAAGTGACGATGCGCGTTGGAAACGGATCCAAAGTCGATGTGATCGCTGTCGGCACACTTCCTCTACATCTACCTTCGGGATTAGTTTTAAGCCTAAATAATTGTTATTTTGTACCCGCGTTGAGCATGAACATTATATCTGGATCTTGTTTAATGCAAGACGGTTATTCATTCAAGTCTGAGAATAATGGTTGTTCTATTTTTATGAATAATATCTTTTATGGTCAAGCACCTGAAAAGAATGGCTTATTTCTGTTAGATCTCGATAGTAGTGATACACATATACATAACATTGATGCTAAGCGAATTAAATTGAATGATAATTCTACTTATATGTGGCACTGTCATCTTGGTCATATTGGAGTGAAACGCATGAAGAAACTCCATACCGATGGATTACTTGAATCACTTGACTTTGAGTCACTTGATAGATGCGAAGCATGTCTGATGGAAAAAATGACTAAGACTCCATTTTTTGGTATGATGGAGCGAGCTACTGACTTATTGGAAATCATACATACCGATGTGTGCGGACCAATGAGTGTAGCATCGCGCGGTGGTTATCGTTATGTTCTAACCTTCACAGATGATCTGAGTAGATATGGGTATATCTATTTCATGAAACATAAATCCAAAACTTTCGAGAAGTTTAAGGAATTCCAAAGTGAAGTAGAAAATCAACGTAACAAGAAGATTAAATTTCTACAATCTGATCGCGGAGGTGAATATCTGAGTTATGAGTTTGGCATGCATTTAAAGAAATGTGGAATACTTTCACAATTGACACCGCCGGGAACATCTCAACGAAACGGTGTGTCCGAATGTCGTAATCGAACTCTCTTAGATATGGTTCGTTCTATGATGTCTCTTACTGATTTGCCGTTATCATTTTGGAGTTATGCATTAGAGACAGCCGCATTCACTTTAAATAGAGCACCATCAAAATCCGTAGAAACGACACCGTATGAATTATGGTTTAATAAGAAACCTAAGTTGTCGTTTGATGACCCACAAGTATAGGGGATCGCAACAGTCTTCGAGGGAAGTAAAACCCAATTTATTGATTCGACACAAGGGGAGACAAAGAACACTTGGAAGCCTTAACAGCGGAGTTGTCAATTCAGCTGCACCTGGAAACAGACTTGCTCGCAAGAGTTTATCAGTAGTAACAGTTTTATAGCAGTAGCAGTAGTGAAATAACAGCAGCAGAGTAACAAAGACGGCAGTAGTGATTTTAGTAAACAGCAGGATTAAAATACTGTAGGCACGGGGACGGATGACGGGCGTTGCATGGATGAGAGAAACTCATGTAACAATCATAGCAGGGCATTTGCAGATAATAATAAAACGGTGTCCAAGTACAAAGCAATCAATAGGCATGTGTTCCATATATAGTCGTGCGTGCTCGCAATGAGAAACTTGCACAACATCTTTTGTCCTACCAGCCGGTGGCAGCCGGGCCTCAAGGGAAACTACTGGATATTAAGGTACTCCTTTTAATAGAGTACCGGAGCAAAGCATTAACACTCCGTGAACACATGTGATCCTCACATCGCTACCATTCCCTCCGGTTGTCCCGATTTCTGTCACTTCGGGGCCATTGGTTCCGGACAGCGACATGTGTATACAACTTATAGGTAAGACCATAAACAATGATTATCTTCATGAAACAATAACATGTTCAGATCTGAGATCATGGCACTCGGGCCCTAGTGACAAGCATTAAGCATAACAAGTTGCAACAATATCATCAAAGTACCAATTACGGACACTAGGCACTATGCCCTAACAATCTTATGCTATTACATGACCAATCTCATCCAATCCCTACCATCCCCTTCGGCCTACAGCGGGGGAATTACTCACACATGGATGGGGGAAACATGGCTGGGTGATGTAGAGGCATTGGCGATGATGGCGGTGATGATCTCCTCCAATTCCCCGTCCCGGCGGAGTGCCAGAACGGAGACTTCTGGCTCCCGCGACGGAGTTTCGCGATGTGGCGGCGTTCTGGAGGCTTTCTAGCGACTTCGACTTCTCCCCGTGCGTTTTTAGGTCGAGGCCGATAAATAGTCCGAAGGAGGGCGTCGGAGGCCGGCCGAGGGTGCCACACCACAGGGCCGCGCGGGCCCACCCTGGGTCGCGCCGCCCTATGGTGTGGGGCCCTCGGGCCTCCACCTGACTTGTCCTTCTGGCTCCATTAGTTTTCTGGGAAAATAGGGCCTTCTGCATAAATTCTGAGGATTTTCCCGAAAGTTGGATTTCTGCACAAAAACGAGACACCAGAGCAGTTCTGCTGAAAACAGCGTTAGTCCGTGTTAGTTGCATCCAAAATACACAAATTAGAGGCAAAACAATAGCAAAAGTGTTCGGGAAAGTAGATACGTTTTGGACGTATCAACTCCCCCCAAGCTTAGCTTATTGCTTGTCCTCAAGCAATTCAGTTAACAACTGAGCGATAAAAGAACTTTCACGAACACATTTGCTCATATGATGTATATATTCTCATGCAATGGCTAATACTTAAGCAGTTCATAATGAGATACATGCAAATAAGATCATCTAACAGCTATGTCAATCATGGAGAGGTACCAACAATTAATAAGAAGCATCATGAATCATGTATATAAGCAAGATTGCAATGTTCATAAGAGAGTATGATAAAGTGGTATCTCGCTTGCCTGTATTTGATTGGCAAAACATAAATGCCCGGGCACCTCTGGAGTTCATAGAAAGACTAGAAGTAGTGATTGTCAAAAGATAAATGCATCAAAGTTATACCACAATCAATCATATTTTGAGACAAGCATATTATACTAAGAATGACAGTTGTGCTCTCAAGATAGTGCTCAAAGAAATAATGGAGACACAACATAAAAGTAAAAGATTGACCCTTCGCAGAGGGAAGCAGGGATTAACATGCGCTAGAGCTTTTTATTTTTATAAAGACAGGAGTAAAATTATTTTGAGAGGTGTTTGTTGTTGTCAACGAATGGTAATGGGTACACTAACTACCTCGCCAACCGGACTTTCAAGAGCGGCTCCCATGAATTATTGCATATTTATTTGGCACTCCTTCCAACCTTTCTTGCACAAACCATGGCTAACCGAATCCTCGGGTGCCTGCCAACAATCTCATACCATGAAGGAGTGCCTTTTTATTTTAGTTTTATTATGATGATGACACTCCCCCCAACCTTTGCTTACACAAGCCATGGCTAACCGAATCCTTCGGGTGCCGTCCATCAATCACAAACCATGGAGGAGTGTCTATTTAAGTTAATTAATTCGGGACTGGGAATCCCATGGCCAGCTCTTTTTGCAAAATTATTGGATAAGCGGATGTGCCACTAGTCCATATGAGAGTCCGTCAAAAGTAAATGACAAGGTTGAAAGCTAAACACCACATACTTCCTCATGAGCTATGAAACATAAACACAAATTGAGAAGCATTTTGAAGGTTTTAAAGGTAGCGCACGAGAATTTACTTGGAATGGTTTGAAATGCCATGCATAGGTATTTATGGTGGACACTTTGGAACAACTTGGTTTTCAGGTGTTTGGAAGCACGAGCAGCGTTCCCGCTCAGTACAAGTGAAGGCTAGCAATAGACTAGGGAGCGACAAATCAAGAGAGCAGTAACTGTCATAATCATGCTTGCGGCAAAATAAATTAACGGAGGCATAAAAGTGATACAAGAACTCTGAAGCAATATAGATCATCGAGGCTTAATTGACTTTTTGTTCAGTCATATGCATGCGTGAGCATGTGCCAAGTCGATATAAATGAATTATTCAGAGGAGGATACCACAATGCCATACTTACTTATGAATAAAACAATGCAAACAAACATACATGACATGCTACTCATATTAATAAATTGGAGCTAAACATGAGAGATCATGAACTACTAGACTTTCTCAAATAACATATACCTCACATGAACCAACTAAGCATGCTCATATGGATGAGTATATGTACAAAAATGAAAACAAATAGAGTTCATACCAGCCTCTCACCACAATCCAATTGTTGTAGATCGTCATTATTGCCTTTTCACTTGTGTAGCTTGGATAATATGAAATGAAAACCACGCTCCAGCCACCGAAGACCATTGAACTCATAAAGAACTTTACAAACCAAAGAAGAACAGCAAATATTTTTGGTGTTTTCAAATTGCAAACAAGAACAAAAGGAAACAAGCAAACAAAGCAAAATCTTTTTGGGTTTTCTTATAGCAAACTAGCAATAGCAAATAAAGTGAAACAAATGCAAGTAACCAAAGCAAACAAATGGTGAAGAGAAACAACAGAAATATTTTTGGTCTTTTTGTGCTTTGGGAAAGAAACAAAGCAAAAACAAGAAATAGCAAACTAAAAGAAACACATAACAACAGGATGACAGAAATCTGCCAAAACCTGACAGCAGCACAGAAATCGATTTTTACAAAAATCTTACGTTTCTCAGCTCGAAAAGTGTTCAACTAATGAAAGTTAGATAACAACCTGGGGAACCTGCACAAAAATTGGCAGCTCAAAATAACGCTCTGGCTATTTTTGAGAATTTTTACGGTAACATTCCAGAATCTGTTTTCAGGCAGCACTTCCCCAAATATTATCTTCCTCTTATTAGAAAGCCACTCAAACGAACAAAACAAGTATGTGCAAGTATCCAGCAACCATAATATGCAAAGAATGAGTGATGCCGGTATACCTCCCCCCAAGCTTAGGCTTTTGGCCTAAGTGGAGTTCAATCCCATCGATCCCATGAGGTAGTGTCTCCGTAGTATGACGAAGATGGATCGTATTCCGGGTATGTGCTAGAAGAAGCACCGGGATATGTGATGGTGTAATCATAGGAGGGCTCGACGTCCTCGGAGTCATGCTGCTGGTGGAAATCTTGTATCTTCATATGTTCATCCACCTCCTCTCTTGACCCTTGAAAACTTCCTTCACAACAAACTTCTCATAAACTTCATTAGAGGGGTTAGTACTCAAAAAATTTGAATCCACCTTGGTCCTGTTGTGGCACATTTCAAAAACTCAATAAAACATTAGCTACAGCTCTCTATGTCTAGAAAAGCTCGCTTAAAGTCCACAAGAGACAATGCAAAAAATAGAGACAAAATCTGCCAAAACAGAACAGCCAGTAAAGACGAATTTTAAATAAATACTTCCGTTGCTCAAATCAGAAAACTCAAAACTAATGAAAGTTGCGTACATATCTGAGGAACACGCACGTAAATTGGCATAATTTTCTGAGTTACCTACAGAGAAAACAGCCCAGATTCGTGACAGATAGAAATCTGTTTCTGCGCAGAAATCCAAATCTAGTATCAACCTTCGATTAGAGGCTTCACTTGGCACAACATTGCAATAAAATAAAGATAAGGAGAGGTTGCTACAGTAAGTAAAACAAGTGGAGGAAGAAAGAGATGTTGTTTACCTCCTCTATGCATATAAAAAGTATTTGTTAACAAGGTTGATCAAGTCTTGTCACCGAATAGTTTTTACATAACATAAGAAGAAATAAACCTCAAATCAATCATGTTACCTTGAATTGTATTGATATGGATCCAATCACGAGAGTTTGATATTCTTCTTTGGGCTCATATATAGGACAATCAATAGTTCCCACTTTGATAGTTCTCACATTAGAAATAGTATTGACTCCACACGCTTTCTCAATCCTCTTGGGAAAATAAACGGTATGCTCCCTATCATCAACATTGAAAGTAACATTTCCTTTATTGCAATCAATAACAGCCCCTGCGGTGTTAAGAAAAGGTCTCCCAAGAATAATAGACATATTATCATCTTCAGGCATTTCCAATACAACAAAATCAGTTAATATCAAGCAGTTAGTAGTAACTTGAACAGGAACATTCTCACATATACCAACAGGAATAGCAGTAGATTTATCAGCCATTTGCAAAGATATATCAGTAGGTATCAACTTATCTAAGTAAAGTCTCTTATAAAGAGAAAAAGGCATAACGCTAACACCGGCTCCCAAATCACATAGAGCAGTTTTAACATAATTATTCTTGATAGAACAAGGAATAGTAGGTATACCTGGGTCGACCAACTTCTTTGGAATTTTGCCATTGAAAGAGTAATTAGCAAGCATAGTGGAAATTTCCTCATTGGGGATTTTCCTTTTGTTAGTAACAATATCTTTCATATACTTTGAATAAGGTGGCAATTTAATAGCATCAGTCAAAGGGATTTGCAAGAATAAAGGTTTCATCCAATCGCAAAATTTATTATAGTGTTCTTCTTCCTTTGATTTTAGTTTCTTAGCAGGAAAAGGCATTTGCTTTTGCACCCAAGGTTCCCTTTCATTACCATGTTTCTCAGCAATAAAGTCTTCTTTAGTGTACTTTTTATTTTTAGCATGCTTTTCTGGTTCTTCTTCAACCTCTTCTTTATCAGGAGTATCATTCTTATCATTATCTTTATCATTATCATGTTCATTACCACTTTCAGTTTCAGCATCAGAAATAGAAATACTATTAGGATCATTAACAGGTTCAGAGGATTCTACAACATTTTTATGTTTCTTCTTCTTTTTCTTCCTAGAATGAGCACTAGGTTCAATGCGTTGAGAATCTTGTTCAATTCTTTTGGGATGCCCTTCAGGATATAGAGGATCCTGGGTAGAGACACCACCTCTAGTTGTTACTTCATAAGCATGTTTCTCTTTAGAATTATTCCCTAACAAGTCATTTTGCACTTTAGTGAGTTGATCAATTTGCGTTTGAATCATATGAAAATGTTTAACAAGCATCTTAACATCATTGGAGGTTCTCTCCACAATACCATGCAATTCACTAATAGCTCGAGAATTTTCCATTAAATGATTCTCTACTCTCATATTAAAATTTTCTTGCTTAACAATATAATTATCAAACTCATCTAAGCATTGTGCAGGAGGTTTCGAATATGGAATATCTTCCCTAGTAAAGCGTTGAAGGGAGTTTACCTCAATCATGGATGAAGGGGGAATTATCTCACATATATCTTCTATAGGAGGTAGATTCTTCACATCTTCAGATTTAATACCTTTCTCCTTGAGAGACTTCTTGGCTTCCCTCATATCTTCATCATTCAATTTAATTAAACCCCTCTTCTTCAATATTGGCGTTGGAGTTGGTTCAGGCGTAGTCCAATCATCATGATTCCGGCTTATTTTAGCCAATAATTCTTCAGCGTCGTTTGGAGTTCTTTTCCTGAAAACACAACCAGCACAACTATCCAGGTATGCCCTAGACTCAATGGTTAGTCCGCTATAAAATATATCAAGCAAATCATGCTTTTCCAAATCATGATCAGGCTGAGCTCTAATAAGAGAGCAAAATCTCGCCCAAGCCTCAGGCAATTTCTCTTCATCTCCCTGGTCAAAATTGTAAATTCTCTGCAAAGCAATATGTTGAGCACTAGCAGGAAAGTATTTGCGGAAGAAAACATCAAGCAATTCTTTTGGACTTTTAATAGAATTAGGTGGCAAATTATTATACCAAGTTTTAGCGTCATCCTTTAATGAGAATGGAAAGATTTTAGCAACAAAGTAAGTACGCATCTTGACATCATCAGAAAACAAGCTACTTAGAGTAGATAACTCAGTCATGTGTTCAACAGCACTTTCTTTTTCAGTACCACAAAAGGGTGTTTTCTCAACAATAGCTATATGAGATAAATCAAGAGAAAAATCATAATCTTTATCCTTAATATTTATAGGAGATGTGGCAAATTTAGGATCAGGAGACAGTTTATATCTAACAGCATGTTCTGCAAGCAACTTTTTAATTTTCCTTGCATCAGTAGTAGCATTGCATTTTTCAATAAAATCATCATTAAGCTCCACATAATCTTCATCAGGATCATCACTAAAATAATCAAGTTCAGGTGAACTAACAGGTGTAGTAGCATTAGGAGTTTCAGTATTTTCAATTTGTCTAGACCTAGCAATTGAAGCATCTAGAAAGGATCCCAAAGAACCACTATCATCAAGCACAGTAGAAACATTATCAATATTATGAGAGTTTTCAGATTCAGCAGAAGTACCCGCATGCGAAGCATGTGGCGGTGAAACAAGTTTATCAATCACAGATGGTGAATCAAGAGCAGCAGAGGTATTCAGAATTGTACCTTTTCTTGTAGTGGATGGTAATATGGCGATCTTAGTATCGCGAGGTTTACCCATGATGGAGAATTTGCAGCGAACAATATTAATCCAAGTGAACTTCCAAATAAAGCTATGCTCCCCGGCAACGGCGCCAGAAAATAGTCTTGATGACCCACAAGTATAGGGGATCGCAACAGTCTTCGAGGGAAGTAAAACCCAATTTATTGATTCGACACAAGGGGAGACAAAGAACACTTGGAAGCCTTAACAGCGGAGTTGTCAATTCAGCTGCACCTGGAAACAGACTTGCTCGCAAGAGTTTATCAGTAGTAACAGTTTTATAGCAGTAGCAGTAGTGAAATAACAGCAGCAGAGTAACAAAGACAGCAGTAGTGATTTTAGTAAACAGCAGGATTAAAATACTGTAGGCACGGGGACGGATGACGGGCGTTGCATGGATGAGAGAAACTCATGTAACAATCATAGCAGGGCATTTGCAGATAATAATAAAACGGTGTCCAAGTACAAAGCAATCAATAGGCATGTGTTCCATATATAGTCGTGCGTGCTCGCAATGAGAAACTTGCACAACATCTTTTGTCCTACCAGCCGGTGGCAGCCGGGCCTCAAGGGAAACTACTGGATATTAAGGTACTCCTTTTAATAGAGTACCGGAGCAAAGCATTAACACTCCGTGAACACATGTGATCCTCACATCGCTACCATTCCCTCCGGTTGTCCCGATTTCTGTCACTTCGGGGCCATTGGTTCCGGACAGCGACATGTGTATACAACTTATAGGTAAGACCATAAACAATGATTATCTTCATGAAACAATAACATGTTCAGATCTGAGATCATGGCACTCGGGCCCTAGTGACAAGCATTAAGCATAACAAGTTGCAACAATATCATCAAAGTACCAATTACGGACACTAGGCACTATGCCCTAACAATCTTATGCTATTACATGACCAATCTCATCCAATCCCTGCCATCCCCTTCGGCCTACAGCGGGGGAATTACTCACACATGGATGGGGGAAACATGGCTGGTTGATGTAGAGGCGTTGGCGGTGATGGCGGTGATGATCTCCTCCAATTCCCCGTCCCGGCGGAGTGCCAGAACGGAGACTTCTGGCTCCCGCGATGGAGTTTCGCGATGTGGCGGCGTTCTGGAGGCTTTCTGGCGACTTCGACTTCTCCCCGTGCGTTTTTAGGTCGAGGCCGATAAATAGTCCGAAGGAGGGCGTCGGAGGCCGGCCGAGGGGGCCACACCACAGGGCCGCGCGGGCCCACCCTGGGCCGCGCCGCCCTATGGTGTGGGGCCCTCGGGCCTCCACCTGACTTGTCCTTCTGGCTCCGTTAGTTTTCTGGGAAAATAGGGCCTTCTGCATAAATTCCGAGGATTTTCCCGAAAGTTGGATTTCTGCACAAAAACGAGACACCAGAGCAGTTCCGCTGAAAACAGCGTTAGTCCGTGTTAGTTGCATCCAAAATACACAAATTAGAGGCAAAACAATAGCAAAAGTGTTCGGGAAAGTAGATACGTTTTGGACGTATCATCGTTCCTTAAAGTTTGGGGTTGCGAAGCCTATGTAAAGAAGTTACAACCGGACAAGCTAGAACCCAAAGCGGAGAAATGTGTCTTCATAGGATACCCTAAGGAAACTATAGGGTACACTTTCTATCACAGATCCGAAGGCAAAATCTTTGTTGCTAAGAACGGAACCTTTCTTGAGAAAGAATTTCTCACTAAAGAAGTGACTGGAAGAAAAGTAGAACTCGATGAGATTGATGAATCTTTACTCGTTGATCAGAGTAGCACAGTACCGGAAGCTGTTCCTGTGCCGCCTACACCAGCAACAGAGGAAGCTAATGATAATGATCATGAAACTTCGAACGAGGAAGCTACTGAACCTCGCAGATCGACAAGGGAACGTGCCACTCCTGATTGGTATGATCCTTGTCTAAATGTCATGATTGTGGACAACAATGATGAAGACACTGCGACGTATGAAGAAGCGATGATGAGCCTGATACGTCTCCGACGTATCGATAATTTCTTATGTTCCATGCTTGTTTTATGACAATGCCTACATGTTTTGTTCACACTTTATATCATTTTTATGCGTTTTCCGGAACTAACCTATTGACGAGATGCCGAAGTGCCAGTTCCTGTTTTCTGGTGTTTTTGGTTTCAGAAATCCTAGTAAGGAAATATTCTCGGAATTGGACGAAATCAACGCCCAGAATCTTAGAATTGCATGAAGCTTCCAGAACACCCGAGAGCCGCCAGAGGGGGGCCACAGGCCCACCAGATGATAGGCTGGCGGCGGCCCAGGCCTTGGCCGCGCCGCCCTACTGTGTCCTCGCCTCATCGCCCCTCCGACTCCGCCTCTTCACCTATATAAAGGTCCCTGACCTAAAACATCGAGACGACAAAGCCACGGTACGAGAAACCTTCTAGAGCCGCTGCCATCGCGAAGCCAAGATCTGGGGGACAGGAGTCTCTGTTCCGGCACGCCGCCGGGACGGGGAAGTGCCCCCGGAAGGCTTCTCCATCGACACCGCTGCCATCTCCACCGCCATCTTCATCACCGCTGCTGTCTCCCATGAGGAGGGAGTAGTTCTCCATCGAGGCTAAGGGCTGTACCGGTAGCTATGTGGTTAATCTCTCTCCATATGTACTTCAATACAATAATCTCATGAGCTGCCTTACATGATTGAGATTCATATGATGATGCTTGTAATCTAGATGTCATTATGCTAGTCAAGTGAATTTTACTTATGTGATCTCTGGAGACTCCTTGTCCCACGTGTGTAAAGGTGACAGTGTGTGCACCGTGTGGGTCTCTTAGGCTATATTTCACAGAATACTTATTCGCTGTTATGGATAGCATAGTGAAGTGCTTATTTATATCCCTTTATGATTGCAATGTGTTTTGTATCACAATTTATCTATGTGCTACTCTAGTGATGTTATTAAAGTAGTCTATTCCTCCTGCACGGTGTAATGGTGACAGTGTGTGCATCGTGTAGTACTTGGCGTAGGTTATGATTGTAATCTCTTGTAGATTATGAAATTAATTATTGCTATGATAGTATTGATGTGATCTATGCCTCCTTCATAGTGTGATGGTGACAGTGTGCATGCTATGTTAGTACTTGGTGTAGTTGTGTTGATCTATCATGCACTCTAAGGTTATTTAAACATGAATATCGAATATTGTGGAGCTTGTTAACTCCGGCATTGAGGGTTCGTGTAATCCTACACAATTAGTGGTGTTCATCATCCAACAAGAGAGTGTAGAGTATAGCATTTATCTATTCTGTTATGTGATCAATGTTGAGAGTGTCCACTAGTGAAAGTATAATCCCTAGGCCTTGCTTCCAAGCATCGAATCTCCGTTTGTTTACTGTTTTGTTGCATGTTTACTCGCTGCCATATTTTATTCAGATTGCTATTACCACTCATATTCATTCATACCACTTGTATTTCACTATCTCTTCGCCGAACTAGTGCACCTATACATCTGACAAGTGTATTAGGTGTGTTGGGGACACAAGAGACTTCTTGCTTTGTGGTTGCAGGGTTGCTTGAGAGGGATATCTTTGACCTCTTCCTCCCTGAGTTCGATAAACCTTGGGTGATCCACTTAAGGGAAACTTGATGCTGTTCTACAAACCTCTGCTCTTGGAGGCCCAACACTGTCTACAAGAATAGAAGCACCCGTAGACATCAAGCACTTTTCTGGCGCCGTTGCCGGGGAACGAAGGAAAGCTACACCATTTCCTCCCTCGTCAACTACGCGCCAGTCCTGGACAGCAAGCACTTTTCTGGCGCCGTTGCCGGGGAGGAAAGGTAAAAGGTACTCACACTCCGGATCTCGGCTACTAAGCTATTTTCCGGCGCCGTTGTAAGTACTCGAAGCTATTTCCTTTAGATCCTGCAATTGCATCTTTTTGTTTCTTGTTTTACACTAGTTTGGCATAATGGAAAGCAACATGGAGCTTTTTATTCTATTTCCTGAGTTAAGACATGGATGGTTTGATGCGAAAATTAAAAAACCCATGGAACATATTAGTATGAACACTTTGAACACCATTGTTGCTAATGATATGGAAAATTCTAAGCTTGGGGAAGCTGGTTTTGATGAGCATGATCTTTTTAGTCCCCCAAGCATTGAGGAGAAAATTTTCTTTGATGATACTTTGCCTCCTATTTATGATGATTATAATGATAATAGTCTTTTGGTGCCACCTGTTATGGAGGATAAATTTGATTATGATTACAATATGCCTCCTATATTTGATGATGAGAATAATAATGATAGCTACTTTGTTGAATTTGCTCCCACTACAACTAATAAAATTGACTATGCTTATGTTGGGAGTAGTAATAATTTTATGCATGAGACTCATAATAAGAATGTTTCATTTGATAGTTATATTGTTGAATTTGCTCATGATGCTACTGGATATTATTATGAGAGAGGAAAATATGGTTGTAGAAATTTTCATGTTACTAAAACACCTCTCTATGTGCTGAAATTTTTGATGCTACACTTGTTCTATCTTCCTATGCTTGTTACTTTGCTCTTCATGAACTTGTTTATTTACAAGATTCCTATGCATAGGAAGCATGTTAGACTTAAATGTGTTTCAAATTTGCTTCTTGATGCCCTCTTTTGCTTCAAATACTATTTCTTGCGAGTGCATCATTTAAACTGCTGAGCCCATCTTAATGGCTATAAAGAAAGCACTTCTTGGGAGATAACCCATGTGTTTATTTTGCTACAGTACTTTTGTTTTATATTTGAGTCTTGGAAGTTGTTACTACTGTAGCAACCTCTCCTTATCTTAGTTTTGTTGCATTGTTGTGCCAAGTAAAGTCTTTGATAGTAAGGTTCATACTAGATTTGGATTACTGCGCAGAAACAGATTTCTTGCTGTCACGAATCTGGGCCTAATTCTCTGTAGGTAACTCAGAAAATTATGCCAGTTTACGTGAGTGATCCTCAGATATTTACGCAACTTTCATTCAATTTGAGCATTTTCATTTGAGCAAGTCTGGTGCCTCAATAAAATTCGTCTTTACGGACTGTTCTGTTTTGACAGATTCTGCCTTTTATTTCGCATTGCCTCTTTTGCTGTGTTGGATGGATTTCTTTGTTCCATTAACTTCCAGTAGCTTTGTGCAATGTCCAGAAGTGTTAAGAATGATTGTGTCACCTCTTAACATGTGAATTTTTATTATGCACTAACCCTCTAATGAGTTTGTTTCGAGTTTGGTGTGGAGGAAGTTTTCAAGGGTCAAGAGAGGAGGATGATACAATGTGATCAAGAAGAGTGAAAGCTCTAAGCTTGGGGATGCCCCGGTTGTTCATCCCTGCATATTTCAAGAAGACTCAAGCATCTAAGCTTGGGGATGCCCAAGGCATCCCCTTCTTCATCGACAAAGTATCAGGTTCCTTCTCTTGAAACTATATTTTTATTCGGTCACATCTTATGTACTTTACTTGGAGCGTCTGTGTGCTTTTGTTTTAATTTTTGTTTTGTTTGAATAAATTCATGCTTGTGTGGGAGAGAGACACGCTCCGCTGGTTCATATGAACACATGTGTTCTTAGCTTTTAATTTTCATGGCGAAGGTTGAAACTGCTTCGTTAATTGTTTTATAGTTGGAAACGGGAAATGCTACATGTAGTAATTGGTATGATGTCTTGAATAATGTGATACTTGGCAATTGTTGTGCTCATGTTTAAGCTCTTGCATCATATACTTTTCACCTATTAGTGAAGAAATACATAGAGCTTGCTAAAATTTGGTTTGCATGATTGGGGTCTCTAGAGTCTAGATATTTTCTGGTAAAGGTGTTTGAACAACAAGGAAGACAATGTATAGTCTTATAATGCTTACAATATGTATTTTATGTGAGTTTTGATGTACCACTTCATACTTGTGTTTGTTTCAAACAACCTTGCTAGCCTAAGCCTTGTATTGAGAGGGATTACTTCTCATGCATCCAAAATCCTTGAGCCAAACACTATGCCACTTGTGTCCACCATACCTACCTACTACATGGTATTTCTCCGCCATTCCAAAGTAAATTGCTTGAGTGCTACCTTTAAAATTTCCATTCTCTATCTTTGCAATATATAGCTCATGGGATAAATAGCCTAAAAACTATTGTGGTATTGAATATGTACTTATGCATTTTATCTCTTATAAGTTGCTTGTTGAGCGATAACCATGTTCCTGGGGACGCCATCAACTACTCTTTGTTGAATATCATGTGAGTTGCTATGCATGTCTGTCTTGTCTGAAGTAAGGGCGATTTACCATGAGTTGAATGGTTTGAGCATGCATACTATTAGAGAAGAGCATTGGGCCGCTAACTAAAGCCATGATCCATGGTGGAAGTTTCAGTTTTGGACAAATATCCTCAATCTCTTATGAGAATATTATTTGTTGTTGAATGCTTATGCATTAAAGAGGAGTCCATTATCTGTTGTCTATGTTGTCCCGGTATGGATGTCTAAGTTGAGAATAATCAAAAGCGAGAAATCCAATGCGAGCTTTCTCCTTAGACCTTTGTACAGGCGGCATAGAGGTACCCCTTTGTGACACTTGGTTAAAACATATGTATTGCGGTGATAATCCAGGTAATCCGAGCTAATTAGGACAAGGTGCGGGCACTATTAGTATACTATGCATGAGGCTTGCAACTTGTAGGATATAATTTACATGATGCATATGCTTTATTACTACCGTTGACAAAATTATTTCTTGTTTTCAAAACCAAAGCTCTAGCACAAATATAGCAATCGATGCTTCCCTCTGCGAAGGGCCTTTCTTCTACTTTTATGTTGAGTCAGTTCACCTATTTCTCTCCCATCTCAAGAAGCAAACACTTGTGTGAACTGTGCATTGATTCCTACATACTTGCATATTGCACTTATTATATTACTTTATGTTGACAATATCCATGAGATATACATGTTACAAGTTGAAAGCAACCGCAGAAACTTAATCTTCCTTTGTGTTGCTTCAATGCCTTTACTATGAATTTATTGCTTTATGAGTTAACTCTTATGCAAGACTTATTGATGCTTGTCTTGAAAGTACTATTCACGAAAAGTCTTTGCTATATGATTCAATTGTTTAACCATTGTCTTTACCATTGCTTTGAATCGCTGCATTCATCTCATATGCTTTACAATAGTATGATTAAGATCATGTTGGTGGCATGTCACTTCAGAAATTATCTTTGTTATCGTTTACCTACTCGGGACGAGTAGGAACTAAGCTTGGGGATGCTGATACGTCTCCAACGTATCGATAATTTCTTATGTTCCATGCTTCTTTTATGACAATACCTACATGTTTTGTTCACACTTTATATCATTTTTATGCGTTTTCCGGAACTAACCTATTGACGAGATGCCGAAGTGCCAGTTCCTGTTTTCTGGTGTTTTTGGTTTCAGAAATCCTAGTAAGGAAATATTCTCGGAATTGGACGAAATCAACGCCCAGCATCTTAGAATTGCATGAAGCTTCCAGAACACCCGAGAGCCGCCAGAGGGGGGCCACAGGCCCACCAGATTGTAGGCTGGCGCGGCCCAGGCCTTGGTCGCACCGCCCTACTGTGTCGTCGCCTCGTCGCCCCTCCGACTCCGCCTCTTCGCCTATATAAAGGTCCCTGACCTAAAACATCGAGACGAAAAAGCCACGGTACAAGAAACCTTCCAGAGCCACCGCCATCGCGAAGCCAAGATCTGTGGGACAGGAGTCTCTGTTCCGGCACGCCGCCGGGACGGGGAAGTGCCCCCGGAAGGCTTCTCCATCGACACCACTGCCATCTCCACCGCCATCTTCATCACCGCTGCTGTCTCCCATGAGGAGGGAGTAGTTCTCCATCAAGGCTAAGGGCTGTACCGGTAGCTATGTAGTTAATCTCTCTCCCTATGTACTTCAATACAATAATCTCATGAGCTGCCTTACATGATTGAGATTCATATGATGATGCTTGTAATCTAGATGTCATTATGCTAGTAAAGTGAATTTTACTTATGTGATCTCCGGAGACTCCTTGTCCCACGTGTGTAAAGGTGACAGTGTGTGCACCGTGTGGGTCTCTTAGGCTATATTTCACAGAATACTTATTCGCTGTTATGGATAGCATAGTGAAGTGCTTATTTATATCCCTTTATGATTGCAATGTGTTTTGTATCACAATTTATCTATGTGCTACTCTAGTGATATTATTAAAGTAGTCTATTCCTCCTGCACGGTGTAATGGTGATAGTGTGTGCATCGTGTAGTACTTGGCGTAGGTTATGATTGTAATCTCTTGTAGATTATGAAATTAATTATTGCTATGATAGTATTGATGTGATCTATGCCTCCTTCATAGTGTGATGGTGACAGTGTGCATGCTATGTTAGTACTTGGTGTAGTTGTGTTGATCTATCATGCACTCTAAGGTTATTTAAACATGAATATCGAATATTGTGGAACTTGTTAACTCCGGCATTGAGGGTTCGTGTAATCCTACACAATTAGTGGTGTTCATCATCCAACAAGAGAGTGTAGAGTATAGCATTTATCTATTCTGTTATGTGATCAATGTTGAGAGTGTCCACTAGTGAAAGTATAATCCCTAGGCCTTGCTTCCAAGCATCGAATCTCCGTTTGTTTACTGTTTTGTTGCATGTTTACTCGCTGCCATATTTTATTCAGATTGCTATTACCACTCATATTCATTCATACCACTTGTATTTCACTATCACTTCGCCGAACTAGTGCACCTATACATCTGACAAGTGTATTAGGTGTGTTGGGGACACAAGAGACTTCTTGCTTTGTGGTTGCAGGGTTGCTTGAGAGGGATATCTTTGACCTCTTCCTCCCTGAGTTCGATAAACCTTGGGTGATCCACTTAAGGGAAACTTGCTGCTGTTTGATGCGTGTGGTTGGCACGTCCGTTGGGAACCCCAAGAGGAAGGTGTGATGCGCACAGCGGCAAGTTTCCCTCAGTAAGAAACCAAGGTTTAATCGGACCAGTAGGAGTCAAGAAGCACGTTGAAGGTTGAGGGCGGCGAGATGTAGTGCGGCGCAACACCAGTGATTCCGGCGCCAACGTGGAACCTGCACAACACAACCAAAATACTTTGCCCCAACGAAACAGTGAGGTTGTCAATCTCACCGGCTTGCTGTAACAAAGAGTTAACCGTATTGTGTGGAAGATGATTGTTTGCAGAAAATAGTAGAACAGTATTGCAGTAGATTGTATTTCAGTAAAGAGAATTGGACCGGGGTCCACAGTTCACTAGAGGTGTCTCTCCCATAAGACGAACAGCATGTTGGGTGAACAAATTATAGTTGGGCAATTGACAAATAAAGAGAGCATGACCATGCACATACATATCATGATGAGTATAGTGAGATTTAATTGGGCATTACGACAAAGTACATAGACCGCCATCCAACTGCATCTATGCCTAAAAAGTCCACCTTCAGGTTATCATCCGAACCCCCTCCAGTATTAAGTTGCTAACAACAGACAATTGCATTAAGTATTGCGCGTAATGTAACTAGTGACTACATCCTTGAACATAGCACTAATGTTTTATCCCTAGTGGCAACAGCACATCCGTAACCTTAGTGGTTCTTGTCACTCCTCCAGATTCACGGAGACATGAACCCACTATCGAGCATAAATACTCCCTCTTGGAGCTACTAGCATCAACTTGGCCAGAGCATCTACTAATAACGGAGAGCATGCAAGATCATAAACAACACATAAGCATAACTTTGATAATCAACATAACAAGTATTCTCTATTCATCGGATCCCAACAAACGCAACATATAGAATTACAGATAGATGATCTTGATCATGTTAGGCAGCTCACAAGATCCGACAATGATAGCACAATGGGGAGAAGACAACCATCTAGCTACTGCTATGGACCCATAGTCCAGGGGTAGACTACTCACACATCACACCGGAGGCGACCATGGCGGCGCAGAGTCCTCCGGGAGATGATTCCCCTCTCCGGCAGGGTGCCGGAGGCGATCTCCTGGATCCCCCGAGATGGGATCGGCGGCGGCGGCGTCTCTGGAAGGTTTTCCGTATCGTGGCTCTCGGTACTGGGGGTTTCGTCACGGAGACTTTTTATAGGCGGAAGGGCAGGTCAAGAGGCGGCACGGGGGCCCCACACCACAGGCCGGCGCGGCCAAGGGGGGGCCGCGCCGCCCTATAGTGTGGCCCCTCTTCGTCTCTCCTTCGGACTTCTGGAAGCTTCGTGGAAAAATAGGCCCCTGGGCTTTGATTTCGTCCAATTCCGAGAATATTTCCTTACTAGGATTTCTGAAACCAAAAACAGCAGAAACAAAGAATCGGCACTTCGGCATCTTGTTAATAGGTTAGTTCCATAAAATGCACGAATATGACATAAAGTGTGCATAAAACATGTAGATAACATCAATAATGTGGCATGGAACATAAGAAATTATCGATACGTCGGAGACGTATCAGCATCCCCAAGCTTAGCTCTGCTCGTCCCGAGCAGGTAAAACGATAACACAGATAATTTCTGGAGTGACATGCCATCATAATCTTGATCATACTTATTTGTAAAGCATATGTAGTGAATGCAGCGATCGAAACAATGTATATGACATGAGTAAACAAGTGAATCATATAGCAAAGACTTTTCATGAATAGCACTTCAAGACAAGCATCAATAAGTCTTGCATAAGAGTTAACTCATAAAGCAATAATTCAAAGTAGAGATATTGAAGCAACACAAAAGAAGATTAAGTTTCAGCGGTTGCTTTCAACTTGTAACATGTATATCTCATGGATATTGTCAACATAGAGTAATATAATAAGTGCAATAAGCAAGTATGTAGGAATCAATGCACAGTTCACACAAGTGTTTGCTTCTTGAGGTGGAGAGAAATAGGTGAACTGACTCAACATTGAAAGTAAAAGAATGGTCCTCCATAGAGGAAAAGCATCGATTGCTATATTTGTGCTAGAGCTTTGATTTTGAAAACATGAAACAATTTTGTCAACGGTAGTAATAAAGCATATGCATCATGTAAATTATATCTAATAAGTTGCAAGCCTCATGCATAGCGTACTAATAGTGCCCGCACCTTGTCCTAATTAGCTTGGACTACCGGATCATCATAATGCATTGTTTTTACCAAGTGTCACAAAGGGGTACCTCTATGCCGCCTGTACAAAGGTCTAAGGAGAAAGCTCGCATTGGATTTCTCGCTATTGATTATTCTTCAACTTAGACATCCATACCGGGATAACATAGACAACAGATAATGGACTCCTCTTTTATGCATAAGCATATAACAACAATTAATAATTTTCTCATTTGAGATTTGAGGATTATTGTCCAAAACTGAAACTTCCACCATGGAGCATGGCTTTAGTTAGCGGCCCAATGTTCTTCTCTAACATATGCATGCTTAACCCTATGGTGGTAGATCTCTCTTACTTCAGACAAGACGAACATGCATAGCAACTCACATGAAATTCAACCAATGAAAAGTTGATGGCGTCCCCAGTGAACATGGTTATCGCACAACAAGCAACTTAATAAGAGATAAAGTGCATAATGACATATTCAATACCACAATAGTTTTTAAGCTATTTGTCCCATGAGCTATATATTGCAAAGGTGAATGATGGAATTTTAAAGGTAGCACTCAAGCAATTTACTTTGGAATGGCGGAAAAATACCATGTAGTATAGGTAGGTATGGTGGACACAAATGGCATAGTGGTTGGCTCAAGTATTTTGGATGCATGAGAAGTATTCCCTCTCGATACAAGGTTTAGGCTAGCAAGGCTTATTTGAAACAAACACAAGGATGAACCGGTGCAGCAAAACTCACATAAAAGACATATTGAAAACATTGTAAGACTCTACACCGTCTTCTTTGTTGTTCAAACTCAATACTAGAAATTATCTAGACCTTAGAGAAACCAAATATGCAAACCAAATTTTAGCATGCTCTATGTATTTCTTCATTAATGGGTGCAAAGCATATGATGCAAGAGCTTAATCATGAGCACAACAATTGCCAAGTATCACATTACCCAAGACATTTATAGCAATTACTACATGTATCATTTTCCAATTCCAACCATATAACAATTTAACGAAGGAGAAACTTCGCCATGAATACTATGAGTAGAAACCAAGGACATACTTGTCCATATGCTACAGCGGAGCGTGTCTCTCTCCCATAAAGTGAATGCTAGGATCCATTTTATTCAAACAAAACAAAAACAAAAACAAACCGACGCTCCAAGAAAAAGCACATAAGATGTGATGGAATAAAAATATAGTTTCAGGGGAGGAACCTGATAATGTTGTCGATGAAGAAGGGGATGCCTTGGGCATCCCCAAGCTTAGACGCTTGAGTCTTCTTGATATATGCAGGGGTGAACCACCGGGGCATCCCCAAGCTTAGAGCTTTCACTCTCCTTGATCATGTTGCATCATACTCCTCTCTTGATCCTTGAAAACTTCCTCCACACCAAACTCGAAACAACTCATTAGAGGGTTAGTGCACATTATAAATTGACATATTCAGAGGTGACACAATCATTCTTAACACTTCTGGACATTGCATAATGCTACTGGACATTAATGGATCAAAGAAATTCATCCAACATAGCGAAAGAGGCAATGCGAAATAAAAGGCAGAATCTGTCAAAACAGAACAGTTTGTATTGACGAATTTTAAAATGGCACCAGACTTGCTCAAATGAAAATGCTCAAATTGAATGAAAGTTGCGTACATATCTGAGGATCATGCACGTAAATTGGCTTAATTTTCTGAGCTACCTACAGGGAGGTGGACCCAGATTCGTGACAGCAAAGAAATCTGGAACTGTGCAGTAATCCAAATCTAGTACTTACTTTTCTATCAACGGCTTAACTTGGCACAACAAAACACAAAACTAAGATAAGGAGAGGTTGATACAGTAGTAAACAACTTCCAAGACACAAAATAAAAACAAAGTACTGTAGGTAAAAAAAACATGGGTTGTCTCCCATAAGCGCTTTTCTTTAACGCCTTTCAGCTAGGCGCGGAAAGTGTGTATCAAGTATTATCAAGAGACGAAGTGTCAACATCATAATTTGTTCTCATAATAGAATCAAAAGGTACCTTCATTCTCTTTCTAGGGAAGTGTTCCATACCTTTCTTGAGAGGAAATTGATATTTTATATTACCTTCCTTCATATCAATAATAGCACCAACAGTTCGAAGAAAAGGTCTTCCCAATATAATGGGACAAGATGCATTGTATTCGATATCCAAGACAACAAAATCAACAGGGACAAGGTTATTGTTAACGGTAATGCGAACATTATCAACTTTACCCAAAGGTTTCTTTGTAGAATGATCAGCAAGATTAACATCCAAATAACAATTTTTCAGCGGTGGCAAGTCAAGCATATTATAAATTTTCTTAGGCATAACAGAAATACTTGCACCAAGATCACATAAAGCATTACAATCAAAATATTTAACCTTCATCTTAATGATGGGCTCCCAACCATCCTCTAACTTTTTAGGAATAGAGGCTTCACGCTCTAGTTTCTCTTCTCTAGCTTTTATGAGAGCATTTGTAATATGATGCGTGAAAGCCAAATTTATAGCACTAGCATTAGGACTTTTAGCAAGTTTTTGCAAGAACTTTATAACTTCAGAGATGTGGCAATCATCAAAATTCAAACCATTATAATCTAAAGCAATGGGATCATCATCCCCAATGTTGGAAAAAATTTCAGCAGCTTTATCACAGGCAGTTTCAGCAATTTTAGCAGTTTCAGGCAGTTTTTCGCGCTTTGCATTCGAAGTGGAAACATTGCTAACACCAATTCTTTTATTAGTATAAGTAGGAGGTGCAGCAACATGTGTAGCATTAGCATTACTAGTGGTGGTAATAGTCCAAACTTTAGCTACATTCTTCTCTTTAGCTAGTTTTTCATTTTCTTCTCTATCCCACCTAGCACGCAGTTCAGCCATTAATCTTATATTCTCATTAATTCTAACTTGAATGGCATTTGCTGTAGTAAAAATTTTATTATGATGATTCTCATTAGGCAAAACTTTTGATTTCAAAAGATCAACATCGTGACAAGACTATCGACTTTAGAAGCAAGTATATCAATTTTCCCAAGTTTTTCTTCAACAGATTTGTTAAAAGCAGTTTGTGTACTAATAAATTCTTTAAGCATGGCTTCAAATCCAGGGGGTGAACTCCTATTATTGTTGTAAGAATTCCCATAAGAATTACCATAGCCGTTGCCATTATTATAAGGATATGGCCTATAGTTGTTACTAGAATTATTCCGGTAAGCATTGTTGTTGAAATTATTATTTTTAATGAAGTTTACATCAACATGTTCTTCTTGTGCAACCAATGAAGCTAATGGAACATTATTAGGATCAATATTAGTCCTATCATTCACAAGCATAGACATAATAGCATCAATCTTATCACTCAAGGAAGAGGTTTCTTCGACAGAATTTACCTTCTTACCTTGTGGAGCTCTTTCCGTGTGCCATTCAGAGTAGTTGATCATCATATTATCAAGAAGCTTTGTTGCTTCACCAAGAGTGATGGACATAAAGGTACCTCCAGCAGCTGAATCCAATAAATTCCGTGAAGAAAAATTTAGTCCTGCATAGAAGGTTTGGATGATCATCCAAGTAGTCAGTCCATGGGTTGGGCAATTTTTAACCAGAGATTTCATTCTTTCCCAAGCTTGAGCAACATGTTCAGTATCTAATTGTTTAAAATTCATTATGCTACTCCTCAAAGATATAATTTTAGCAGGGGGATAATATCTACCAATAAAAGCATCCTTGCATTTAGTCCATGAATCAATACTATTCTTAGGCAGAGATAGCAACCAATCTTTAGCTCTTCCTCTTAATGAGAAAGGGAACAATTTTAATTTTATAATGTCACCATCTACATCCTTATACTTTTGCATTTCACATAATTCAACAAAATTATTAAGATGGGCAGCAGCATCATCGAACTAACACTGAGAAAATTGCTCTCATGAACAAGATTGATAAAGCAGGTTTAATTTCAAAGAATTCTGCTGTAGTAGCAGGTGGAGCAATAGGTGTGCATAAGAAATCATTATTATTTGTGGTTGTGAAGTCACACAACTTAGTATTTTCAGCGTTGGCCATTTTAGCAACAGTAAATAAAACAAACTAGATAAAGTAAATGCAAGTAAACTAATTTTTTTGTGTTTTTGATATAGCAAACAAGATAGCAAATAAAGTAAAACTAGCAACTAATTTTTTTGTATTTTGATTTAGTGCAGCAAACAAAGTAGTAAATAAAACTAAGCAAGACAAAAACAAAGTAAAGAGATTGAGAAGTGGAGACTCCCCTTGCAGCGTGTCTTGATCTCCCGGCAACGGCGCCAGAAATTTGCTTGATGCGTGTGGTTGGCACGTCCGTTGGGAACCCCAAGAGGAAGGTGTGATGCGCACAGCGGCAAGTTTCCCTCAGTAAGAAACCAAGGTTTAATCGGACCAGTAGGAGTCAAGAAGCACGTTGAAGGTTGAGGGCGGCGAGATGTAGTGCGGCGCAACACCAGTGATTCCGGCGCCAACGTGGAACCTGCACAACACAACCAAAATACTTTGCCCCAACGAAACAGTGAGGTTGTCAATCTCACCGGCTTGCTGTAACAAAGAGTTAACCGTATTGTGTGGAAGATGATTGTTTGCAGAAAATAGTAGAACGATGTGCAGTAGATTGTATTTCAGTAAAGAGAATTGGACCGGGGTCCACAGTTCACTAGAGGTGTCTCTCCCATAAGACGAACAGCAAGTTGGGTGAACAAATTACAGTTGGGCAATTGACAAATAAAGAGAGCATGACCATGCACATACATATCATGATGAGTATAGTGAGATTTAATTGGGCATTACGACAAAGTACATAGACCGCCATCCAACTGCATCTATGCCTAAAAAGTCCACCTTCAGGTTATCATCCGAACCCCCTCCAGTATTAAGTTGCTAACAACAGACAATTGCATTAAGTATTGCGCGTAATGTAACTAGTGACTACATCCTTGAACATAGCACTAATGTTTTATCCCTAGTGGCAACAGCACATCCGTAACCTTAGTGGTTCTTGTCACTCCTCCAGATTCACGGAGACATGAACCCACTATCGAGCATAAATACTCCCTCTTGGAGCTACTAGCATCAACTTGGCCAGAGCATCTACTAATAACGGAGAGCATGCAAGATCATAAACAACACATAAGCATAACTTTGATAATCAACATAACAAGTATTCTCTATTCATCGGATCCCAACAAACGCAACATATAGAATTACAGATAGATGATCTTGATCATGTTAGGCAGCTCACAAGATCCGACTATGATAGCACAATGGGGAGAAGACAACCATCTAGCTACTGCTATGGACCCATAGTCCAGGGGTAGACTACTCACACATCACACCGGAGGCGACCATGGCGGCGTAGAGTCCTCCGGGAGATGATTCCCCTCTCCGGCAGGGTGCCGGAGGCGATCTCCTGGATCCCCCGAGATGGGATCGGTGGCGGCGGCGTCTCTGGAAGGTTTTCCGTATCGTGGCTCTTGCACGGGGGGGTTTCGTCACGGAGACTTTTTATAGGCGGAAGGGCAGGTCAAGAGGCGGCACGGGGCCCCACACCACAGGCCGGCGCGGCCAAGGGGGCCGCGCCGCCTATAGTGTGGCCCCTCCGTGGCCCCTCTTCGTCTCTCCTTCGGACTTACGGAAGCTTCGTGGAAAAATAGGCCCACGGGCTTTGATTTCGTCCAATTTCGAGAATATTTCCTTACTAGGATTTCTGAAACCAAAAACAGCAGAAAACAAAGAATCGGCACTTCGGCATCTTGTTAATAGGTTAGTTCCAGAAAATGCACGAATATGACATAAAGTGTGCATAAAACATGTAGATAACATCAATAATGTGGCATGGAACATAAGAAATTATCGATACGTCGGAGACGTATCACTGTTCTACAAACCTCTGCTCTTGGAGGCCCAACACTGTCTACAAGAATAGAAGCACCCGTAGACATCAGAGCCCAGATTCCAACAAATGGCAAGAAGCCATGAAATCCAAAATGGGATCCATGTATGATAACAAAGTTTGGACTTTGGTAGACTTACCTGATAGCCGCAAGGCTGTCGAGAATAAATGGATCTTCAAGAGAAAAACAGATGCTGATGGTAATATTACTGTCTATAAAGCTCGACTTGTCGCAAAGGGTTTTCGACAAATTCAAGGAGTTGACTACGATGAGACTTTCTCACCTGTAGCGAAGCTAAAATCTGTGAGGATTTTGTTAGCAATAGCTGCATTTTTCGATTATGAGATTTGGCAGATGGATGTCAAAACGGCGTTCCTTAATGGAGACATTGAGGAAGAGTTGTATATGGTACAACCCAAAGGTTTTGTCGATCCTAAAAATGCTGACAAAGTATGCAAACTTCAGCGTTCAATTTATGGACTGAAGCAAGCATCGAGAAGTTGGAACCGACGCTTTGATAAGGTGATCAAAGACTTCGGGTCTATACAGTGTCATGGAGAGGCCTGTATTTACAAGAAAGTGAGTGGGAGCTCTGTAGCATTCCTAATATTATATGTAGATGACATATTATTGGTTGGGAATGATATAGAACTATTAAGCAGTGTAAAAGTTTATTTGAATAATAGTTTTTCAATGAAAGACCTTGGTGAAGCATCGTATATATTAGACATCAAGATTTATAGAGATAGATCAAGACGCCTAATAGGGCTATCACAGAGTACATACCTGGATAAGATTCTAAAGAAGTTTAGAATGGACGAAAGTAAGAAAGGGTTCTTACCTATGTTACCAGGCAAGGTCTTGAGTAAGACTCAAGGACCGGCTACGGCAGAAGAAAGAGAAAGGATGAGTAATATCCCCTATGCCTCGGCAGTAGGATCTATCATGTATGCCATTCTATGTACTAGACCGGATATAGCGCATGCTGTTAGTTTGACTAACAGATATCAAAGTGATCCAGGGATGGAACACTGGACAGCGGTCAAGAATATCCTGAAGTACTTGAAAAGAACTAAGGATATGTTTCTTTGTTATGGAGGTGACCAAGAGCTCGTTGTAAACGGTTACACCGATGCAAGTTGGAACACTGATCCTGATGACTCTAAGTCACAATTTGGGTACGTGTTTATATTGAATGGTGCTGCAGTAAGCTGGGCAAGCTCAAAGCAGTGCACGGTGGCGAAGTCTTCAACAGAATCAGAGTACATAGCGGCTTCAGAGGCTTCATCAGAAGCGGTATGGATGAAGATGTTCATTGTAGAGCTCGGTGTGGTTCCTAGTGCATTGGACCCACTAGTCATCTACTGTGACAACATGGGTGCCATCACCAATGCACAAGAACCAAGGTCACATAAGAGGCTGAAGCATATCAAGCTGTGTTACCACTCGATTCGCGAGTACATCGAAGATGGAGAAGTAAAGATTTGCAAAGTACACACTGATCTGAATGTAGCAGATCCGTTGACTAAAGCTCTCCCTAGGGAAAAGCATGACCAACACCAGAATGCCATGGGTGTTAGGTACCTTACAATGTAATCTAGATTATTGACTCTAGTGCAAGTGGGAGACTGTTGGAGATATGCCCAAGAGGCAATAATAAAAGTGGTTATTATATATATTTATGTTTATGATAAATGTTTATATACCATGCTATAATTGTATTAACCGAAACATTGATACATGTGTGATATATAAACAACAATGAGTCCCTAGTATGCCTCTTAACTAGCTTGTTGATTAATGGATGATTAGTTTCATAACCATGAACATTGGATGTTATTAATAACATGGTTATATCATTGTATGAATGATGTAATGGACACACCCAATTAAGCGTAGCATAAGATCACGTCATTAAGTTATTTGCTATAAGCTTTCGATACATAGTTACCTAGTCCTTATGACCATGAGATCATATAAATCACTTATACCGGAAAGGTACTTTGATTACATCAAACGCCACTGCGTAAATGGGTGGTTATAAAGGTGGGATTAAGTATCCGGAAAGTATGAGTTGAGGCATATGGATCAACAGTGGGATTTGTCCATCCCGACGACGGACAGATATACTTTGGGCCCTCTCGGTGGAATGTCGTCTAATGTCTTGCAAGCATATGAATAAGTTCATAAGAGACCACATACCACGGTACGAGTAAAGAGTACTTGTCAGCAGACGAGGTTGAACAAGGTATAGAGTGATACCGATGATCAAACCTCGGACAAGTAAAATATCACGTGACAAAGGGAATTGGTATCGTATGTGAATGGTTCATTCGATCACTAAGTGATCGTTGAATATGTGGGAGCCATTATGGATCTCCAGATCCCGCTATTGGTTATTGGTCGGAGAGAGTTCTCACCCATGTCCACATAGTTCGCGAACCGTAGGGTGACACACTTAAGGTTTGATGTTGTAATAGTAGAACTTGAATATGGAATGGAGTT
Source organism: Lolium perenne (assembly GCF_019359855.2). NCBI lineage: Eukaryota > Viridiplantae > Streptophyta > Magnoliopsida > Poales > Poaceae > Lolium > Lolium perenne. The sequence continues at coordinate 127,527,266 of NC_067248.2, forward strand.
CAAAGTATTGTTCGAAGTCTCGGATGGGATCCCGGACATCACGAGGAGTTCCAGAATGGTCCGGAGAATAAGATTCATATATAGGAAGTCATTTTATAAGTTTGAAAATGATCCGGTGATTTTATGGAAGGTTCTAGAAGGTTCTAGAAAAGTCCGGAAGAAATCACTAAGGAAGGAGGAATCCCGGAGGGACTCCACCTCCCCATGGCCGGCCAACCCTAGAGGGGGGAGTCCAAGGTGCACTCCACCAAGGGGGCTGGCCACCCCCCTTCATGGAAGGGTGGGAAACCCACTTGGGTGGGAGTCCCACCTTGGGTAGGTTTCCCTACTACATGGAAGGTTCTTGAGTTGGGGTCTTATTCGAAGACTTGTAGTCCAACACTTGGGGTTCCACCTATATAATGAGGGGCATAGGGGAGGGGCCGGCCACCACAAGCCATAGCTTGGCCGCACCCCCTTAGTGGCCGGCCACCCCTCTCCCAAACCCTAGCCACCCCCCTCTCCTCCACCTCTCCCGCACGCTTAGCGAAGCTCCGCCGGAGTTCTCCATCGCCACCGCCACCATGCCGTCGTGATGCCGGATTCAAGGAGGAGCTACTACTTCCGCTGCCCGCTGGAACGGGGAGAAGGACGTCGTCTTCATAAACACCGAACGTGTGACCGAGTACGGAGGTGCTGCCCGATTGTGGCACCGTGATCAAGATCTTCTACGCGCTTTTGCAAGCGGCAAGTGATCGTCTACCGCAGCAACAAGAGCCTCATCTTGTAGGCTTTGGAAATCTTCAAGGGTGAGTTTCGATCATCTCCTTGTTGCTCCCGTCTTCTAGATTGCATCTTGGCTTGGATTGCGTTCTCGCGGTAGGAAATTTTTTGTTTTCTATGCAACGAATCCCCCAGCTCAATCATTGGAAAAATTCTGCCAAGTCTCACCACCATTAGAGCCACCTCAAGAACTCAAGATTTGCAAGATCTCCTTCCTCCCCCAACCAAAGCTCTTGATCTTTGGAGATTCGAAGGAGAAGACACCGATCTACATCCTCACCGAAGCGATTTACATTTCCCCCTCATTTGTTTGAGGGCCCTCTTGCTAGTGTTCCTCTTTGGATCCCTAGTTGATTTGTGTTGATGTATTGTTGTTGATTGTTGTGTTGTTACAGATTTGGGAGCCTCCAATTTGGTTGTGGATGTGTGCCCCAAGAACCTTGTAAAGGCCCGGTTTCCGCCTCGAGGAAATCCCTTAGTGGAAGAGGGCTAGGCCTTCGTGGCGTTGCTCACATGAGATCTGAGTGAAGCCTTCGTGGCTGTTGGTTTGGCTTTCGTAGCAAACAGACTCCTCCAAACGTAGACGTACCTTCTTGCAAAGGAAGGGAACTACGGGAATCATCTCCGTGTCTCCGTGTGCTCCACTCTCGGTTACCTCTATCCTATTCTATCTCCTATATATTGCGTAGCCATATCTTGCTTAGTTGTTAACCTTGTCATATATGTAAATTCACTTAGTTGCATATCTAGAGAATTTACCTTTGTGTCAAGCCTAAATCGAAAAAGAACTAAAAATTGGTTAGCACCTATTCACCCCCCCTCTAGGTGCGGCATACGATCCTTTCATTTGGTATCATAGCCTCGGCTCTTATTTCGGGCTTAACCGTGAGTATGCCGGATGATGAACACTCGGAGGGGGCCGCAAAGCCGGTCTCCAAGGATGATCTCAAGTCGGTGGAAACATCCTTGAGGTCCGCCATGCAAACCCAAATTGAAACATTGATGAAAATGTTTAACGACGCTTTCCCGCGGCTCCCCCATCATCCCCACCGTAGAGGTAAAGGACACGGGTGGGTTAGAAGAGGGAGATGCTTCGGCATTACCCTCCTCTACCAAACCCGTGGATGGTGATAATTTTACCACTATCAAAACTCCCATTGCATCTCCTAGGGGAACTAGTGGAGGTGAGAGCTACAATCGAGTGGCTCCGCCTTTCCTATTTCCCGATATACTGGTTCCCCATCCTCATATAAACATTCGGGGCGACCCACCTAAGTTTTCTGTTAAAGATTTCGATACTTGGCAATTTGAGTTTCGTTCTCATGTTCGCAGTGCCTCCAATGAACTTTGGAGAATCATCGTGGAAGGCTTCAAGCCCTACAACCCCGACAAGTTGACTAGAAGAGAAGCGGTTGATAGTCAACTCAATAACACTGCCTTGCACATGATTCAAACTAGTGTGGGGACAAAGGAATTGTCTCGTGTTCGGAATTTCACCACCGCCAAGGAAGCTTGCGATGGTTTGGCCGCTAGTTGCATTGGAAGTGATAGCATGAGAAGGAACAAGTATAATTCTCTTCAGAATCAAGCCGAAGGATTCTTGAGCCTACCGGATGAAGATCATGACGTCATGTATGGAAGACTTCTCACCATTGCCGATGCTTTCTGGAATGTGGGTGCCACCCACATCAATGACTCTTGGATCAAGGATAAGTACATCGATTGCATGATGTCGTTTGAACCCATTGATGTCAAGACTCTTGTTGGGAGAGAATGCTTTAGTGAGCTGGAAGGTAGTGATCCGGGTGGGATCAAAACGTTCGCTCATCTGACAGATCTTGTGAGCGCGGCGTTGAAGGGGAAGAACCCGACGCGTGATGAACGTGTGCACGCTGTCGTTGGCTCAGAGCTTGGTTTTCTTTTTAAGATTCTTGATAAACCGGATAATCCGGTTTGTTTCATCGTGATTATCCTTCGGGTTGAACTGCAGTTGGTTCTAACGGGCTCGCCGGGGACGTATGCGGTAGATTGATAAGATCTATGGGTCTAGAGTTCTTAACATATAAGAAGGTTTGTTGCCACTTCCGGCAAGATTCTAAGCCAGAGAGTTTATAATACGGACTCTTGTGGCGGGGCGTGATTATGCACACTCCGCACTGGACTATTGGCTTCGGAAGTGGTAACTTCGGATCCTGGATGGAATTGATCCGGAGATTATAGAATCGAGCAAAGGTCTCGACAGTAGGCCAGAGACCAACATATCCTTCCATGAAAGAAACAAAGGAGGACAGGTAGAAAATGGCGTTGCCGGGAAGATGGTGGGGTTGAAGTTTATAGAAATTAAGGAAGCGCCGGAAGAAGTCTGACGCCGGCAGGCCAAAGCCGCGCTCGAAGTGTGCGGTAAAAACCACAACTTCTCCTAGATTCAACACGGGCTCGCGCTCATCACCTGGGATCCGGCAAGATACCCCTTCCCGTATCCTCCGAGACCGGTATAACCAATCTATCTCGGCCTGGGTCACATCGGAGCCCCTCCAGCAGCCTCGCGAGTAAGCCGTAGGATTTGGGCCGGCCTCTTGGTCCTGCCCACCGGCCTCTTGCTCGTGCTCGCCGCTTTCCTGATTCGCGGCATCTTCGTGCCCCCCAGATATGTCGGGCCATTTGGCCTCTTCATCCTCTCCGGTCATTCGGGAGGAACCAGAGAGCTCTAAATCGGACTCTTCGGAAGCCATAAGTCTAACTGTACCGGTGCTACCTAAAACAACTTTCACAGATCCTACTCGCTCGCGGAGATCTAAAGACAAGAAAAAAGAAGAGAAAAAATACGTAAGTAAATCTATCGTACATGAGGATGAACACGAAGAAGGATAAGAAGAAAAGGAGATGGGAACGGAGCGCACTGACCACGAATCGGCGACGAAGACCCTCCTTGGTGGCAAAGTAGTGTTCGCCGGTGGAAAAGGGGCTCCGGCGGAGAGCGACAGCGGAGGAGCACGAGGAGCAGTTCACGAAGGTTTCGAGGAGAAATGAGAGGGAGACGATGGGAGTGACGGTGAACCATCGCCCCTTAAATAGGCGTGGGCAGTTAGTGGACAGGAAGCGGTTCGTCCAGCGACGGTTGGGCCGCCACGTGGCACCGTGATACACGCGAAGTTGGAACGCCCACACGAGGGGTTACACGGATCAGGTGCGGCGTCTTAAATGCGTGCGGGAGATGAGGGATTTGACCCTTGCTGACACTACGTTGTCAGATACGGTGCGCATGTCAATGACAAGCACTGGTCTCGATATATTCTCGACTTCGCCGAGGAAAACTTAAAGACTAAGAAACCGCCGGAAAGAGGCCGGAAGGGTTCCAAGGAGTTTGGTTTACGTGGATGGGTCCGGCAAGATGTCGTCCTGATTTAGGTTGAAACCAGAATGATTAATCCGGTGCGTTCGGAATGGGAACCTAGCGCGGTCCGTCGGATGACTCAGCCGGGCCACACCAGCTTCGGGGACTGATGACCCACAAGTATAGGGGGTGTATCGTAGTATTTTCGATAAGTAAGAGTGTCGATCCCAATGAGGAGCAGAAGGTGTTGACGAGCAGTTTCGATGAAGGATTCACTGTAAATGCTCACAGACAAGTATTCAGGGGGTTTTGATGTAGCAGATGAATAAAGTACGAGTAAGTAAAATGCGAGAGTAACAATTACAGCGAGTGGGCCAATCCTTTTTAGCACAAAGGACAAGCCGGTTTGATTACTTATAATGACCAAATGTTCTTGAGGACACACGGGAATTTAGTCTAGTGCTTTCGCTTCATATAGCCGATTAATCTTCATTGTTTTGATAAGTGTTGTGTGGGTGAACCTATGCTAATGCACCGCCCTTCCTAGGACTAATACATACTTGTGATTATACCCCTTGCAAGTATCCGCAACTACAAGAAAGTAATTAAGATAAATCTAACCACAACCTTAAACTCTGAGATCCTGCTATCCCTCCTGCATCGATATACCAACGGGGGTTCAGGTTTCTGTCACTACGGCAACCCCGCAATTAGCAAACGAGTACAAGATGTATTCCCCTAGGCCCATAAAGGTGAAGTATCATGTAGTCGACGTTCACATGACACCACTAGAAGAATAACACCACAACTTAAATATCATAACATTGAATATTACTCAACCATAATTCACTACTAACATTTAGACTTCACCCATGTCCTCAAGAACTAAACGAACTACTCACGAGACATCATATGGAACATGATCAGAGGTGATATGATGATGAATAACAATCTGAACATAAACCTTGGTTCAATGGTTTCACTCAATAGCATCAATAACAAGTATAAATCAATACCGGGAGAGTTTCCCCTATCAAACAATCAAGATCCAACCTAAATTGTTACATCGGTGACGATGTGCAGCGGTGGAGACGGCGGTGATGATGATGAAGATGATGGTGATGATGACGAAGATGATGTCCAGCTCGATGACGGTGACGATGGCGTCGATTTCCCCCTCCGGGAGGGAATTTCCACGGCAGATTTCAGCCTGCCGGAGAGCTCTTTTCTCTCTGGTGTTCTCCGCCCGCAGAGGCGGCTGTGACTCTTCGCGACTATCCTCTGGAGCTTAGGATTTCGGGACGAAGATGTACGCGAAGGAGAGGAGGCCAGAGGGGGCTGTGGGCCCCCTCCCCACATGGCGGCGCGGCCAGGGCAGGGCCCGCGCTGGCCTGTGAGGGGGGCCCATGGCGGCCCTCCTCGGCTCCTCCTTCTGGCTCTCTTCGTCTTCTGGAAAAATAGGATTTTTCATATAATTTCCGTCAATTGTTGATCTTCCGAAATATTGCATTCTGATGGCGCTTTTTCCAGCAGAATCCTGACTCCGGTGCGCGATCCTCCAATAATCATGAACATGCAAAATAGATGTAATAACATAAGTATCACCTCTAAATATGAAATATATCAATGAATAACAGTAAATTATGATATAAAATAGTGATGCAAAATGGACGTATCAACTCCCCCCAAGCTTAGACTTCGCTTGTCCCCAAGCGAAACTGAACTCGGTAAACAGGACCACATGTTTATGGAGTGAAGAGTCGATAAATAAAATACGGACAAGAAGCATCATATTAATTCACACAAGACATTCTAGTGAACAACTTCCTCATATAATTCAACTTGAAACAAGTAGAAGGTAATCACAAATAAAGGTGCATAAGAAATCATAATTGGTGATGGCAAACTTCATTCTTGGTCAGAGAACAATTAACAGATTATGTTAAAGCTTATATGGCACAACTTGCATACTCAATTATAATGATCTCCTCGTAATCATTGATAAATTTCAAAGCTGTATTCATTCAGATAAAACTTGTACTAAACAAGGAAGAGTAGAAGGCATGATGAAGTAGATCACAATATAAATGGTTTGATCACAACAACTCTAATGCTTGCTTAAGATGGAAGGAAATAGGTTTACTGACTCAACATAAAGTAAAAGACAGGCCCTTCGCAGAGGGAAGCAGGGATTAAATCATGTGCTAGAGCTTTTTCAGTTTTGAAATCATATAAAGAGCATAAAAGTAACATTTTGAGAGGTGTTTGTTGTTATCAACGACTGGTAGCGGGTACTCTAACGCCCTTGCCAGACAAACTCTCGAAGAGCGGCTCCCATAAAGTTTTATTTTTGGTTGACACTCCTTCCAACCTTTGCTTTCACAACCCATGGCTAACCGAATCCTCGGGTGCCTGCCAACAATCTCATACCATGAAGGGGTGTCTTTTTATTTTAGTTTTATTTAGATGACACTCCTACCCTCCTTTGCTTTCTCAAGCTATGGCTAACCGAATCCTCGGGTGCCGTCCAACAATCACATACCATGGAGGAGTGTCTAATTGTAAAATTATGAAAGTTAATTAATCGGGGCTAGGAACCCCATTGCCAGCTCTTATGCAAAATTATTGGATAAGTGGATGAAGCCACTAGTCCATTGGTGAAAGTTGCCCAACAAGATTGAAAGATAAAACACCACATACTTCCTCATGAGCTATAAAACATTGACACAAATAAGAGATAGTAAATTTTGAATTGTTTAAAGGTAGCACACAAAGTATTTACTTGGAATGGCAGGAGATAACATGTAGTAGGTAGTTATGGTGGACACAAATGGCATAGGTTTGGGTTAAGGCTTGGATGCACGAGAAGCATTCCCTCTCGGTACAGGTTTTTGGCTAGCAAGGTTGATTAGCAAGCATAAGAGTTGAGGGAAGCAAACAAATATACATGTGATAGAAACAATCATGCATCTTCCTTGTAAGCACAAACAATTTTAGCTTCAGAATAATAAGCTAAGAGCTAACAAGAAAGGAAGACAATGAAACAACTACATGTATTTCTCTTTTCTACTGAAACCTCAAAGTGTTGTTGCTATTGACCAATGCTAAGTTTGCCAAAACCAAATAGATTTACTCAATGCTCCCAAAGTGATACCAATACTAACAACAAGATCAATCATATAATAGAGATTGCAAACTAAAATAAGATGTGCGATATGTAAATGATAAGACTTCTCATTAATATTCCATAACTATAACTCACACCAAGGGATACATAGACAACCAACTAAGGAGAGATACTTCCACACTGCAACCCATCTTATATGATAACTTCCCTACTCATGATATGACACTACTTAATAGTAAAAAGTAAAAGATAGTGATGATGTGATACCACGGCACTCCCCCAAGCTTGGAACAAACCAAGGGGATGCCAATACCGATGATGAATTACTCCTTCGGCGGTGGTGGTGATGAACTCTTCCCATCATCAGACTTCCAAGGAAGAGGCTCTCCATCAACAAACGACATCTTGGTCTCGGGAATCCTGAAACTAGCAGCATAGCTTATGTGTTTAAACCTGTTTTCATACTCACAGTTTTGATTCTGAACATCATAGAGTTGAGCTTGGAGTTTGTTGGTTGTGTCGTGAAGCGATAGGATGTCATCCCACAGTTTTGCAGTCTCCTTCTTGTGTTCATCAATAAGTTCAGAAACAATCTTGTGGAAGATGTCCACTTCACGCTCAGCCATCTTCTTGTAGTTGAAGACCTCTTGTTCTAGCTTCTCCATCCTGTCTTCCAAGCTTCCTTCTCCTTTAGGACCCTGGACATCTTTGATCTGCAACTCTCCATCAACGAGCAGCAATTCCTTGGGGTGCATCTTCAACTCGTTCATGTACGGGTTGACGACGTCCTCAAAGAAGCTGTCCTTCGGAGTTCCCGACGAAGACATGATTGCTCTAGATCTGAAGCAGATCCTGGCAGAAAACAGCTCGAAACAAAACACGTCGAGAAAACGATATACGGACCTCCAGGGGTCCGGGGGATTATATAGCAGAAATTTTTACGTCAAAAGGGAAGTACCAGGTCGAACCAGAGTCGGAGAGGGGCCACGAGGGACCCACCTCATAGGGCGGCGAGGGCCAGGCTGGGGCCCGCGCCGGCTTATGGGGGCACGCCCTCGTGCGTCTCCTCCACTCCGTTTCGATCTCGTAATTTTTCATATTTTCTAAAAACAGCAAAAACATTGTTCGGAAAGTAAAACGCGAACTTTTTATTACCAGTACTGTTACCTATTCAAAGTCGAACTCTACCTGACTGTCAATTTGACCTTTGATGAAAGCCTCCGGTGTCACAACTCGAATAACATCAACATCTTCACTATAAGAATCACCAGAGATATAATGCTTGAGTCTTTGTCCATTCACCACTTGTGTGGCATCGGCTTGGAGAGAACTAATTTTAATTGCTCCTGAACGATATACCTCCTCAACGACATATGGTCCTTCCCATTTTGAGAGTAATTTCCCTGCAAAGAATCTGAGATGAGACCGATACAATAGGACTTTATCCCCAACATTAAATTCTCTCTTGATAATTCTTTTATCATGCCATTTCTTAACTTTCTCTTTAAAGAGTTTAGCATTTTCATAAGCTTCACTTCTCCATTCATCTAGAGAACTCAATTGTAGCAATCTTTTCTTACCGGCAAGTTTAGGATCTGTATTTAATTCTCTTATAGCCCAATAAGCTTTATGCTCTAGTTCTAAAGGTAAATGACAGGCTTTTCCATAAACCATTTTATAAGGTGACATACCCATGGGATTTTTATAAGCACTTCTATAAGCCCATAGTGCTTCCTTCAATTTACTAGCCCAATTCTTTCTAGATTTATTAACAGTCTTTTGCAAGATAGATTTAATCTCTCTATTTGATAATTCTACTTGCCCACTAGTTTGAGGATGATAAGCAGAAGCAATTCTATGATTAATACCATATTTAGCAAGAGTTTTTCTAAAACCACCATGAATAAAATGAGAACCTCCATCAGTCATGATATATCTAGGAACTCCAAATCTAGGAAAAATAATATCTAAAAGCATTCTTAAAGAGGTCTCACCATCAACACTTTTTGTGGGTATGGCTTCCACCCATTTAGTAACATAATCAACAGCGACAAGTATATGAGTGTTACCTTCTGAAGAAGGGAAAGGACCCATGAAGTCAAATCCCCAACAATCGAATGGTTCAATAACAAGAGTATAATTCATAGGCATTTCATTGCGTCTGGAGATATTACCAACCCTTTGACATTCATCACAAGATAAAATAAACTTCCTTGCATCCTTGAAGAGAGTTGGCCAATAAAAACCTGATTGTAGAACCTTTTGCACGGTTCTATCTCCGGCGTGATGTCCTCCATAAGCACTACCATGACATTTACTCAATATCTCTTGTTGTTCATATTCGGGAACACATCTTCGCAGAATACCATCCACTCCTTCTTTGTATAAGTGTGGGTCATCCCAAAAATAATGCCTCAAGTCATAAAAGAATTTCCTCCTTTGCTGAGCTGAAAAGGTTGGAGGCAAGTACTTGGAAACAATAAAGTTAGCATAATCAGCATACCAAGGGCTATCTCGCGAGCTCACCTTTATTAAAGCCAATTGTTCATTTGGAAAGCTATCATTAACAGGAACAGGATCATAAGCAATATTTTCCAATCTAGACAAGTTATCAGCAACAGGATTATCAGCACCTTTCCTATCTACAATATGCAAATCAAATTCTTGCAACAGAAGCACCTATCTAATAAGCCTTGGCTTAGCATCTTTCTTTTGCATTAGGTATCTAATTGCAGCATGATCGGTATGGATTGTAACTTTTGAATCAACAATATAAGATATAAACTTGTCACAAGCAAAGACTACAGCTAACAATTCTTTTTCAGTAGTAGCATAATTTCTTTGAGCAGCATCAAGGGTTTTACTAGCATAATGAATAACATTCAATTTTTTATTTACTCGCTGTCCAAGAACAGCGCCTACAGCAAAATCACTAGCATCACACATAATTTCAAATGGTAAGTTCCAATCAGGAGGTTCAACTATAGGAGCAGTTGTTAAGGCTTTCTTTAGAGTTTCAAAAGCTTCCTTACAATCATCATCAAAAACAAAAGGTACATCTTTTTGAAGAAGATTAGTAAGAGGTTTTAAAATCTTGGAAAATTCTTTAATAAATCTCCTATAAAACCCAGCATGACCAAGAACACTACGAATACCTTTAACATCCCTAGGATAAGGCATCTTCTCAATTGCTTCAACTTTAGCTCTATCAACTTCAATACCTCTCTCGGAAATTTTATGTCCCAATACAATTCCTTCATTAACCATAAAATGGCATTTCTCCCAATTAAGAACAAGGTTAGTTTCTTCACATCTATGCAAAACTTTATCGAGGTTTCGCAAGCAATTATCAAAAGAATTCCCATAGACAGAAAAATCATCCATGAATACCTCTACAATATTCTCGCAAAAGCCATGAAAAATAGCAGACATGCATCTTTGAAAAGTAGCAGGAGCATTGCATAAACCAAAAGGCATACATCTATAAGCATAAGTTCCATAGGGACAAGTGAAAGTGGTTTTCTCTTGATCTTTAGTTTTAACAGCAATTTGTGAAAACCCAGAATAACCATCAAGAAAGCAAAAATGAGTATTTTTAGATAACCTTTCTGACATTTGATCAATAAAAGGTAAAGGGTAATGATCTTTCTTAGTAACCTTATTAACTTTTCGATAATCAATGCAAATTCTATATCCTACAACTACTCTTTGAGGGATGAGCTCATCATTATCATTAGGCACAACCGTCATTCCTCCTTTCTTAGTGACATAGGCATCCCCAATGGGCCTGCCGAAGATAGTACCTGGGGTTTACTGAAGGCCCACGACTCGAAGAATAAGAAGAATCGGAAGCCCAAGTTGTTATTAAGGAAAGCTAGAGTTGTATTAGAAGATAATATTTGTAATCTTGCGGGATGAGTTGGAAACCCTCCCGGACTCTGTAACTTGTACAATACGAATCCCTCGGCTCCACCTCCTATATAAGGGGGAGTCGAGGGACAAAGATGGCATTGAATCATTGTCTCACAAACCCTAGTTTTCATATCGTCGAGTACTTTTCAGCTGAAACCTTCGAGATCTACTTGCCCTCTACTTCCAACTAAACCCTAGTCTACAACCCGTAGACATTGACAAGTTAATCCCTTGTCAATTGGCGCCGACCGTGGGGATTAGAGGCGTCAAGGATCTGGTCTCGATGGCACGTTCAAGATCGTCGACTTCATCAACAGCAAGCAACTCAATGGACCGAGGAGCCTATGGAGATGACGTTCGGAAGATTTCACTTTCGCGTCGAGAAAGAGGGAACGTATCGTCTCGAAATTCCGATCTCGTCGGGATTGTCGGCGGTCGATTCCGATTTTTCGAGCTCAACATCGTCAATCGAGTCAGACGAAGAGGAGACTTCATCGCCACGCTTCATCAGCACCAGGGCAAGCGAAAAGCTCGCCAAGATCTTCAGCGACATGTCCTTCGAGTCATCCGCGGACTCCTATATAAGCGATGACTCGAGCAGTGTCGACAGCTTCAACTTCATCGACAAATCCACCACAGTGGGCAAGGTCTTCACCAATCTTTATGATGGTGTCACCAAACCCAGCACAGATCTGAATACAAAATACCATCAGATTTATGCCATCGGAGAGCCAAGCCGCGATCAGGAGGAAATGTCTGAGGCTTTCGACGATTTGGGAAATCCATACGTCGATCCCTCTGATTTACGACGAGGTTTAGGCAACAAATATGTCGGACCTACTCCTCGTGTTAGGGTTCAACTCCCGCAAGCAGCATGGGATAGAGCCGCAAGAGCTATGGATGGCTCAGAACCAATGGCCACAACAGCCACGCCAGAAGAGTTGCAAGCATATCAATATAGGCTCGCACGAGCTGCGAGGGAATTGGAAAAACAGACAGCTGCTCTGAACAGAAGAAGGGAGGCAGCCTCCGCGTCAAGCAGGCGAAGGGCAGAGCTGAGTTGACAATCTGGAACTTCGGGAGATAGCCACAGGGAAGCTCGGAACAGAGCAAGATCAAGGTTGCAAAACATACCTGAAGGAGAAAGAGAACACTTGGTTCAAAACCTCGACATGTCTTTTATGTCGATAGACACGAGAGGGAATATTATCCCCAAGACACCAGAAGCTGGGTATATGGAGACACAAGCCTTTATCCTTGCATCCAGGCCACCTCCAGGAGATCCAAGGGAGGCACTGTACAACATGGCAATGGCAGGAGTCGGAGCCATGGGAACGGCGTTTGCATCAACACCTCCCGAAGGAACAGCAAGGCAAAATAGTCCACGACCTGCGGCAGCAGCAGCGGTTCCCGAAGGAACAAGTGGAGCAAGAGACACGGCAGCGCAGGCAAGGGTGGACAGAGCACGGCAAAGTAGAATGGAACATCGGCATTCCCCAGAACTAAACGACGTGGACATGTGCGGTTTGCCATGCTTCACGAGGAGAGTCCGAAAAACTCGAGTCCCTTCAGGGTTTAAACTGCCTGATAACTTCAAAAAATTCGACGGTCTGCAAGATCCAGAGGATTGGCTAGTTGATTACCTCGAGACGGTGAAGCTTACAGTAGGAACCAGAGCAACAGCTATGCAAAGCATCCAGGTGCATTTAAGTGGAGCCGCGCGATCTTGGATAAAAAAGCTTCCTCCAGGATCTATCGACAGCTGGGATAGCTTCGAGGACGTGTTCGTCAAGAATTTCCGGTCCACCTGCAAAAAACCTGCATCGCTAGAGGAATTGAGGGCGTGTCGACAAAATCCAGATGAATCAATGAGAAAATACATCCAAAGGTGGAATATCATTAAAAACTCGGCAGAGAATATATCTGACGAGAGAGCGGTAGATGCGTTTGTCGCAGGAATCAGGCGAGGAGATTTTGTCGAGGATTTGGGGAGAACCAATCCAAAGACAGTATCCACATTAGTGGAGATAGCAAACAGATGGGCAGATGGAGAAGATGCTGTTCACAACAAACGGCATAGATCACCAGAGGAGGACCGCGGCCGAAATTATCAAAATAGTCGACGATTTCCTCGGCAGTACTCGGGCTATGATGCTCCTGGGCAAATTTCGGCTGGCTTCCGAGCAAACGCCAGAGGAAACAATAGAGATGATTATCAGAGGAGCAGCGAGCAGCGAGGCGACAACAGAGATGACTCTCGAAACAACAGGCAAAATACAGGGTCAAGGTTTCAGAGGCCTTTTGTGTCTCCCGAGGAGATGATGAACGGGCCGTGTCAGATGCATTTTTATCTCGACAATAACGGAAAAAGACAGTCAGGACACTTGCAAAAGGATTGCCGAAATTTCCAGGCAATGTTAAGGTGGGCAGGGCATGCCAATGCTCGTGCGGCGCCCGTAAATCCTCAAGGACCCAGGAGTGAGATTCACCTGCCACCTCCTCCCGCAATTACGGACGATAATCGACATCAGCTCAGAATTGCGGCAGCACCTGCACCACCGCCTTATGTTGATCCCAATTCCAATGGAGCGGTCTCGATGATTCAGAAAGGCTGGCCATCCAATAGAGCTCAGAAAGTAATCTCGCGACAGGTGTTCATGGCAGAGAAGATGCCTCCACCAACGGTTGAGTATCTAAATTGGTCAGGGCAAGATATTGGATTCACAATAGCGGATCATCCACAGCAAGTTCCTCGACCAGGGCAATCATCACTTATCTTACCAGCAGTAATTGCAGGATTCGAGGTATCTCGAGTGTTCATAGATGGCGGTAGCAGTTTAAACCTTATGTATGCAGATACATTAAGGAAGATGAATATATCCCTAGCAAACCTGAAACCAACCGACACCCGATTCCACGGTATTACACCGGAGAAGCCAAGTTATCCGCTGGGGAAGATTAATCTCGACGTCCAGTTTGGGACCCGAGAAAACTACAGAATAGAGAAGCTGGAATTTGAAGTCGTGGATTTCCCATCACAATACCACGCTTTGTTGGGGCGCCCAGCATATGCTAGGTTTATGGAGGTACCACATTATACATACCTGTTATGGAGGATGCCTGGACCTAAGGGACCAATCACAGTCAAAGGAAGCTTTGCGCTAGCCGATAAGTGTGATAAGGATTTTCATCGACTGTCAGAAACCTTCGGGATGCAAGCAGAGTACATGGCGTCAAGGCTCACGACTGACTATGATGTGTTGCCAGATGTAGGAAGGCCAAATAAAGAATCAACTTTCAACACTGAGAAAAATTCTAAGGAGGTGCAGATCCACCCGACAGACCCGAAAAAGACGACGTCCATTGCAAACGACATGGACCTCGCATAGGAAAGCGCGCTCGTCAAGTTCCTCCGTGAGCACTGGAAAATCTTTGCATGGTGTCCAGCTGACATGCCAGGAGTACCCAGGGAACATGCCGAGCACCACCTAAACTTGGATCCATTAGCGAGACCAATCAAACAACCTTTGCGGCGTTTTTCGGAGCCAAACCGCAAAGCTATGTTGTCAGAAATCGATCGGCTAAGAGAAGCTGGTTTTATCAAGGAGCTGCATACAGAGGCCACATGGGTAGCAAATCCAGTGTTGGTGCCGAAGAAAAACACTAAAGTCCTTCGCATGTGCGCCGATTTTACGTGTCTGAATAAACATTGTCCAAAGGATCACTTTCCCCTCCCGAGGATCGATCAAATTATCGACTCCACAGCAGGATGTGAACGTCTTTCCTTCCTGGATGCATATTCTGGTTACAACCAGATCAGATTGAAAGAAGAAGATGAAGTCAAAACAGCGTTCATCACACCTTATGGCGTGTTTTGCTATAGAACAATGCCTTTTGGTCTGAAAAACGCGGGAGCAACATACCAGAGGATGATGCAGAAGTGCTTAGCAACACAGATTGAGAAAAATGTACAAGTATACATCGACGATGTCGTCATAACATCAAAAAAGGGGACAACGCTAATCGAGGATTTGAAGGAAACTTTCGACAACCTCGACAAGTTTTGCCTCAAATTGAACCCGATGAAGTGTTCCTTTGGTGTCCCTGCAGGAGAACTTCTTGGGTTTCTAGTCTCAGCAAGAGGGATTGAAGCAAATCCCGAAAAAATCCAAGCTATCGTAACAATGAGGAAGCCAACAAAGTTGAAGGAAATACAGCAGTTAACTGGGCGAGTCGCAGCTTTAAGCAGATTTGTCGCCAGACTGGGAGAAAAAGCGTTACCGTTCTATGCTTTAATCAAGCAAGGAGAGAAATTCCAGTGGAACGAAGAGGCCGATAGAGCCTTCGAGGATTTGAAGCGCACAATTTCGACAACACCAATCTTGGTGGCGCCGAAAGAAAAGGAACCTCTCCTGTTATACATCGCAGCCACACCTCAGGTGGTTAGCACGGCGCTAGTCGTCGAAAGAGAAGAAGAAGGGAAACTCCATGGAGTGCAAAGGCCGGTATATTTTATCAGTGAAGTTTTATCGCCTTCCAAACAGTGGTACCCGCAGTACCAGAAGTTAGCATATGGAGTATTCACGACAGCAAGAAAATTGCGCCACTATTTTTCGGCACACCCGATAATAGTGGTCAATGAAGCACCTCTATCACATATACTGAACAATCCAGAAGCTACAGGGCGTGTCTCCCTTTGGTGAATAGAACTTTCCCCTCGGGACATCACTTTTGAAAAAAGAAAATCAATAAAGTCGCAAATTCTGCTAGATTTCATTGCAGAGTGGATGGAGCTACGAAATACAGGACCCCCAGACTTATCGAGAACTTGGACCATGAACTTCGATGGGTCCAAGAGAGTAGAAGGAGCTGGTGCAGGAGTGATACTCATATCACCTGAAGGCGACAAATTGAAGTATGTCCTACGGATGACGTTCCCAAACGCATCTAACAATGAAGCAGAATATGAAGCCCTTATACACGGGATGAAGATGGCGAAAGCTTGCGGCGCAACTCGACTAAAAATCTTTGGCGACTCACAACTGGTAGCTCAGCAGGTTATGAACCAATGTGATGCAGTCAATGATAGCATGGTGGCATACAAGGAAGTATACAACGAGCTTGAGAAGCTGTTTGATGGATGCGAAGTAAATCACATCAGTAGGCTGAGCAACGATGAAGCCGATGTTCTCGCAAACATCGGGTCGCTGTGCCTTCCAATCCCGCCAGGTGTGTTTTGGGAAGAGATAGCTGAGAGATCTACAAAGCCAAAGAAGGCGCAGAAGAAGAAGAAGAAGGAGGAGAAAACTTCGGCGCCTCTCAACGAAGCTCCAGACGAAGAAGAGGACCAAGAGCTGGTGATGATGGTAGAAGTCCCATGGATGCAAGCGTACATATCGTATATCCTAAGGAAAGAAATACCCAACGACCCAGTTGAAGCAAGGCGAGTTATTCGACGATCCAAAGCTTTCACAGTGGTCAAAGGGGAGTTATACAAGCGAAGTATTTCGGGCGTGCTGCAAAGGTGTGTTACACCCGAAGAAGGAAGGATAATCTTAAAGGATGTACACGAGGGAATATGTGGTCACCACGCGAGCAGTCGAGCTATTGCGGCCAAGGTTTTTCGGGCTGGATTTTACTGGTTGACAGCAATCGAGGATGCAAAAGAAATAGTACGGACCCGCGACGCGTGCCAGAGATTCGCTGCAAGACCCCACTCTCCAGCAGCAGAGCTAATGCCAATACCATTGTCTTGGCCCTTTGCCCAATGGGGTCTCGATATGGTGGGAAAATTACACAAGGCTTCGCCAGGAGGATACGAGTACATGTTGGTTGCTGTCGAGAAATTCAACAAGTGGATAGAAGCAAAGCCGATAAATTCACCAGATGCAGCATCAGCAATAAAATTCGTGAAGGGCATCGTTTTTCGATTTGGAGTAACTCATAGCATCGTCACAGACAATGGTAGTAACTTCACGTCCAAGGAGTTCAAGGCATACTACGCAGAAGTAGGCATCAAATTGCACATCGCGTCAGTTGGGCACCCGCAAACCAACGGTCAAGTCGAGAAAGCCAATGGTATTCTCTGCAACGGTATTAAAAAGTGCCTGCTAGGACCACTTGAAAAGGCTCGACATACCTGGCCAGAAGAATTGCCAAGTGTCTTGTGGAGTATTCGAACAACACCAAACACGGCGACACAAGAAACTCCGTTTTTCTTAGTCCACGGAGCTGAGGCAGTACTACCGATCGAAATAGAGCATGACTCCCCAAGAGTCAGAGAGTATGATGAAGAAGCCTCAAGAAGAGCTTTGGATGACGATGTAGATGCACTAGACGAAGCTCGAGATGAAGTAATTTCACGAGTTACCAAGTATCAGCAAGACCTAAAAAACTACCACAGTCGACAACTGCGGCCAAGATCTTTCCAGGTCGGAGATTTGGTCCTGCGGCTCAATCAACAAAGTACCGAAAAGCTCGAGTCGCCATGGCTGGGCCCTTACATCATCACAGAAGTAATCGAAGGAGGAGCATACAGGATCAAGGACAAGAAGACAGGGGTTCCCGAGAAAAACCCCTGGAACGTGGCGCAGCTCAGGCGGTTCTACGCTTAGAGCCGAAATATAGTCCTCCTTTGTAAAAATACAATGTACTGAAACGCCCGCGAGTTTTCAGACGCACTCTTTTCCTTTTCAGGGCACCGAGTGGGGCTGGAAAGGTTTTTAATGAGGCGGGCTCGCGGTGCTGCAATATAATAAAAGATAGTGATGATATACATCTTTCTTTTTCGACAGGCTCGGGGGCTCATAACCCACGATAGCAAAATACATATATTCTCGCAAAACAGTAAATTCTTCGAGAAGACAAAATAGTATAAGCTCCAGCCAAGGGCTCGGGGGCTTCGCAATATAGATTACACTTTACAATACAGACAACTTCATCAATACAAAGAATTCGGCAAAAATAAACATAACTTTTCGCAATATAGTACAACTCAGTCAAGGCCTAATATACTATCTATGGATAAGCCTTTGTTATTTGCAGCAATTGTCTTGTGCTCAGCATAGCTCCCCTTGACGAAAAATTCAGAATCCATCCGAAGAAGCTCATCCATCATCGCTTCGGCCACAGGAGTCACCATGTCATTGATTTCGTCGACGTTATTTTTTCGTCGCGATTTTTTGGCCAGGCAGTCAGAGACAATCTTCGTCAGATATAATTTTGGATGGCAAATATGTATCATGATCATGGCGAATCTTGCTCCAGCAGTCAACTGAGCTCGTACAAAGTTATGAATACGAGGGGCATCTCGAAACTTTTCCATCAATCCAAGAAGAGTATCGGGAGCTTCATCTCGAGGGAACATGGTTTTGTAAACAAGGGTCAAGGTTCTCGTGCAGAAGTTAAGGAATTCGCGAACCTGACAGGCTCGGTCTTGGAACCTGACAATCTGTTGGGTTCGTTCGGGAGTGGCCCAGAACAGACATCCGTGGTTAAGAGAAAGGTTAACGAGGAGGTTCGTTCTTACATTAACCCTTTCATCTTCAGCAGCAGTGTCGAGAACAAAACCTATCAAGCGAAAGAACAAGAAATTCAAAAAACAAGGGGGTACAACAAAAGACAGAAGAAGTTCTGGGTTGAAAAAGCATACCTAACATATCCACACTAGCTTCAGTCATTAGCTCGAGCATACTATTTTCTCGAGTAGTTGCTTTTTCAGCTTCCGAAATAGCAGCTTCCTTGGCAGTTATGGCTTCTTTAGCTTGTTGAAGGGCAATTTTCTCTCTTTCGGATGCTTTGCGGGATTGCTCCATCATCGCAAGAGGTTGCTTTTTCATGGACTGAAGTTGTTGGCGAAGTTCTTGCAAATCTGGCGAGGAGTGTTTACTTGAAGAACCTTCGATAAGGTCATCATCGACAAGTGTCTTCTTCGAGAAGGAGGAAGCAGGAAAAGTATCGGCAGGATGAGGATTTGCGGAGTATTTATCAAATATCAACTGGAAAAGAAAATTTCAGTATCAATGATCACGCAAAATAGAATTCCATTGATCTTCGGGAAATTTACACAGATATTACAGAAGGAGTTTTCAAAAGAATCACTACGATAGTTGTCGCCAAAGCTACTGTGACGACAACATCAACAGAAACAGTAAAAATAAAAACAGAAAAAGATAGGGCATTCTACTAGACCTCCGGCTTCAACGAGCTAGGAGCAGGAGTAGGCCTAAATCCAAGAAAGGCAAGGATCTTCTTTGTGTTGGGCTTTGCATCCCTGATCAGCGATTGCCACTTCGTGGTCTCCATCTCCTGTGTGTCGCCAACTTTGGTCCAGTCGCTGTTTTGCTGGTTGTCAGCAACTAGGGCGATAGTGCTTTCAATGGCAACCTTCATATTTTCTTGGCGAAGCTTCAGTCCAAGATCTTCTGGGGGATTAAAGCACTTGGCAAGAGCAAGAAAAGTCGCGGGTTCCTTTTTCTTCGGGAAGAAGTAAGGGTACAGCCGCGACAATCCTTCCCTAGCCACAGTAAGACCTTCGCGTGCTTCATCGCCGTGAAATTCCAAGAAAGCAAGTGCGTCAAGAAGTGGATCATTGTCGGGATCTTCAAGTTCATATTCCTGAGATGTTTTACCTGTCGAGGCAGAAATTTATTGATCAACAAACGAGTAAAGAAAAGCAAGTCTAAAGAATACAAAATGGTTCGGGTACTCACTGACAAAGCGACGGTTTTGCGACTTCAGGCGTTTAGTAATCGCGTCTTCGTGAGCAGATTGTGCGGCTATATGCTCGCTCAACGAAGTCTCGGCGTCATGAAGCCTCTTCTGAAGTTCTTCGACACCAGCAGCGTCAGCCTTGGCCTTGTCAGCCTCTGCCCTAGCCTTACTAGCATCTGATTCGGCCTTCTTACGAGCCTCCTCACTTTGCTCTAATTTTTGAGCAAGTGTGTCGGCACGTTTGCCTCTGTCAGTTTTTCTGCCATGATAGTTAAATCCAGTCAAAATCACGACAAGAAAGGAGTAAGAAGGCAAGGGTAAAGAGAAGCAGAAAGACATTACCTTCAGTTTTGCTAGCATACTCGCGGTACCCAACGAATTGGGCACCGAAGCGGATGAATTCCTTAATCAAGGGCTATTAAAAAAGGTAGAGAAAGAAAGCGTCGGTAGGGGAAAAAGTGCGATAGCACAAAATGAAAGGAAGGAAAAGTGAAAACATCGATAGCATCAGAAAGCATTCAAGGACTTACATCATCCAAAAGAGGAGTCGAGGAGCTACCCAATTGTAAGGTAGGCTCTGTGACTGATTCAACCCTCGCCCTTTTTGGTGAAGGGACAAGGGGGCTTGCAGGAGGAGTAGGTGCGTCGGTGTTTTGTTGAGGAGGCGAAGATTCTTCTCCTTCAACTTGCACCTCAGAAACAACTAGAGTATGCGACGTACTCGTTCGAGCAGTCGCATCAATAGCTGGCATTTCTTCCTCGTCACCACTACGATTAAATGGCGACAGTATAAGAAGCAAGATAGACAAAAATCTTCAAGTAGCAAAACAATAAGAAACAAGGGGTGACTTACGAACTGACGAGGGTGTCAAGGTATGGATCGAAAGCTGCCTTCCGATTTGAAGGAGCAGCTTCTTCGGCTTTGGAGGTGCCGGAATCTTTGACGTCTGTCCTCTTCCTTTTGTTCTTTGGAGAAACAGCAGGAGGAGGAGAGTGTGCCGATGTGGTAGCCTCAGAGCCAGCCTCCTTTTCAGAGGATCCCGCAGATTTTTGAGAACCTGCGGGTTCACTATCAGGGCAAGGAGCATCTTGGTTGTCATCAGTGATGACGGCTCGTTCTTCGACTTCTCCGCCTTCAGGAAGGGGAGGAAGAGAGACAAGATCTGGATGGTTCTATAAGAAAACAAAGAGGGATGTCAGTAAAAGAGTTATGCAAAGGATGTCAAACAAAAATGAGCAAGTCAACAAAGGTTACCTTGGGAAGCGCATTGGTGGCGCTATATGGTTTTACGCGACAAGAAGAGGGGACAGCATCTTTCTTGCTGGGGGAGGAGATTTTCCGGACAAGTTTTTCTAAATCCTTGACCGGCAAATCCACCGGCAGCCGATCCACATCATTGTCGCTAGCATACTTCCAGAGGGGGTTTTTGCGAGCCTGCAGAGGCTGCACCCTGATCCTAAGGAAATAGGCCGTGATTTGGATACCCGACAGTTCTTTACCGCGGGTACTTTGAAGCTCGTGGATGCGCGTCATCAGTGCCTCCGTCGCCATTTTTTCTTCCTCGGTAGCCTCTGCGTCCCAGGAGCGGCGGCGATAGATTTTCTCGGCACCATCAAAAGGAGGAATGTCGTCTTCAACACACCCATGATTCTCCTCGTGGATGTACATCCATTTTTTGCGCCACCCTTGTACTGAGTCAGGGAATTTGACATCGAAGTACTCGACATCAGGGCGAACGCAGATAACAACACCGCCTATGTTATATGCGACATTGGGAGATCCATTGCGGCGACAAAAAAAGATGTGTTTCCACAGCGCCCAGTTAGGCTGGACGCCGAGGAAGGATTCGCAAAGGGTGATGAAGATGGAAATATGGAGGATAGAGTTGGGTGTGAGGTGATGAAGTTGCAATCCGTAAACAAAAAGCAACCCACGGAGAAAATTGTGAATGGGGGCAGAGAGGCCGCGGATGAGATGATCGACGAAACTAACCCGATACTCCATTGGAGGGGTTGGGTAGCTCTCTTCGCTGGGGAAGCATAGCGCCTTTGGCTTCTTGCTGATCCCCAGTTTCTTCAGGAGGTTGATGTCTTGGGCAGAGATTTTGGATCTCTCCCACTCAGCGCTTCCTAGATCTGCGGAAGCCATCTTTGATTCAGGAGTGATGTGCCTGATCAATCGGCGCGGTGGCATCAACAATGGCGCAGGAGTACAGTGTGAGAGTGGTTGAGCTCAAGGAGTTATGGGGCGCAAGAGGGGATTTTTGCAGAGGAGAGCGGAGGAGCGGCGCGAGCGAAAATGCTGGAGGAAGAAGATGGTGACCTTAAATAGAGGTGCGGCGAAGCGGCGTACCGTTGGATGGAAAAAGCGTGAGGCAGATGATGTACACGTGGAACAGGGGTAAAAAAGTAATTTCACCCTGGAAGAGTTACAGTGCGTGCGCCAGGAAAAGCGGAGGACGTGTGTCCCCCACTTGCACGACGTGTCAATACGATGCGTAATTTGGGCCCGCAAGGCAGCGAGAGAGAACTTTTCGCGATTTCCAGGAACAGCGGTCGTGGCTATCGTCAGCAATGATGTCATCTTCGCAAAGAGAAAATTTTGACTCAACATTTTCATAAAAAAGGCGACAACAAAAGATATTGGAGAGCCTTTGATCAAATACAAGTTTTTGATCAAATGCTCGGGGGCTACTTTGGAAAAATGAAAAATTCGAGAAAGACAAAATAGAAATGGTGTGAGCCTATGATCAAATACAAATATTTGCTCATAGCCTCGGGGGCTACTCCCATCGGGAGTGCTGTTTGTGCACCCGAGAGATTTGAAAATTTCGGGAGAGAAAGAAAATATAGCGACATAAGGCGTGGAGCCTACACCCAAGTAAAAGTTCTTGGCTGTAGCCTCGGGGGCTACTCCCATCGGGAACGCTGTTCGCGTACCCGATGAAATTATAAAAAAGAAGAAAGATAGAAGAACAAGAGAGTATATTTCGAGTTATAAATAACTCTACATATACTCCCATCGGGAGAGCAATATAAGTCATCCGTTGACTCAATAAAATGTGCCATTCCAACAGCCGAATAAGCACTCGACAATATATTCTCAGAACGCCAAAGTTGCGAACAATTTCTGAATGCCACAAAACTTTGCGAAGGTAAGACCCCAAATCTGTTCTGTGTGGCGTGGCGCCGTCTCTGACGTTGGTTTGCTACTTTTATCTGTGTCAACAGATACGAAGAAAATCCTAACGGACGCGTTAGGTACCCGATAAATATGACTGGGACTCGACAGAATGGTAAGACCTTAAGCGGCACCTGTCGAAGTTTACACCAGTATCCCGAGATCATGTCCAGGGACGTGATCTTGAAGTAGGTTTTTGCGGATTGCCACTAGAGCAGTTAACTAGTACCTAATCCGTCAGATGAACTAGCCCCAATTACCATTATCCCTGTACAATATAGAAATTCATATGAAGAAATATAGAGAAGTTTAAAGTTGTAGAGTAAAAATAAACAGTGGAGATTTTCCCTGACTCTACGATTCAAGCAAAATCTCGGGGGCTACTGACATAGGCATCCCCAATGGGCCTACCGAAGATAGTACCTGGGGTTTACTGAAGGCCCACGACTCGAAGAATAAGAAGAATCGGAAGCCCAAGTTGTTATTAAGGAAAGCTAGAGTTGTATTAGAAGATAATATTTGTAATCTTTCGGGATGAGTTGGAAACCCTCCCGGACTCTGTAACTTGTACAATACGAATCCCTCGGCTCCACCTCCTATATAAGGGGGAGTCGAGGGACAAAGATGGCATCGAATCATTGTCTCACAAACCCTAGTTTTCATATCGTCGAGTACTTTTCAGCTGAAACCTTCGAGATCTACTTGCCCTCTACTTCCAACTAAACCCTAGTCTACAACCCGTAGACATTGACAAGTTAATCCCTTGTCACTTAGGAACACAATGCACAGGACTAACCCATCTACTATCGGCAATAGGATATATAATATCAGCTTCAAGAAGTTTTAATACCTCATTTCTTACCACATTCTTCATCTTAGGAATTAGACGACGCTGATGTTCAACAACAGGCTTTGCATCATCTTCCATATTAATGGCATGTTGGCAAATAGAGGGAGAAATCCCCTTCAAGTCATCAAGAGTGTAGCCAATAGCTCCTCGGTGTTTCTTCAATATTTCCAATAACCTTTCTTCCTCAATCTCTGAAAGCTTAGAACTAATAATAACATGATATATTTTCTTATCATCAATATGAGCATATTTAAGATTATCAGGCAATGGTTTTAAATCAAAAACAGGATCTTCCTTTTGGTGGCAGTGTTGTACCTAGATCTTCTACCGGTAAATCATGCTTAAGAATAGGTTGACGAAGGAAAATTTCATCAAGCTCATTTCTTTCTCCCCTAAAGACTTCACTCTCACTATTCTCCAAATGTTGCTGCAAAGGATTATTAGGAGCAAGAGCAATAGATGCACAATGTTCAACTCTAAAATCATTATTAGGCGAATCAGCTTTATAAGGAGTTTTGGCAAATTTAGAGAAATTAAACTCGTAAGATTCACCAGCAAATTTAGTCAAATTTTTCTCTTTCTTGCAATCTATAACAGCTCCACAAGTATTTAGAAAAGGTCTACCAAAAATGATAGGACAATGTTTACTAGCAGCAGAACCAAGTACCAAAAAGTCAGCAGGATATTTAATCTTACCACATAGAACTTCCACATCTCGAACAATACCAATTGGAGAGATAGTTTCTCTATTAGCTAGCCGAATAACCACATCGATATCTTCAAGTTCACAAGAACCAATTTCGTGCATAATCTCCGTGTAGAGCTCATAAGGAATAGCACTAATACTTGCACCAATATCGCATAAACCATAATAACAATGATCACCAATTCTAACAGATAGCATAGGAACACTAGTTTTTCTAGACTTATTAGGATGTGAAACAATATTAGAAGCATCTTCACAGAAAATAATATGACCATCTTCCACACTTTCAGTCACAAGATCTTTAACTATTGCAATAGCAGGTTCAACTTTTATTTGCTCTTCAGGTTCTATAGGTTTCTTTTCACTTTTATTAACCGCACTATTTATAACAGAATACTCCTTCATTTTAGCAGGGAAAGGAGTTTTTTCAATATAAGCTTCAGGAATAACATGATCAACAGTTTCAATTACAACACATTTATTTATAGATGAATCAATTTTATCTTTATACGGTTCATGATACTTATCAAAATTCTTCTTAGGAAATTCATAATGAGAGGCAAAAGCTTTATAAAGATTTGCAACGACTTGAGAATCAAGACCATAAGTAGCACTCATATTACGAAATTTATCAGTATCCATAAAAGTTTCAATTCATTTATAATCATAATTTATACCTGACTCTCTATCTTTGTCGTTCTCCCATCCTTCAGTATTCTCCTGGATCCGATCAAGAAGGTCCCTCTTAAACTCTTCTTTGTTGCGTGTAAATGATCCAGAGCAAGAAGTATCCATCAAGGTCTTATCTTGAAAAGAAAGTCTTACATAGAAATTATCAATGATAATATTACCAGGAAGCTCATGAATGGGGCATTTGAGCATTAAAGACTTCAATCTCCCCCACGCTTGGGCAGTACTCTCTCCATCATGAGGCCAGAAATTATATATGCGGTTCCGGTCTTTGTGAATTTCACTTGGAGGATAGAACTTAGAATAAAATAGGGGCACAATATCATTCCATTCAAGAGAATCCCCATTATTCAGTAATTTGTACCAATGCGCCGCTTTACCAGACAGCGATATAGAGAATAGTTTCTTCCTAAATTCATCCATAGAAATACCTGCACACTTGAATAAACCGCATAATTCATGTAAGAACAGTAAATGATCACCAGGATGGACAGTTCCATCCCCTGCATAACGGTTATCCACAACACATTCAATAATTTTCATAGGTATTTTGTATGGAACCTCTTTCTCACCTGGCGCCTCATCCACTACCTTTGCAGTAGTAGTAGATTTTCCAAATAGAAATTCAAGAGAAGATCTCTCCATAATGAATTATAGCAAGAAAGTGTAAATAAAATCAGCACGAACAGTAAAAGTTTCCCTTACCAATTCCACTTACCAATAGCGCTTCACTCCCCGGCAACGGCGCCAGAAAATAGTCTTGATGACCCACAAGTATAGGGGGTGTATCGTAGTATTTTCGATAAGTAAGAGTGTCGATCCCAACGAGGAGCAGAAGGTGTTGACGAGCAGTTTCGATGAAGGATTCACTGTAAATGCTCATAGACAAGTATTGAGGGGGTTTTGATGTAACAGATGAATAAAGTACGAGTAAGTAAAATGCAAGAGTAACAATTGCAACGAGTGGCCCAATCCTTTTTAGCACAAAGGACAAGCCGGTTTGATTACTTATAATGACCAAACGTTCTTGAGGACACACGGGAATTTAGTCTAGTGCTTTCGCTTCATATAGCCGATTAATCTTCATTGTTTTGATAAGTGCTGTGTGGGTGAACCTATGCTAATGCACCGCCCTTCGTAGGACTAATACATACTTGTGATTATACCCCTTGCAAGCATCCGCAACTACAAGAAAGTAATTAAGATAAATCTAACCACAGCCTTAAACTCTGAGATCCTGCTATCCCTCCTGCATCGATATACCAACGGGGGTTCAGGTTTCTGTCACTCCGGCAACCCCGCAATTAGCAAACGAGTACAAGATGTATTCCCCTAGGCCCATAAAGGTGAAGTATCATGTAGTCGACGTTCACATGACTCCACTAGAAGAATAACACCACAACTTAAATATCATAACATTGAATATTACTCAACCATAATTCACTACTAACATTTAGACTTCACCCATGTCCTCAAGAACTAAACGAACTACTCACGAGACATCATATGGAACATGATCAGAGGTGATATGATGATGAATAACAATCTGAACATAAACCTTGGTTCAATGGTTTCACTCAATAGCATCAATAACAAGTAGAAATCAATACCGGGAGAGTTTCCGCTATCAAACAATCAAGATCCAACCCAAATTGTTACAGCGGTGACGATATGCAGCGGTGGAGACGGCGGTGGTGATGATGAAGATGATGGTGATGATGACGGAGATGATGTCCAGCTCGATGACGGTGACGATGGCGTCGATTTCCCCCTCAGGGAGGGAATTTCCCCGGCAGATTTTAGCCTGCCGGAGAGCTCTTTTCTCTCTGGTGTTTCTGCCCCGCAGAGACGGCTGTGACTCTTCGCGACTATCCTCTGGAGCTTAGGTTTTCGGAACGAAGATGTACGCGAAGGAGAGGAGGCCAGAGGGGGCTGTGGGCCCCCTCCCCACATGGCGGTGCGGCCAGGGCAGGGCCCGCGCCGGCCTGTGAGGGGGGCCCATGGCGGCCCTCCTCGGCTCCTCCTTCTGGCTCTCTTCGTCTTCTGGAAAAATAGGATTTTTCATATAATTTCCGTCAATTGTTGATCTTCCGAAATATTGCATTCGGACGACGCTTTTTCCAGCAGAATCCTGACTCCGGTGCGCGATCCTCCAATAATCATGAAACATGCAAAATAGATGAAATAACATAAGTATCACCTCTAAATATGAAATATATCAATGAATAACAGTAAATTATGATATAAAATAGTGATGCAAAATGGACGTATCAGGGACTAATGTCGGGGGGATGACCCCCGGTAGGTCAAGGCTATGGCAAATATGCCATGATAACGTATTTGTATACCAGATTAAAGATTCATCCGGATTCTGGAAGTTCAGTTTAGCAGTGCTAAGTTAATACAAACTGGTATACCAACATGGGTATGCCGGAGTAAGGGCAACCCGTGATATCTAAACCGGGGCTATGCCTAAGAGATGAAACTTGAGAGATACAAAGGATAAGAAGCCGGTTCTCACAGGTGAAGATACCGGGGATCCGGCATAGGCTCAACTATAGCATGTCGGCACCCCGGTCAAAGATTCCCTTAAGGACCAAAGGACAAGATGACAGAAACAGTTCATCTTTAATTGAAGCCCTGACGCCAAAGAGGAGGATGACGTAAAAGAGGCCGGACGAGGTCACTTGGTCTATGATTAAAGAAGGAAGCGTCATCCTGGAGCCAAAGAAGCTTTATAAAGTAGCTTAGGTTAGCTAAGATGCCCCTAGGATTTCTTCTCTTGTAAGCCTTCTCTCCCCTATATAAAGAGAGGAGGGGTACCCCTGTACGGGACGGCAGACAGACGATATAGAGAATCAGGGGCAGTTACGATAGGAGGTAGGCTAGCTGCCGTACTTCTTCAACCTCTGGCCAGAGGCCAAGTTGTGTAGCTCCCCGTTCTTGAAGATCGAATACATACATCTTGCTTGATCTTGTCTCTTTAGTTTTCCCTGGGTTTTCACCTTCACCTTCCCCTCTCCCGGATCCCCTTGCGTACATATGGCCCCTATCTTAAGCCTACCCATGACATCTGTTGTTACACACGATTACAGTAGGCCTTCGTGGCACCACACCCCTCCAACCTAGACGTGCTTCCCCTCAAAAGGAAGGAACTATGGGAATCAACCCTTATGTTTCCGCGTGCTCCTCTCTCGGTTACCTCTATCCTTGTACCACACTTCTACTTGTATCTTGTATCTTGTGTTGTTGCTTGCATCTTATCATATAGGTAAATTCACATAGTTGCATATTTAGAGAATTACCTATGTGTCAAGCCTAATTTAGAAAAGATTTAAAATTTGATTAGAACCTATTCACCCCCATCTAGTTGCCCATACGATCCTTTCACCCATCAAAACATTCCCGTAAACGGTTACTCACAAAAGAGGGAGAAAGCAGAGTGTGCGTACCAATGCACATACTCATCGAGACTAGAACTAGGTTGTGCTCGCTGGACTATATGGTGGACTTAGCGGGAGGAAAGTTTGCACCAAAACCAATAGAGACACACTACAACATCCGTCTACTCACAGAAGATAAGAGAGCGCATAAAGGTAGTAACAAATAGACACTACACAAGTATAATGCAGCCAAACACACATCTCCCCTTTACTTATAGCGAAAAATCAATGTATGGTCACTCCACGGTTGAAATATTTTATTATATATTGATTGTAGTAATGCTATATTACTACAGAAGTTATTAGCAAATTATAAGCAACAATATAAAGGTATAAGATGTTCTATGATCAAGCCATACATGCTCCAAGTAATTCATAATCGTGGACACGGCTTATCGATAAGAAGTACACCTTGTAGGGCTTGCCCAAATGTAACCATACACATGATCAACCATGCTTTATAAAGACGGAGTCTCGTAACAAGACCATTCCCAATGCTACAAGAAAGTTTAGGGAGCCACCCCACTAAGGTACCCGTGATAGAGTCCGACCGGTGTTTCGAAATGGACCCAGAGGAACAACCGGCCAGGAAAAAGGAGGCACACGAGGTACAATTTAAAATATAAACATTGAAGTCAACAAGAATGTAAATCGTGCATACCGTGCAAATGAGCAAATGAAACCAATAATGTGGCTCCTGCTAAACAGACTCGAGAAAAGGTAGGAGGTGATGGGGTCCCACTCTCCATGTATGGGTAGAGTGCTTAATTTTGGAACAAGTAACAATAAGTTGGGTCCTAAGGGACACAAGTGGTCAATAAAGGTATCTCCCACTTTCTTGCACCGTTTACTATATAATAGTACATGGAACCTTTAGTGCCATCTATCCACTCCCCATTCCGCAGGCCAGCTCACTCACTCTTAGTCACTCCTACTAGCCAATACAATCATAGATCGAACCATCGTGTCAATGAAAACTAGATCTCACCAACTCCCTTCTCTCCTACCCTTCCCACTCTCATCGTGGCAAGGAGATGCGAAAGTTGAAGACCTGAAGGTTGTCCATGTCGGGTACTGTCCCTCAATCTAGGGCAACCTCCGCATCGCAGTCATACACCTTCACCCCCGATTATAAGGTATGGTCTTCATCTATTCTACTCACTGTGTTGCATCTTGTTCTTTCACCTCCACTCCCATTCCCGATTCTAATCAATAAGTTGTCCTTTCATATCCAAGCATGCGTGAAGAATAAAGGGCATCTGGACTCCTTCATCAGAGTTAGACACGCGGGGGATGGCAGGCATCTGGATGCCGTCGTCAACGCTAGGCGTGCGAAGGATGGTGGCTGTGTCGCCCCCACCATCATAGTACCATTCATGGACGATGTGAGTCATGTTGGCACCGTCATCATAATGCCATGCGTGGAGGATGCCGGCCGTGTCGCCCCATCATCATAGTACCCTGCGCCGACACGTGTAAGATGTGTTTCTATTTGTAAAGGTATCATAATCTTTTTCAGTGTAAGATGTGTTTTTCTCCATTGTACAAGAAGTCCTGCTTGATCACGTATTTTCTAATTTTAATATTTTTTTAAGAAAACTTAGTATTAATAATCATAGCAATAATAATGCTAAAAAATATGTCAAGATCGAGGTAATCCATAGCATAACAAATTGTTATTGTGTTCTCTAGATGACGTCACATGAAAAAGATACTTAGAGATGACTTGGTATCTCAAGTTGACGCTCGTGTGTGGCCAAGACATAGATTGTAGTACTGTATTAACTTCGGGAAGGAAAATCGGAAACAATCCAATGACGATCACAAATCCGCTACCACTGCGGCAACCATTTAGTATCGCAGTAAACGTCGCTTTTCCAGGTCATAAACAACGCTCTAGAAGAGAAAAACAACTTGTCAAACAAGACAGGAAGTGAAAAAAAAAATAGAGACAGCCACGGTCCATGTCGAGGGACAGCACATCAGAAGAGAACGAGAAGCAAGTCTACGTCAAGAAAAACGAAAAAAAAACCAGAGAAACGAGTCAAAGCTTGCACAGAAAAAGTCAAAAACTCCCTTCCATGCCTCCGCCCGGTTCACGGGTCCGGGTCGGGCCGGCCCACCGCCGCACAAAAAACCAGGCAGCGGCCGTCAAAACCCGCGTGTCGCCATACCGCCGCTTCGGCCCACCGGAAGGCATATGCCTTTCTCCGGGATGGATTAATAAAAGAGCGGAGCAGCATCTCGCAATCGCAATCGCACTAGGTCTCCAACATTTTCCCTTTCCTTGCTTGGGGAAGAAGAAGAAGGAGGAGGAGGGCAGCCCCGCCGCCTCGCCGCCGTCGCCGCCTCGCCGCCGTCGCCGCCGATCCGATCCGAGCGAGCCAAGATGCATTCGACCAACCTGCTCCTCGAGGAGCCCATCCGGATGGTCTCCATCCTCGAGCCGTCCAAGCCCGTAAGTCCTTCCCCCATTTCCTCCAGATTTGCTGATCTGTGCGTGCGTGTGCGGATCGCCGAGCCCTAACTGGTCGCCTGTCCAAACCCCCGCTCAAACGGAGGACAGAATTTCTTCCCGGCCATGACGAAGATCGTGGGGACGCTGGGGCCCAAGTCCCGCTCCGTCGAGGCCATCTCCGCCTGCCTCAAGGCCGGCATGTCTGGTTCGTGCCACCATCCATCCACCCAATTCGCTCCCGTGAACGGCAGATTTTGTACTAATAATCTGATGCAACAATTGTGGCGATTTCGCAGTGGCCCGTTTCGATTTCTCGTGGGGCGATGCCGCGTACCACCAGGAGACGCTCGAGAACCTCAAGCTCGCCATCAAGGCCACCAAGAAGCTGTGCGCCGTAAGTGCCATCACTGCCGAAAAATGATCCGTGGACATAAGTACATATAATTTGTTTACATGTGGGCAAGCACACAGCCGAACATGCGGTGTAGATTTTGCTGCCAGTTAACTAGTATTAGAATGGATCTGATGCTAGCTAGGCGAAATTTGTACCCAGTTGACCTGACATTTGTGTCCTTTCTTGGTGGGCAGGTTATGCTCGACACAGTCGGCCCTGAGCTGCAAGTGGTGAACAAGAGCGAGGTCACTATCTCGCTTGAAGAGAACGAGTCTGTTGTGCTCACCCCTCACCAGGGCCAGGAGGCCTCCTCCAAATTGCTGCCCATCAACTTCTCTGGACTCGCC
The DNA here is from genome assembly GCF_019359855.2 of Lolium perenne. Classification (NCBI taxonomy): domain Eukaryota; kingdom Viridiplantae; phylum Streptophyta; class Magnoliopsida; order Poales; family Poaceae; genus Lolium; species Lolium perenne. The sequence continues at coordinate 127,559,182 of NC_067248.2, forward strand.
AAGGTAAAACCTCTTGCGCTGTCTGCATCTACTTGTGTGGTTGTAGCTACAAGTAGATCCCAATTGCTGATCATATTTACGCACTCATGTAAATAAGAGTTATCATTTGCTTCTTTGCAGGCTCTGAAGCCAGGGGACACTATATTTGTTGGGCAATACTTGTTCACAGGCAGTGAGACTACTTCAGTTTGGCTGGAGGTAAACAGTCTGGCATGCTGCAATTTAGCATTTGACATATCTGATATTTTATATGCCTGTTACAGTATTTTGTTTGTTATTCATCTTTTCTGATACCAAAACTCTCATCTTCCTGATGTAGGTTTCTGAAGTCCAAGGGGATGACGTCGTTTGTGTGATCAAGAACTCAGCTACCCTGGCTGGGTCACTCTTCACACTGCACTGCTCCCAGATCCATATCGACTTACCCACACTTTCTGATGAGGACAAGGATGTAAGGAACTCTTCTCCTGGCGTATTGATTGCTACTTGTATTTTAACCTGCCTCAGAACTTACAAGACTTCTAATGAAAAAACAATAAATATTCATCAAAGTGGAGCTCCCTGCTATAACTCATCGTACCACTTATGAGCATGCATCACTTTCAGGTTATGAAAAAATGGGGTGCCCCAAACAAGATTGACTTCCTCTCGCTTTCTTATACGCGACATGCGGAAGATGTGCGCCAAGTAAGTAACTCAGGATACTTTTAGTGTACTTCAAACTGCCGTTCTTTATAGTTACCATCTTCATTTAATTGTATTCCTATAGTTTGTTTGCATTTTGTACTTCAGATTGTTTCTAATGGCGCTAGTATTTTTCTACAGGCACGCGAGTACCTCTCAAAGTTGGGTGATCTTAGCCAAACTTTGATTTTTGCCAAAATAGAGAATGTGGAGGTAAATTCAAGAGGCTCACTGCCTCTCAAAGATACTCCTTCAACAATTCTGAGCAAATTTGATTTTTTTTACCACCTATTCACTCCTTATTCCTTTGCAGGGCTTAAACCATTTTGATGAAATCCTGGAAGAAGCAGATGGTATAATTCTGTCAAGGGGTAACCTCGGAATTGATCTTCCACCGGAAAAGGTTTGTTATCTCAACCTCCTTTAGTAGTTATGAAGGCATTGCTTGATTGAAACGTACTTTACCGCTGCACATGAAGCTTAGTGACATTGTTATGTTATTGAATTATTAGTGTCCCTTTTTTTCGATTAAGGGTCCTCCAATGCGAACTGCTTTTAATTGTAATTTAATTTAATCCTTACTTACCCATTCTGCAGGTGTTTTTATTTCAAAAATCTGCTCTCCACAAGTGCAACATGGCTGGAAAGCCTGCTGTCGTTACTCGTGTTGTGGACAGTATGACTGACAACCTCAGGCCTACTCGTGCGGAGGCAACTGATGTGGCAAACGCAGTACTGGATGGTGAGTTGATGATGATGTTTCCTGCTTCTTGCAGATTCTCATATACTTTAGCTATTATGAAAAAAGGTTAACAGGAATCCCAATTGTTTTGCTCAGGTAGTGATGCCATTCTCCTTGGTGCTGAGACTCTCCGTGGGTTGTACCCAGTTGAGACTATTTCAACAGTAGGCCGAATTTGTGCTGAGGTAAAATTTCTTCCCACATCTATGTTTTCTTCATAGACACTCCGTGGGTTGTACCCAGTTGAGGCTATTTCAACAGTAGGAAGAATTTGTGGCCTGTTTGGAAGAGTAGTATTGGTTGGTAAAGTTTTGGTAGTTCTTGACTTGCATACCAAAACATCCCCAAGAAATGCCATTCTTCCAAATAGCGCCTCAATGTCCTCAACAATTATGTCTTTAGTACTCAAATGGAAGCTCACCGCTTCCAGCCTTTTTCCTCTGCAGCTACTAGGGTACCATCAGATTTGTTGATATGTGTTTGTGTTTTGTTTTACAGGCTGAGAAGGTCTTCAACCAAGATTTATACTTCAAGCGGACCGTGAAATACGTGGGAGAACCCATGACTCACTTGGAATCTATTGCTTCCTCTGCAGTGCGTACTTTGTTTCTTCTAATTTTCTGACCTTTTGTACTGTTTACATGGGACATTTTCTGTCTTCAATTCCAGAGATATGAAACTTGGGTTTATAAGTCTGAAAATAGTTCCTATCTATTTGCTAGGTGCGGGCTGCTATCAAAGTGAAGGCTTCTGTCATCATTTGCTTTACCTCGTCTGGAAGGGCTGCAAGGTAGAAATAGAAGAATATTGCTTGTAATAGGATTGTAGTTAAATGGAAATTAATCTCATATGTTGTTTGTTCTATCTGCAGGCTAATTGCCAAGTACAGGCCCACGATGCCTGTTTTGTCTGTTGTCATTCCTCGTCTTAAAACAAACCAACTGAAGTGGAGCTTCACGGGCGCATTTGAAGTACGTAACAGCCCTGTTTTTTGCAGCCTGCTTTAGTACTTTTCTGTATGTGCTATCTGGGTAATGCTTCAAACTAGCATGGTACTGCATACAGAAGGACTATATATAAGTTTGTGTGATACAATATGCTAGAAAATGTTTGGCACTTAGCTATTAACTTGGTAGTTGACCTTGATATGACATCCTTCCCATCTCTTTGATACTTTTGTTGCTGATATGTAGTGGTTCTTTATTTTTCCAAGTGCAATAGCTTGCCTTGCTAATCAACATGTACTGATAGATTGTTTTTTCATATGGGAAACAGTACAGCTTACTCCTGGAGTTTCATACACTTGTCACTCATATTTGTTGCATTATTTTCTTGCAGGCAAGACAATCACTTATAGTTAGAGGCCTCTTTCCCATGCTTGCTGATCCACGTCACCCAGTAAGTTAACTAGCCTTACCTTTGTTGGCACTATAATTTAAACATATGTATGCGGAACATGCTTGTTGGTTCTGTTCAATTGCAAAACCAGATGACCCTCACAATGGTGGAGGAATGGCTTCTTAGTTGCTTGTAGCTTCAGATACCTGCCAGTTTTAAGTTGATGGGCATATAAAATATAGTACTCCTTGCTGATTTCAACATCCTTGTTCTGATCATAAAGATGATATAGGCGAAAATTCAAAACTCATACGTGCGTATTCCCAGGTTTAACTGTGGTAACACAGAATGCTTTGCAGATAGTACTAGGCTAGTGGACTGCAGATCCAGATGTAATAATGTAGTTCAGATTAAAACAGTTGCATCATAAAATTTGTAAATCAATAGTTATTCAACTTTTTTTGGTTAGGTTGGTCTATAGATTCTGTGTTATTGTCCAACAGTGCAGTGAGGCTTGGTGCCCTATATTCACCTTGAATGAATTTGATTTTTTGTATCGGGTAACTATAATTGCTTGATTTGCTTTCGACCCAACTATTGCTTGGCTGATAACTTGCATTGATCTTGTTTCTCTTTGTCCCGCAGGCTGAATCTACTAGCACTACAAATGAGTCAGTTTTGAAGGTTGCTCTTGACCACGGCAAGGTGTCCGGTGTGATCAAATCGCACGACCGTGTTGTCGTCTGTCAGAAGGTGGGAGATTCCTCGGTCGTGAAGATCATTGAGCTGGACGACTAGGCTACTACTAGCCTAGCTCATGGTTTGCCAGATTTTTGACTAGGCCAAAACGTTGCTTGGTGGCTATATGTATAATCCTATAGTTTTGCTAAACGAGCTATTTTCCCTATGGTGTCATCATAGGATCCACCTTCCAGTTCTGAAACCTACGTTCCTAGTTATGGAAACTTGCTCAGGTTTTACTGCAGTGTATCACTTAAATGATCGGGTGGAATAATGAAATTGAGACTGTACACCCTTTCCTACGGGTGATGCGAGTCTAGTTTTCACGCATTTGGCTCTTGAATTGTCTGTTCTTTGTCGACTTGGCTGTTATCAGAGGATATCTGATCAATTCCGTTTACCCGCCTATAGTCATTCTGTGCCTATATTCGCTGCGGGCGCCCAGTTCGTCACCGCCCCGTTCGCCGCGGGCGCCCCGTTCGTCGCCGACGCGGGCGGGGTCCGTTGCCGCGGGCGCAGGCCACGGAAGGAGGTCGACGTGGGTGAGCCGGAGTGTGGTGAGCCGGAGAAGAGGGCCTCGAGGCCGGCGTCGTGGCGAGGGTCGTGTGCCGACGGCGGCGCACGAGGCCCGGGAGGCGAGGCGCTGGGCGACGGTGGTTGAGGACGGCACTGGAGCGAGGCGTGCAGCTAGGCCGTGGAGCGGGAGCATGCGATGCTAGGCGCGCGGGGAGGCTCGGCGGAGCACGGGCGCCGTCTCCTGCGTGCGGCACGGGGCGGCGGCGAGGCGTGGCTCGCAGCGGGCGCGGTGCTCGAGGTCGATGTAGTGGCGGCCGTCGCGGAGCTCGTTTCGCCGGCGGCGAACTCCGACATGGATGAAAAAAAAGGGCTAGCACAACAGAGGCCTCTATGCGAGGGCGACGGCGGCAGTGCGCCAGGCGAGCCTTCCCGCCGGCATCCATGGGAGCATCAATGGGAAAAAGAAGCCAGAGAGCTGGACAGAGGAGAGAGAGTGGTGGGTTGGCTTTGTCTCTCTGGGCCATACGCGGATAGAAACGACCATCCATCCACGCATGTCCTCGTCTGTCCGGATGACGCAAAGTGTCCGTAAATTTAGTCGAGGTTTGGGTCGTGCTGGACCACGCGGGCCGTCTGTTTTGCATTTGGGTCCGCTCGTTGGGACACGTTTTTACCCAAAAGGACGCTCGCACCGACGGGGCCGCGCCCGCGGCGGCAAACAGGACAGCGTCCGCGACGGCGAGGAACGGGGCCGCGCCGGGGGCTCTCCCTCGGCACCTTCTTCTGCTCCAACCGGCGGAGGAGGGCGGCGCGGCGGGTGCGCCACCGCGGCAGCCGGACTAGAAGAGGACGGCTTGGACGCACGCTCTGGCCGCGTCAGCTGGCTGCTTGGACCACGCCGAGCCAATTTGCGTGCTGCGGGCATTGGGGAATAAAAATAGAGGTGGACATTTTTACGCGTCCGTGTGATATCCGCATGTCCGCGAGACGACCCAAACGGATACAATATACCATCCGTTTGGGTCTCTGTGTTGGAGATGCCCTTAGTACCACACATGGGCGAGCTGCGTCGTGCCTGGGTGCCTACATGACGAAGGGGAAGCGCATGACGAAGGGGAAACGGAAGATCGATGGCATGATTCAGCTCAACACAGGAGCGGCTACGGGCTCATGCAGGAGATTGATCCCCATCACGCGCATCCACCGGTAACCTCTTTTAACAACCACACGGAGTAAGAGCTCGCCATCATGGTGGCATTATCAACTCCACATGACGGACGCCCGACAACCGTTGCAACATATATGTTGCTCTCCCTTTTTAAGAATGAGCATGTTTCCTATTCATTTATAAATATATAAAAGTTCTTTCATTTTGTTTAATGTGACGTCGTAGCAAGAGTTTAAGGTTTACGAAACATGCTCGATTTTAGACGCCGTAGCAACGTACGGGTTTTGTCCTAGTAATAATAAATAGTACATGGCAAAGATACATGACTTCAATTATGATAAAATAAAATTTGAAAGAAACTAGCAAATTGATAAAATAAAATTTGAAAGAAACTAGCAAATCATTGAGGTCTTCAAACTATTTCTTCTTACATGACACAATCTCATCTTTTGGACTGTCGATTTGTTTCTCGAGATTTTCGCGCGCCTTAGTAGATGGAAATATTTCTTTCTCTCTCCTTATCTTATCTGAATTTCAAAGCAAAATGGTAGAAACACTCACACTCATGCCTCGTGTAAGTATAAAAGTATTTCTTTCTCTCTCCTTATCTTATCTGAATTTCAAAGCAAAATGGTAGAAACACTCACACTCATGCGTGTAAGTACAAAAATATTTCTCCACAATCTTATACTTTCCTGGACGCAGCCAAAAAAATATATCAAATGAAGATTCTTCTATAACTTTAATTTGACCTGCAATGCTATGCTAAGCCTACAGCTAGGCATGGGCAGCCCGGGCCGGGCTAGGTTTCGGGCCTGATTTTGGAGCCTGAACATCGGGGGTTGAGCCAGGCTCGAGCTTGTAGAAAACTGGATTTAAGCCTAGTTTGGACCGAGCTTGTCAGATCGGGCCGAGCTTTCCTATGTTGGGACCGGGTTCGAGCCTGATTTGTAAGCCCGAAGTTTGGGCTAGGTTGGGCCTAGGCTTGGGAATTTACGGTCGGGCTTTTTTAGGCACGGCCGAAACCTGGCCCGACGAAATGCCCAGGAGTAGCTAAGCGTACGTGCACGCGCAACCATTGAAATAGTCAATCATCATCGGCAAGAGTACCAACACTAGTATGCCAATGTAAAGGAACCGAACAGCTTAGTCGACATCGCCGGGGAGCCAAGAATACGAATTTATCATTGTCGAGGACATAATATTGCGAGGACAAACATCCTCACGACAACCATGAGAAAAGATCCTAAGTCCATCTGACGAAGCAAGATCCGAAGAACCATACCTAGAGAATTTTAATCTTCCAACATCATCATTCCAACATCGTCATTGATGCCGGGAGAAATATCTCGTCGTCAAAAGATGAGCCAGAGATCAATTACAGATCAATTACTGTAGATGATATCATCTCCATTAATTTGGGAACCAAAAGAGGATGACTACCTAAAATCCTAACCCGGTCTTATAGAAAAGCACTACTTTTATTGAAACCTGCACTCATAGATCAGGTTTCCCACCCCCCCTGATGCCGGCGAGGCCGACCACAGGAGGGGAAACCGACTTATGGTGGAGGAGGAGGTGGATGCGACGCCTTTTTCCTTCAGGACGGCAGAGTCCTTGCAAACATTGTCATATAACACAGAACGATTGCGTTTTATTTGAACCATTGCGTCGCCCTAAGGAAGAAAACTTTCTTACTTGGGAAATTCTCATTTGGTACCCTAAAGTTGTAGACCTAAATCATGTTAGTTGTAGGCCAAACAAGGCCTTGGCCTCACATGGGCCCAGTTTTCCACCTCTTTTGTTACTGATACTGATTGCTCCTGTCGCACTCAGTGTGGGGAATGGAGTGGTGGTGCACAGAGGGGTTTGTCAGGCACCTTTGTTCTCCTGGTGGCGAAAATGCGCGCATTGGACCAACGGCGACAGAACTTTGTATACAACTGGCAATATGTGGCATTGGACCAAACAATATCTGCTTGCAACTATACATATAGCAAGAACAGATCAATACAACTTCCCCTCTTCCCCTTCACACCAATTTTTGTAGTTGACAATTCACAATTTACGCCGTCGTAGCAGCTTCTGTTGCTTCTCACAACTCAGTTGCTGCACTGTTCTCAACATTAAATGTATGATATACATGCTTACTGCAGAAAAACAGCCCTTTAGGCTCACTATACCAGTGCCGCTACCGGGCACTATGCAAAGAATCGTGATAATACTAGTACAAAAGAATGGCCTTCGACCAGTATTGGAACGAAATCCCCATCTATTGACCTTCCAGAAGCCCTCCGCCGTGCCACACGGGTCAACAGATCCAGGAGATGTTTTACTTTACTCTATATTGCTGTACTGCAAGGAAACCTGATGATTTTTTTTTTTTTTGGGCACAGAACCCTTCTTCTGATGCCTCCACCGGATTGAATTACAAGTTTCATCCTCTAAATAGAACATCAGCTGTTGGTTGTACCGTTCATTGTAGAGACATGAGTGAGTGAAAAACGAGGAGGGTTGGAAGACACCCGATTCGCCCACAAGTTTGCAACTTTAACAAAATAGTGATTACCGTTCCACACGATCACTTTCAGTTCTGCATTAAGTGAAGAAAGTAACTTGTTAGTTGGTAGAAAGAGGCACTTACAGTTTAACTTGATTTTTCCTTTCTGGCAAGAATGCATTACCTGGTACCAGACCAGTTGGCAGAAGTGTTAGTTGACATGTCAACTTACTGTTGGGAAGGCCATTCTGAAGATTGGCCACCTCAAGTTCATTA